>NC_090440.1:1368828960-1369154793 GCF_031143425.1 Pleurodeles waltl
AGGATGGCCCGCAGATATAATTCAGATCGGGCCTCCGGGGCGTGGTATGCCACACCACAGGCTCCCCCAACGGTGCCACCTACAACCACCGCCACTACAACCACCAGGTCTGCCCAAGGGGACCCAGCGACGGACCAGGCATCTTCATCAAGACCTGGACCCAGCCGTGTGTTGGGAGCAGGGCTGTCCCGTGGCCACTCCACTCCAGCACCAACATCCACCTCCACCGGCACGCAGACCAGCACTGACCCTCCTATTGACCCTGCAGCCTTCCAGGCATTGTCTAGAAAATTGGACAGGTTAATTTGCAAGGTGGACAACCTGACGGAGGACATGGCTGAGGTGAAGAAGAAGGTGCGCTCCATCCGGCGCACACTTCAGAGGGCAAATCTTTAGTCATTTTGCCCTCCTGAACTTTTACCCCTCCCCTCTCACCTCTTTCCTTTTTCATACTGTTAGTTGGGTTTGGGGGGTTAGTTATAGGATAAGTATAGGAAATTAGCTTAGTTAGTGTTAGGTAAGAGGGTGGGGGGTCCTTATTCTTTCTATCTAATATTTTTGTGTGGGTGGGTGGGTGGGGGGCAATGTTGGGATTCCTGTTTAATAAAAAAAATATATATATATATATATGTTTGTTTAGGATAGTATAGTATGTGTGTAGGTTAGTAAGTGTTGTCCTGCATGTGTCTTGTCTCTTAATGGTGGGTGGGGGGTTGATGTTTAGATTGTTTCGTTACATGTGTAGAGTAAGTTTAGCTTAGGTTAGTTAGGGACAGTTGTGGGTTAGTAGTAGTCAGGTTAGATTAGTGTAGGTTTACCTTTCCCTTAGTTGCCTCTTTTATTACTACTTTTAAATAAAAAATGTGTTAACCCTTTACCTGATGCGTTAGGTGCTACCTTTTCATGGCCTTGACATCAGTGTAGCAGAAAGTTTAAGTATGACATTTGTGTTCCATGCTCGCTATCCCCAGGCTTATGAGGTTTAACATGCCAGCTACCCGTGTGCTGACTTGGTAAGTATCCACAATGTTGGAGAGCCACCATTGGTAGTGTGCATTGATCATCAAGGTTTGGGGTTGGTATGTATCCTACTTCACAAAGAGTGCTTCCAGACTTGTTATTGTAGGTAAATAGATAGGTCGGACAGCATTGTGAAGTTCAGGGAGAGCTTTATAGATGATGATTTGTTCACACTCTTGTCTTGTTGCTGTCATTGCTGACCTATATCATGTGTGTACTGATTCAGCATTAATTTCCTTCATGGAAGTATACGCCGTAAGGGTGATTGATGCTGTGTAATTTGTTTATCATTCCTTTCATTCTACAGCATAATTTCAAATTTTAGTATTGCATGGTGCCTACATTTCTCAGCCACCATTAGTTGTGTAGAATAGCTATAGATGGTGCATCATTCTGTCCAACACAGCATGATTGTGTGTGCTTAGTCCCTTCATCAGTTATTTTCCTCAGTATAGTAAAGCTATGATGCAATCCTGGCCACTGCACAGATGTTTCAGTATACATGAAATCAGGACAGTAGTATAGAGAATCGACATGGTTGCCACACAGCCACTTTGGAGTTATCTACTGCACAGTTGAATTTTGAAATGACACAGAGACACAATAGGTGTGCAAGTGATATTTATTTATAGGTGGTGTAGTGCAAAATGTCAATTCACCATGTTTGCTAACTCCTTTCTGGTGCATTATTACATGGTGATCCTACAGAAGGGGTGTGGATGATGCTCCTGACATGCTGGGGTGATGTCACAGACAGTGCAGAGGAACATGAAATGCCAATTGGTAGGAGAGAAACATTCACTGGCAAGGTGGACAAGTCATACAGTGGATTGCCGAACAGTCATTGAGGTTAGTTGTAGTGAGACTGGCATGTGGCAAAACGTAGGACCTTGGTCAGAGTAGGGCATGGTGCAGGGACTAGGGCTTCCGGGTACTCTTGCGTGTGAATGTTATCTGTTCCATGTCTTCTTCTTCTGATGTGTGTGTTGCCTGGTGTGTCCTTGTTGTTGTTGGTTGTGAAGGGGCAACACACACCTCAGTGTTAGAAGACATGGAGGCAGACATCCCGGGGGCTGATCCCTGTTGAGTAAGGAAGGGCAGTACTGCAGCAAATAGGGCCTGCTGGTTTTTCAGAATGGCAGCCACATCCCGATGGTAGGCAGCCAGGTCGGCCCTGAGGGGTTCTATGTTGCATTCGTGCACACGTTGAGTGGCTTGCAGTTGGAGTTGTTGTGTCAACTGGATGACAGCTGTGCCAATTTCCTTCAGTGTTTTTGAAATGTCCTCCAAGAGCAAAGTTCTGGCTTGCATTGCAGCTGCCTGATCAGCAGTTGACAACATGCACGAACGCACCCCCTCAAGGCTGGCTGCCATATTTTGCATCCCCACCCGCACCTCCTTTGCCAGCTCCCGCTGGACCCCAACGACAGTTCTTTCGAAGCTGGTGCCAGTGTCGTCAGAGTCCTCAGCTGTGTTGGAGCTGGCAGGTCTTACAATTGGGGTGGCGGGTGGTTCTACTGTGGTGGCTGCTTCTTCTGTGCTCCTCCTTGTGACTGAAGGTGGGGTTTGGAGGCTTTCAAGGACCATGTCAAGGGTCTCTTGTGGGAGGTTGATGGTCTCGTCATCCATGTCATCAGGGAACTCATGGACAGGCAGATCAGCAGGAGATCCGTGTTCCTCTGCAATGAAACAGGGTACAATTATTGTGTCTGTGTTGTGACAATTTTGCAGTAAGATACAAGCCTTTGGATGCCTTAACATTGTACTCTGTGTTTGTCTAGGTATCTGCTGTCCGTCATAGGGCATTGTTGTAGGGGTATGGCCCACCTGTGTGTCACATGTTTGATATGGAGCTATCAGACATGTCTGCCTGATCGCGTCTAGCTGTTGCTTTGTAATTATTTAGGAATAGGCGTTTTTTTCTCCTACTCCTCACTCGGTGTTTCACTATTGTTATGGAGGGACATTTTGTAGGGTGGGCTCTCATTATCCAACATGTGAGTCTTGGCTTTCTAGGCAGCAGGATAGCTAATGGTGTGGGGGACTAAGTTTGACCCACTTGTAAATAACTCTGTCACCCAGATATTCAATTTAGCTAAGACTAACTAGCAGTGCCTCTGGTCTCCCACATCAAAGGAATGTTTACACATCCGAGCGCATGACATCTTTGGAACTTCTCAGGGAAGTGGTGGTCACTCAGGTCCTACACATTTCTATCTTTTCCGGTATGTTCCCATACACAAATGACAAAGACAGTATTAGTTTGATATGAAGTTTCATTGTACAACTGACTTGTAGGAATTTATGTGTGAGCCCCAATTACACAAACAATACACACTGTTAGAATTGAAATAGTCCGCAGGAGAGTAATACATTAGTACACAGCTTTCATGGTGCCTAACAGTTTCTACTCTCCCTCTGCATGTTCTATGTATAGCACAGCATGTTAAGTTTGGAGGTTGCCTGTCAGAATCACAGGGGAGACATCATCCCTCATATCAGAGGAATGGGCTGGGATCTGGTTGTGCATCAGCAGCAAGGCAGGCAGCATCTAGTTGTGATTTTCTGTTTGGAAACTCCCCCATGCGTGTCTTGGGACAAGGAAGTGAATGTAAAAGACATATGTCATGGTGATGACAAAGTTTCCCTACGCAGGAGTGCCAAACCTTAACCCCTACCACATCTATCAGCAACGTACCAGACGGTATCCTTGACTGGGGCACAGAGTGAATATGTTCTGGCAAACTCCAGTGCAGAAGTAGGCAAAACAGTGTGATTTGACTAATTAAAAACACCCTAGGACTGACTATTTGCTACATTAACTGATAGGAAGGGCAATGAGAATCATTTAGTGCAAATTGCTCTGAGGCACTTAGATGTGAGCAAATGAGTATAAGTAAAATCAGGGTAAGATGCACAAAGGCCTAAAGCCTGAAGCTAATGCGCAAAGTATACGTTACACTTACAACACTACACTTTGACTGACTGTGGGTGTTGTGACTGCCCTGGCAGCACACTTGCCTCTCAGGCCCTGCCCCATACACTTTTTATTCACATTGCATGATCTGTACATGTCACGTGGCATTACCTATGCATGTCAATGTTAGGATGTGGTATGGATGTAAACATTCTTGATGTTTTGAGATGATGTTGGGTGATGTGTATTTAATTGGACTGGCCTGTTTATCGTATGAATGTCCTATTTGTTTGTCTGACTTTGCAGGTGTGTTTCAGTGACCAGTTGCCTGTGTCCCCTCCTCAATGTTGTTGTCTGAGCAGTATGATATTAGTGATGTAGCCTTGTTAGCCAGGCACGTGAGGGACCCTGACGTATGCAGCATGTGTGTATCGTTAGTACTGTGTGGCTCCTATTGCTATTTACTTAGGCTTATGTATGTGTCAGTTATGGACATTCGGCATTTGAGTGTACTGGTACCTTTGTCTTATTTCTAGGAGTAATTGCAGATGTCATCCTCACCCCCTAATTTAGGTATGTATGTTCCAGGGTGGGGTTCCTGCCATTTGGTACTATAGCTGCACAGAGATGAGAGGTGTTATTGTCAACTGTGGTTGCAGTTAAGTTACAGTTGTTGTATTTGCTACTGCATTACAGGTAGGGACCTAGTTGATGGGGAATAGATTTTGCAATACAAGTGCCTGGATGTGGATTTGAGGTAGTGTCCTTCCCACCTGTCACTGCTTTCCCTTGGCTCTCTTGTTGTACTTACAGGATGTCCCCGTGGGACTGTTGTTGTTGCTGTATTTTGTCGTGCCCCAGCTTCGGTCAGTACTGGGCATGCCCCCCTGCCGTGCCCCTTTCCCCATGCCACTTCATATATGTGCTGACTTACATGCATTGTGTAGTAGGTATCCCCTGCTTACAGTCCCCATTATTGTATTATGATACCCCATGCGACTTACCCTGCATGTGCGTAGTGTCGTGGTAGTCTGCGCTGTCCAGTCCTTGAATCCCTGTGACGATCTCCTCCGGGATGACGGCTGCGACCATCTCCTCCATGTGGTCCAGGGCCTCCTGTTGTGCTGGACTCCCCCCTCCAGTCTGCATTGCTGCCTTCCTGTTCCTGGCCATTTTCTCTTTGGTCCTACGTTTGCAGTCATGCCAGCGTTTCTTACACTCGGTGACTGTCCGGCGTTCTTCAGCCACACTGTTAATCTTGTCCACAATTTGTTTCCAGATGGCCTCTCTCCTACTGAGTTGCAGTTTAGAGGTGATGAAAAGTTGGTGCTGGAATTCCGTCACCTCTTTCACCAGGATTTCCTGCTCCTCTGCACTGAAGCGACACTTTCTTTTTTTTTTAAAAGGTCCTGGTTCCTGTATGCTTCCTCCTGGCTGGTTCCTGGTCTGCTCTCATCCTCCTGGGGTCTGTTGGGGCATCTAGGATCCATTTTGGGTCTCCTCTCCTGAAAGGGCAGTTTTCGCGCAAAAATGTGACGCAATTGCGTGAAAAAAAACTGCGTTTTCACGATTGCGCTGTCGTAAATCGACCCACAGTGATGTGCGTCGCATTTACGTTGGTTTCCTTTACGACAGACCGACGCTGTCTGCGTCACAAAATAATGACTCCCACCTGTTGGTTGCGCCGCCGTACGTCAAAGTATAAATTTGACGCCCGCATGGCGCATCCAAATGGCGTTAGACGGCGCAATTTTTTTTTACGCAAAACTGCGTTAGCGCAGTTTTGCGTCAAAAAGTATAAATATGGCCCTAAAGGTTAGTAACGACATAGGTTTTACTCTTGTAAAGATTTCGCCCTCAGATTCTAAAAATGTAACATAAAAACACATACTTACACGTGAACTCAGCTCACTTAGCTCAGAACATCATTATGAAATATTTCAAGTATTTTGCACTTATGTTGTACACTTTTTTACTTGGTAAACGTGTACGAAGAAGAATAATCATCAAATTTTACTAATCAAATCTGCACAAAACGAAATTGTAATCGAATCGTTAATAGTACAAGCCTGATTGACCTGAATGAAAAATAGTAAGCCTTTATTTGGTCCCACCCACAGATTAATATAACTATTAGTAAAATACCTCCTATCCTCAATACACATAATACATGCATACGTAAGACAAGCATTGGTAGAGCAATGAGGCCTGGCGTTGGTTGCCAACCTTTTGGCTCAGTCAATGCTTGTTTTAGCCCATTTTTTGTGAAACTGTATTGCGGGGAAGCTTCTGGGCCCTCTTCAATCTTAGAAAAAAATGACTAAAGGCAAAAATGTTTGGTCTCACAAAGCACTCAATTAAATATTAGTACCTGGCACTGAAGGAGCGACTTTGTGTTTGGATGTGCTCCTTGTAAAAAAGCAGAATGGTGTCTCTGAAAGTGAAGTTAGCCAATGGCTGAAGTGGTTTGACCTACTTCCCTATGCAGTAGTGGATGGAAGAAAACCCTGAATGAAAAAATAATAGACCAATAGATTAAGAGGGTCGATGCAATCCCCTCTAAGCAAGTATGTTATAAATAATAATTTTAGTAAACTCAAAACGTTTTGTCTAATGCCAGACCTAAGAATGGCTTTTGTCAGACCCATCGCTATTTGATCAAGTCATTCGATGCGGATACTTTTTGTAACTTCTCATTGGCTGGATGAAATGTCACTCACTTCATTGCATTTTGTGGCAGATTACAAAGGTCCAAAAAAATGTTACTCTGTGACCTTTACATTTTTCTGCACCCCTCCCTTCGCTGTTTCTGTGCATCCCCTCCCCACCACGCCCTCAGTAAGGAAGATCAAATCAAATCAAATCAAATCAAAAAAATGTATAGAGTGCTCTACTCACCCGTGAGGGTCTCATGGAGCTTTGGGGGGGAAAAAGAGGGGGGAGGGGGGTTAGGAGGGGATCACTGTTCGAACAACCATGTCTTGAGGTTTTTTCTGAAGAGCAGGAGGTCTTTGGTTTTGCGGAGGTTGGTGGGGAGGGAGTTCCAGGATTTGGGGACGAGGTATAAGAAGGCCTTGCCTCCTGTGGTGGTGTGTTGGATGTGGGGGACTGTAGCTAGTGCGAAGTCGGCAGATCGGAGGTTGCGGGTGGGAGTGTGGAAGTTCACTCTTTCGTTGAGGTAGGTTGGGCCGGTGTTGTGGAGGGATTTGTGTGCATGGATGAGGATCTTGAAAGTGATTCTCTTGTCTATGGGGAGCCAGTGAAGGGATTTGAGGTGTGGTGAGATTTGTTCGTGGTGGGGGAGGTCCAGGATGAGGCATGCGGCTGTGTTCTGGATTCTCTGGAGTTTGCGTTAGAGTTTGAGTGTGGTGCCGGCATAGAGGGCTTTACCGTAGTCTAGCCTGCTGATGATGAGTGCATGGGTGACTGTCTTCCTGGTCTCTGTGGGAATCCATTTGAAGGATTTTTTCAGTGTGCGGAGTGTGTGGAGCAGGAGGAAGTTACTGCATTGATTTGCTGGGTCATGGAGAGGGAGGGGTCCAGGATGATGCTTAGGTTGCGTGCATAGTTTGCGGGGGTGGGTGCGGGGCCTACGGCGGCGGGCCACCAGGAGTCATCCCATATGGTTTTGTTGGGGCCGAAGATGATGGTTTTGGTATTGTGAGGGGCCCAAATTTACAAGGTGGCGTTAAGCCACTGTACCAGTTACCCCCGACATCAGGACAAGCACGTTTGTCTCTATATGTAGAGGACATTTGCTGTTACTACTAAAGGGGATTTGGAACCATGGGTCTGATTTGTGTTTGTTCCAATTTTTTTTATATGAATTGTGTCAGTTTAAAAAGTAGGGTCATGCTATGGACATCATTTAGGGGTTGCCAGGAGTTGCAGCTATGACCCTTGGGTTTTTTGTTAGCCTTGGCAGTGCCCTCCTACCCCTGTTCCCCTGTAGCAAACCAAGGCAATTACAATATAGTAGAGCCTGTTGTTCTTTTCTATTTAGCTCTTTTTAAAGGGAAATGCCTATGGCTGGAACATCTGCAGTTGGAAACTGCTGTAATTAGCGGATAACCCAGCAGCCCATGTCCATAGCCCCTCGGGTCCCATGCACAACCGTGCACAATCGTGCTTTCCTTGAGATGTTGAAGTGGTTATTGCGGGCATCATTTGACACAGTGTGGCATATCCAGACATTAGAGCGTTGTTGCCGTGGCCATGCTTAAATGTTTTGGGAAAACATTGTATGAAAATGTGCTTGAGTCTTTGCGGGTCTTTTCCTTTCTTCTAATAACTGACTGCATGAATTATAATAATAGATTGCAGTAGTTCACTTCCCAGTTCAGGCCTATATGAAAATAACCCGAGTCACTTTTCACTTTAAAGGTGTAGCTATGGAACAGGCTGGCAGTCCAGAGCACCTGGGGTTATGGGCAACAAAAGGGTACAATGATGTGGCTAAGGGGTGGACTAACTTGGGTTTTTGTAAACAGAAATTTTCAGAATCCCAACACAGCCTTAGGTCTTCAGTCAGGATGGTAATATACCTGCTGCTTGTAGATCACTGAAGCCAGGGGTAAAGAGGTGAGGCTAGTCACTATGGGTCAGATTTACAAGGCCCTAGCGCCACTAAAGCATCACTTTTTGTGATGCTCCGGTGGTGCTGTACAGTGCGCCACATTGACAAGGCGGCACTAAGCCACTTTTTGTGGCTTAACGCCACCTTGTAATTTTGGGCCCCTCCCGAAACCGCTTTCTGTGTCAGAGGGGTGTGCAATGGGTGTTGCTGTGGGAATTCCACCACAACACCCATTGCTCTTGAAGTTGCCCCAGATTTACAAGAAGATGTAAATCTGCTGCAACACCAAAAACTAATCTCACCCAGAGGCGGCGTTAGCAATGCACAAAGAGGAGGAATGATTTTATTCCTCATCGTTTTTGCTTTTATCATTGAAAGAGCAAAAGGCCATTAATGAATGTTTATATTCAGGAAGGTGTCCCTTCCTGCACATAAACAATCATTCAAAAATGACGATTTGCTACTTCTATTCTACTTCTATGTGTGCTGCATTTTGCAGCACACATAGTAATGCCAAATCATCATAGTGATTGTTCCTGTGCAGGGAGGGACACCTTCCTGCACATGAACAATCAATCCCCTCAACCCAGACACCCTTGCACTACGGAGCAAGGGTGCCTAATTTGGAGCTGGCAGCTAAAT
Source organism: Pleurodeles waltl (assembly GCF_031143425.1). Lineage (NCBI taxonomy): Eukaryota > Metazoa > Chordata > Amphibia > Caudata > Salamandridae > Pleurodeles > Pleurodeles waltl. The sequence continues at coordinate 1,368,838,116 of NC_090440.1, forward strand.
TTAGAACTGGCACAGGGGGAAACACAGGGATGCACCATATTTTAGCAAATATGTCACATCCCTGCATTTCTAAAGTGACAGCACGCACTGCAAGTTTTGGTGCAGCACTGCGATGCACCCATTTTAGTAAATCTGGCCCTGTATTTGCAGTAAACCAATTCCTTGGTTGTTCATCTATGTTTCAGGTAGGGCTGGGGGCAGCAGTATTGGGACTATACATTTTGCCCTACCCCGAGAGCCCTGCCCCGCCAGCCCTGCAGATAGTATGCTGGCTTTTTGTGTAAGTTATGCACAAAAAATAAAAGAAGTCTGCTGATTTTTCACAGCCAACCACATGGATGATCTTGTTTAGCCCACTATTGGGCTACAGATGGCATAAAGCCTAGCACACCGAGCTCAGAAGAGCTGCCCCACATTGTTGAAAATCTGATGTCACTACCTGAACGCTTCTTACCGCTGTAATCTGCCGGTCCCTGGGCACCACCAGGTTTCTTGCTTGTTCTGGATTGACCAAGGTAGGGATGACCCTTTCCAGGTGCTGATGATAATAGAACACCAAGCAGGCCGTAACCTCCAGAAGGAGTCCCAGAGGAAAAAACCCAAACTTGGGGAAAACCTCAGATTATGGAACTCCTGAAATAGATATAAAGAAAAGAAAAAGTGAGGCACAAAAATTCTGGAACAAAAACTGCAGACAAGAAAAAGCAGGTGAAGTCCAAAATCATAGGATACAGGAGCGAGGAGCACAACTGGAACAGATGTGTTTGCAATGCAAAGAACAGAAGACCAACTGTGCTTATATAGTGACAAACAGGAAGTGACATGCCGGAAGTAATGAAGACACCATCTAGGATTGGGAAAAGCCACAATAAAGTAAATGGAAAAATAGCCATAGTATAAAAAGTAGGGAGCAAAGCATGCGGGAAGGAAACACAGACTCCTGGGAAAGAGAAAAATGGCCAAGAAGGAGAACAAAAGAAAAAAGAGAAAAAAAGAAGAAAAAGAGTAAAAAACAGGTAAGTAAAACTAGGGGGGTAAAAGATGGGCACAACGTGAAACAGAGCCCAAAGGGAAAGTTTCAGGTCGCGCTGCGGCCCAAAAAACAGGTCGCGACCCGAAAAGTGACCTGCAGCAGAAACAGCCGTCCAATATGCAGACATCCGATCTGACTGCGGCCCGCAAGTGGGATGCCGCCCCTCTTCGCGGCGTCACACTATAGAGGAAGATTTGTGTCTTTTTGAAATCCACATCAGTGGGTAGTGGATTTCCATGTGAATGTATGGTAGTGATGCTGTACAAAAACAATTTCAAGATTGATCCTGATTGCATTATTGTGGCCATAATCTGGAAGTTTCCATTATTTTGCCCTGCATCAGCTTTTCCGTCTTTTGGCCTTTATTACCTGGTATTCCTCCACATTAAACAGTGTTTAGGACTTGTCAGACCATGTCATGATGGCAGGAGACCACTTTTCCAGTCCTGGACTAATGAGTGCATTTTGAGTGTTGTAGGCTTGACATGCTTCAGTTGAGCCAATTAAACCAGCACACCGAATTACTAGAAAATAAGAAGTTAAGGCCCATATTTATACTTTTTGACGCAAAACTGCGCCATCGCAGTTTTGCGTCAAAAAAATTTGCGCCGTCTAACGCCATTTGGATGCGCCATTCGGGCGTCAAATTTATACTTTGACGTACGGCGGCGCAACCAACAGGTGGGAGTCATTATTTCGTGACGCAAACAGCGTCGGTCTGTCGTAAGGCAAACCCACGTAAAAGTGACGCAAATCACTGTGGGTCGATTTACGACAGCGCTATCGTGAATACGCCGTTTTTTTTCACGCTATTGAGTGACATTTTTGCGCGAAAACTGCACTTACAGGAGAGGAGACCCAAAATGGATCCCAGATGCCCCAACAGACCCCAGGAGGATGAGAGCAGACCAGGAACCAGCCAGGAGGAAGCACACAGGAACCAGGACATGTTAAAGAAAAAAAGAAAGTGTCGCTTCAGTGCAGAGGAGCAGGAAATCCTGGTGAAAGAGGTGACGGAACACCAGCACCAACTTTTCATATCCTCAAAATTGCCACTCAGTAGGAGAGAGGCCATCTGGAAAGAAATTGTGGACAAGATAAACAGTGTGGCTGAAGAACGCCGGACAGTCACCGAGTGTAAGAAACGCTGGCATGACTGTAAACGTAGGACCAAAGAGAAAATGGCCAGGAACAGGAAGGCAGCAATGCAGACTGGAGGGGGGAGTCCAGCACAACAGGAGGCTCTGGACCACATGGAGGAGATGGTCGCAGCCGTCATCCCAGAGGAGATCGTCACAGGGATACAAGGACTGGACAGCGCAGACTACCACGACACTACGCACATGCAGGGTAAGTCGCATGGGGAATTACAATGCAATAATGGGGACTGTAAGCAGGGGGGGGATACCTACTACACAATGCATGTAACTTAGCACATATATGAAGTGGCATGGGGAAAGGGGCACGGCAGGGGGGAATGCCCAGTACTGACCATAGCCGGGGCACGACAAAATACTGCCACCACTACAGTCCCATGGGGACATCCTGTAATTACAACAAGAGAGCCAAGGGAAACCAGTGACAGGTGGGAAGGACACTACCCTGAATCCACATCCAGGCACTTGTTTTGCACAAACTATTCCCCATCAACTAGGTCCCTACCTGTAATGCAGTAGCAAATACAACAACTGCAACTTAACTGCCACCACAGTTGACAATAACACCTCTCATCTCTGGGCAGCTATAGTACCAAATGGCAGGAACCCCACCCTGGAACATACATTCCTAAATTAGGGGGTGAGGATGACATCTGCAACTACTCCTAGAAATAAGACAAAGCTACCAGTACACTTAAATGCCGAATGTCCATAACTGACACATACATAAGCCTAAGTAAACAGCAATAGGAGCCACACAGCACTAACGACACACACATGCTGCATACGTCAGGGTCCCTCACGTGCCTGCCTAACAATGCTACATCACAAATGTCATACTGCTCAGACAACAACATTGACGAGGGGACACAGGCAACTGGTCAATGAAACACATCTGCACAGTCTAACCAAAAAATAGGACATTCATACGATAAACAGGCCAATCCAGTAAGACACACATGAGACCCCATCAGATACAAACATCAACAATGTTTACATCCATACCACATCCTAACATTGACATACATAGGTCATGCCACCTAACATGTACAGATCATGCAATGTGAATAAAAAGTGTATGGTGCAGGGCCTGTGAGGCAAGTGTGCTGGCAGGGCAGTCACAACACCCACAGTCAGTCAAAGTGTAGCGTGCCAAGTGAAACGTATACTTTGCGCAATAGCCTCAGGCTGGAGGCCTTTGTGCATCTTACCCTGAATGTACTTATACTCATTTGCTCACATCTAAGTGCCTCAGAGCACTTTGCACTAAATGAATCTCATTGCCCTTGCTATCAGTTAATGTAGCAAATAGTCAGTCCTAAGGTGTTGGCAATTAGTCAAATCACCCTGTTTTGCCTACTTCTGCACTGGAGTTTGCCAGAACATATTCACTCTGTGGCCCAGTCAAGGATACCGTCTGGTTCGTTGATGAGAGATGTGGTAGGGGTTAAGGTTTGCCATTCCTGCGTAGGGAAACTTTGTCATCACAATGACATATGTCTTTTAAATTCACTTCCTCGTCCCAAGACACGCATGGGGGAGTTTACAAACAGAAAATCACATCTAGATGCTGCCTGCCTTGCTGCTGATGCACAACCAGATCCCAGCCCATTCCTCTGATATGAGGGATGATGTCTCCCCTGTGATTCAGACAGCCAAGCTCCAAACTTAACATGCAGTGCTATATATAGAACAAGCAGAGGGAGAGTAGAAACTGTTAGGCACCATGATAGCTGTGTACCAATGTATTACTCTCCTGCGGACTATTTCAGTTCTAACTGTGTGTATTGTTTTGGTTATTGGGGCTCACACCGAAATTCCTACAAGTCAGTTGTACAATGAAACTTCATATCCAACAAATACTGTCTGTGTCATTTGTGTATGGGAACATACCGTAAAAGATAGAAATGTCTAGGACCTGAGTGACCACCACTTCCCTGAGAAGTCCCAAAGATGTCATGGGCTTGGACTTCTAAACATTCCTCTGTTGTGGGAGACCAGAGGCACTGCTAGTCTGTCTGAGCTAAATACAATATCTGGGTGACAGAGTTATTTACAAGTGGGTCAAACTTAGTCCCCCACACCATTAGCTATCCTGCTGCCTAGAAAGCCAAGAATCACATGTAGGATAATGAGAGCCCACCCAAACAAATGTCCCTCCATAACAATAGTGAAACACCGAGGGAGGAGTAGGACAAAAAAATGCATATTCCAAAATGATTACAAATCAACACCTAGAGATGTCCTGGCAGGCATGTCTGATAGCTCCATATCATATATGTGACACACAGGTGGGCCATAGGCCTACAACAATGCCCTATGACAGACAGCAGATACCAAGACAAAATCAGAGTACAAAGTAAAGGCATCCAAAGGCTTGTATCTTAGTGCTAAATGATCTCAACACAGACACACTAATTGTACCCTGTTTCTTTGCAGAGGAACATGGATCTCCTGCCGATATGCCTGTCCATGAGTTCCCTGATGACATGGATGACGAGAACATCAACCTCACACAAGAGACCATTGACATGGTCCTTGAAAGCCTCCAAACCCCCCCTTCAGTAACAAGGAGGAGCCAAGATGAAGCAGCCACCACAGTAGAACCACCCGCCACCCCAATTGTAAGACCTGCCAGCTCCAACACAGCTGAGGACTCTGACGACACTGGCACCAGCTTCGAAAGAACAGTTGTTGGGGTCCAGCGGGAGCTGGCCAAGGAGGTGCGGGTGGGGATGCAAACTATGGCAGCCAGCCTTGAGGGGGTGCGTTCGTGCATGCTGTCAACTGCTGATCAGGCAGCTGCAATGCAAGCCAGAACATCGCAGTTGGAGGAACTTTTAGTAACACAGAAGGCAATCTGCACAGCTGTCATCCAGTTGACCAAACAACTCCAACAGCAAGCCAGTCAGCGTGTGCACGAATGCAACATCGAACCCCTCAGGGCAGACCTGGCTGCCTACCATCGGGATGTGGCTGCCATTCTGAAAAACCAGCACGCTCTCCTTGCTGCAGTACTGCCCTTCATAACTGGACAGGGATCAGCCCCCGGGATGTCTGCCTCCATGTCTTCTGACACTGAGGTGTGTGTTGCCCCTTCAAAACCAACAACAACAAGGACACACCAGGCAACACACACATCAGAAGAAGAAGACATGGAACAGATAACATTCACACGCAAGAGTACCCGGAAGCCCTAGTCCCTGCACCATGCCCCACTCTGACCAAGGTCCTACGTTTTGACACATGCCAGCCTCACTCCAACTACCCTCAATGACTGTTCGGCAATCTACTGTTTAACTTGTCCACATTGGCTGTAAATGTTTCTCTCCTACCATTTGGCAATTCCTGTTCCTCTGCACCGTCTGTGACATCACCCCAGCATGTCAGGAGCATCATCCACACCCTGTAAATAGGATCACCATTTAAGAATGCACCAGAACGGACTCACCTAACATTGTTAATGGACTTTTTGCACTACTCCACCTAAAAATAAATATCACTTGCACACCAATTGTGTCTCTGTGTCATTTCACACTTCAACTGTGCAGTACATAACTCCAAAGTGGCTGTGTGGCAACCATGTTGATTCTCTAGACTACTGTCCTGATTTCATGTCTACTGAAACATCTGTGCAGTGGCCAGGATTGCATCATAGCTTTACTAGACTGAGGAAAATAACTGATGTAGGGACTAAGCACACACAATCATGCTGTGTTGGACAGAATGAGGCCCCATCCATAGCTATTCTAGACAACTAATGGTGGATGAGAAATGTAGGCACCTTGCGATACTAACACAATACATTATGCTGTAAAATGAAAGGAATGATAATCAAATTACACTGCATCAATCACCCTTACAGCGTATACTACCATGAAGGAAAGTCATGCTCAAGCAGTACACACATGATGTAGGTCAGCAATGACAGCAACAAGACAAGAGTGTGAACAAATACTCATCTACAAAGCTCTCCCTGAACTTCACAATGCTGTCCGACCTATCTATTTACCTACAAAATCAACTCTGGAAGCACTCTTTGTGAAGTAGGATACATACCAACCCCAAATCTGGATGATCTATGCACACTACCAATGGTGGCTCTCCCACACGGTGGATACTTACCAAGTTAGCACACGGGTAGCTGGCATGTTAAACCTCAATAGCCTGGGGATAGCGAGCATAGGACACAAATGTCATACTAAAACTTTCTGCTACACTGATGTCAAGGCCATGAAAAGGTAGCACCTAACGCATCTGGTAAAGGGTTAACAAATTTTTTATTTTCCAATAAGTAAGAAAAGAGGCAACTAAGGGAAAGATAAACCTACACTAATCTAACCTGACTACTACTAACTCACAACTGTCCCTAACTAACCTAAGCTAAACTTACTTTACACATGTAACGAAACGATCTAAACATCAACCCCCCACCCACCATTATGAGACAAGACACATGCAGGACAACACTTACTAACCTACACACATACTATACTATCCTAAACAAACATATATATATATATTTTTTTTTATATATATTTTTTTTTTTTTTTTTTTTTTTTAATCAAACAGGAATCCCAACATTGCCCCCCACCCACCCACCCACACAAAAATATTAGATAGAAAGTATAAGGACCCCCCACCCTCTTACCTAACACTAACTAAGCTAATTACCTATACTTATCCTACAACTAACCCCCCAAACCCAACTAACAGTATGAAAAGAGGAAAGAGGGGAGAGGGGAGGGGTAAAAGTTCAGGAGGGCAAAATAACTAAGGATTTGCCCTCTGAAGTGTGCGCCGGATGGAGCGCACCTTCTTTTTAACCTCCGCCATGTCCTCCGTCAGGTTGTCAACCTTTTGGATTAACCTGTCCAGTTTCCTAGACAATGCCTGGAAGGCTGCAGGGTCAATTGGAGGGTCACTGCTGGTCTGCGTGCCGGTGGAGGTGGAGATTGTTGCTGGAGTGGAGTGGCCACAGGACAGCCCTGCTCCCAACACACGGCTGGGTCCAGGTCTTGAGGAAGATGGCTGGTCCGTCGTTGGGTCCCCTTGAGCAGACCTGGTGTTTGTAGGTGGCACCGTTGGTGGAGCCTGTGGTGTGGCATACCACGCCCCGGAGGCCCGTTATGAATTGTATCTGCGGGCCATCCTCCGATACCCACACTGCACCTGCAGGATGTGCCTGTACCTCATTGCACGGCGCTCAAACTGGTTGCGAGCTGCGGCACTCAGGTTTGCAGCTGTGAAGGGAAAAGGCAAATACTGAGCATAGAATTTACAGTGGGTTGAATACCACAATGGGTAATTTGACCATTACTAGCAATGTATTGGTTGCAGCAATTGTTACAACATATGTCACGGGAAGGCTCAGAGGAAGTACATGTGAATCATGCATACTGAAGGGCATATCACATATAGCATATCCATGTCTCTACATGATGGATGACATCACCCTAAACTACTCCTACAATTCATACCTAAGCCATTATACATTATGGCACCAGCTCGTCCGCATACTGACTTCACTACAAATGTCATTCTATGTGATAAGAATCACACTCCTCACTCAATGGCATTTCGAAATAGTTGTGTGCTAAGATTGAACCCCTGGCCATGAATCATATGTCGACACTATGGGCCAGATGTAGGAATTGATGGGAAATCAACTAGCAAATTGCAAAGCTGAACGGTGTCTCTGACACCGTCTGCGAGTCACCATGGGGTCCCTAAATCCCACCTCATGAACATCAATGATGTGGGTTCCAACTTGCACCACCTTAGCAACTATGGGCACTCACGGGGATGGAGGCCTGCTGGGAACAGCAGAACTCCATAGACGTGACTGCTTTTAAATGAAGCAGGTTATTTTTCACCAAGTGTAGGCCCTTTATCTGAAAGGAAAATGAGCTGCGATTTGTTTAAATTCACAACAATTGATTGTTCGTAATTTACACAATAATTATTGCTCCCCTAGACCACTGGCTGTTTTGTGCAGGAGTATTTTGGTCCACTCACAAAGGTGAAGGTTCCACAATGAGGACCCCTTCCAGTCAGCAAGTTGGTTAGCAGCCACTTCAAGTGGATGATAACAGCTACTCACTTTGCAACCACGTACTCGTTAGCAAATGGGATTGCCTACCACTGTGATTTGCAAGTAGGGCTGGTAAACTCCTTTATTTTTTTACTTTAGAAAAGCATTTTGCGAATATGTACATGACCACCAAAAACATTTCGGATTAGGAAACAGACGTTTGCAACTCACTAACATCAAATTATGCTATTTGCAATGTGGAGACATTTTGCTACATCTGGACCTAGGTACAAACTCAAGTCACAAAAGGTGTTAAGTACGTGTAACATACTGGTTGCTACAGTCCTAGGTACCCTGTTTCACAGTAACATCCCAGTCTTTGTGGGTGGTGTGGGAAGAACAAACAACAATCCCATGATCAATGCACAACCAGGAGTGTACAGAAAGTGCAACAAGCATGTGCCTTCACACACAACACCTATGAAGGGCTAGCAACACGTTGGAGTCAGCCCAACCTTGTCACATCCCAGGTCCACACATGTCAAAATGATATGACTTAGCCAAACATAACATACTATTAGTGAGGCATGTTTTACAACACACACAGAGGAGGTAGAACACCCATTCACATGATTCAACAGAACACCTAGGCCATTGCACTCAAGTCACACACACTTCGAGGTCACCTTGTGGAAGTACATGCCCCCGGAAGATCCGACCTACAGTGTACACAGTCCATCCTCAACTAGGAAGAAGCACTTGTCATCGAAGCCATGTGCCTAAGCTATCTGGGAGACTGTCAGTCTGATATGCTGACTCAGTTAATGGCAAGTTCCTGACCAAGTCTAACATTGACCAGTGTGTTCAAAATGAGTCATGCTATTCCCAATAGTCGCACTAATTGAATGACCTACTGCCCCTCAATCTGAGAGATGACTAGGGATTGCTTTACCGAAACATTATTCAAATTTGATATCACACCAAAACAACAAAGCCAATGAACGGCCAGCACATCATATCATGAATTGTCCTGAACACACAGTAATCCATCATGCTTCATTTCCAAACAATGTAAATAGCACTTAGGCAACACTCACTGTAGGTATCGGGGTCGTCAAAATGGGCTACCTCACCAACGGTGTACGGGGCTGGTCCACCTGTAAAGCATGAAAGGAAGATTATACTCAGACTGGGTGAACAGACAAATGATTTCTGTTACAATGACAGTGTGTGAATATTACATGGTAATGATACACTTTCACACATGCTCATACTGCCTGGCTGACTTTGTATTCTAGATTATCATTGGATGAGTCTCCTGCTCCAGTGACACACCCTACTACACTCATGCAGTGGCCAGGACAGTCATGTGTCGTCCAAGTTACTCCTCCATTAGTAGGCCCGAACAATCATGTGATCCATACATCTCAGCATGTGCATCCCAGAGAGAAACATTTCACAACTGGTTCCATGAGGACTGCATGACCACTCACAATCAAACAGGCTATGGGGACAGGTTCAACACACAGCAACCAGACACACATGTGACATATGTGGACAACATGACTAACTTCATGTGACGTGAAGGCAACACACAGGTGTTGCATCATCATGTGTTTGCAATTTTCGGTCTAGCTATGGCGTCTACATATGTAGGTATGTTGTTTCTACATGACGTACTCACTGGCCATTATGACCAGTAGAGTACAAATTGAGCAGTTCACGTGTTGCTTTTCAGACACAAATGCAACACTACATTCCATGCAGCTACAGCCATCTGGTATGTGTTGCAAAGATAAGGCATCGGCCTGGTAGCATAGGTCTTCATACACACCCGGCAACAAATACACATTTGGACACATATGTATACCTTTGTAGCGCAGCATTTGCATCATTTTGTGACGCAGAGAGGGGGCTACTTAGCAAAATACAAATAGATGTTGCATTTTACTGCTGTTATTGGGTGTACATGTGTAGCAAAAATGGGGATTTATGTGTATGCCCATGGGCCTAGGTTTCCCTAGTATAACACGCAGTCAGCTACTTATTTTGCAGATTGGCTACCAATCATCACATGTTCACGCACACATTCCTATTATTCCCATGTAATTGATTATTACTCACCAACATAGCCACCAATCTGGAGTCCCAGGTGGCCCAGCAGGTCCTGTTCCCTGCTGATCAGATCTGCCCAGCGGTGCTTGAGTTGATGGACATTCCTCATACTCCCGTAGACCCGGACCAGGTGATGGCGCACCTTCTCCCAACGTATTTTCCTCGCCTCCGTGTGATACCCCTGTATCACACAGCCCCCAGCCTCCAGCATCAGTGGGAGGAAATGGTTTACGAGCCATATGAAGCCCCCCAATTCGTCCTCACCCATTCTGGACAGGCGAGGCCTACCTGACATGATGCGAGGTGTAAAAATAGTACCAAAGAAAAATGAAAGAAAAAGTGGGAAATGGGGAAAGGTAGAGGTGTGAAAGAAAAAGAAGAAGGAGAAAAATAGCCCAACTAACACCCCAAACTATGCTACCCACAACAGACTCCCACAGACAATACAAACTATCACAGGTATAGACAAAACAACACTAAACAGACTGAGACAATGTTTGACAACAATAAAAGATTGACACAAAGACAAAATACAAGGCACACAGGACACTAAAGCAGTAAAACACAGGACAACACCTTTCACACAACCACACAGTCTAGATAACTCTGAGACTGCAAAGTGAAAGTGAAAGTCAACTCCCAGTACAGATTTGGTAAACAGGATATCCTATTACATCACTTCCTGCATAAAATGGCTGCCGTTTTTATTTTCGCGTAATGCGTCATATTTTCACGCATACACAGATGTGCGTCATATTTTTTTGACGCTTTACAGTGCACATGATGCGGAGGGTAAAAATATGCTATGAATATTAATATTTCAAATTGTACATGAGATGACCAACATATTGTGCATTTTGCGTCAATTACACCACGCATACATCATGGGCGTTGTTTTTTTTACACGTACAGTGGTGCACATGATGCGGAGTCAAAAAATATGATATGAATATTAATAATTGATAATGTACATGAGATGACCAACATATTGTCCATGTAGCGTCATTTTGACCACGCATACATCATGTGCGTGGTTTTTATTACACGTACAGTGGTGCACATGATGCGGAGTCAAAAAAAATGCTATTAATATTAATAATTAATACTGTACATGAAATGAGTAATATATTGTGCATATAGCGTCATTTTGACCACGCATACATCATGTGCGTGGTTTTTATTACACGTACAGTGGTGCACATGATGCGGAGTCCAAAAAAATGCTATTAATATTAATAATTAATACTGTACATGAAATGAGCAATATATTGTGCATATAGCGTCATTTTGACCACGCATACATCATGTGCGTGGTTTTTATTACACGTACAGTGGTGCACATGATGCGGAGTCAAAAAAAATGCAATTAATATTAATAATTAATACTGTACAAGAAATGAGCAATATATTATGCATATAGCGTCATTTTGACCACGCATACATCATGTGCGTGGTTTTTATTACACGTACAGTGGTGCACATGATGCGGAGTCAAGAAAAATGCAATTAATATTAATAATTAATACTGTACATGAAATGAGCAATATATTGTGCATATAGCGTCATTTTGACCACGCATACATCATGTGCGTGGTTTTTATTACACGTACAGTAGTGCACATGATGCAGAGTCAAAAATATTGTGGATGTAAATAATAATTTGAAGGTGAAATATCAAGACACTTTTGAATACATTTGTATCTGACTCTGCATTGTGTGCACTCATGTACATGACAAATTATGACGGCCATGCTGTATGCGTAGAATATGGAGCAAATTGATCCAAATGTCTTCATGTGTTTAGCTTTGGAAAGGTGATTTGTCATGGTAAAACGGTGCGATGTGAGACACATTTGTGTTTGTATCTGACAAATGTCCGTACTTTTATGTATAGACGGCCTTCACACTGTGATGTTTGGGATACGTTAACTAATGTATTGACCATATTTTACAACATATTTGGTGTAATTGCTGATGGCTATTTTGAAATGAGGTTTTTGATACCATTATGTATTCCGTCTCCAAAATGTCCCCACCTTTATGATGGGGATGCTTTTATCTGTAGTCCTAACAGGGAGTGGGAGAGTCACTTTCAGTTTTTAGGGGGCTGACCATGTCCCATTATGATTTTGTGTTTCATATTTGTGTAGGACTTGTGACATTGAGGCCACATATGTGCCTTATGCATGTGTTTAGTTCACAAGTACATGATTCCTGTATGTTCTGGGGGTGGTAGAGGTGGAGTTAGGCCCCCAGCACCCTAGGATTTGACCATCCAGAATAGCTACTGTATCCATGGAGTATTTTTATCATATCCTGGCAAACCTGCAGCAGCGGGCGAATGTAAGGCCATATGGTATGAATGACTGTTGACCATTCATTCATCTCATTAGCTCATTTGACGTTTGCAGTATTGATGATTTGGAGCTAAGTTGCATACCATTTTCATATGACTAAGGGGGTCATTCTGACCGCGGCGGGCGGCGCTCGCCGCCCGTCAAGCGGTTCCCGCCGAAAGACCGCGGCGTTCATTCTGGCTTTCCCACTGGGCTGGCGGGCAACCGCCAAAAGTCCGCCCGCCCGCCCAGCGGGAAACACCCTTCCCACGAGGACGCCGGCTCAGAATGGAGCCGGCGGAGTGGGAAGGTGCGACGGGTGCAGTTGCACCCGTGGCGAATTTCTGTGTCTGCAAAGCAGACACTGAAATTCTTTGTGGGTCCCTCTTACGGGGGCCCCGCGGCACCCCCTACCGCCATCCTGTTCCTGGCGGTAGGGGGTGTCAGAATCCCCATGGCGGATTCTCAAGGGCAGCGGGAAGTCCGTTTCTGGCCGCGGCTGAACCGCCGCGGTCAGAATGCCGACCTCCGCCAGGGCGGTAATTACCACCAGGGTCCGAATGACCCCCTAAGTTTGCAAGACTCTCAGCGTTCACGATGTGATAATGCGAAGATTGTTTTGCTTGTCTGTGTCCCTTTCTGCATAAACTGGTTTAGTGTCATGTTACAATCTTCCTGCTAGGTTCAAACTGGGACACAACTGTGATGGTCTACTTTCAAATATTAGGTTGGTTGTATGACATATGTGTACATGTGTGTGGGAATGTGGATCCAGTATGACCTGTCTGTGTGTATGTTGTCACTGTAACTTCAAGGTCTCCTCCTGAGTTAGTGGCAGCTGATGTTGTTGCAATTGTGTATTGCTCACATCATACACTTGAGAGAAGCCATTGATGACATGTTCACGTACACATGGATGGTCCCACCCTGTCTCTGAACCCGTGTGATGTGACTTTCCAATGATCTCCAATTTTGGGCTGGATGAGAGACTGTTTCAGTTGTTTGGATCCGGCATGTCTAATTGTCACATTTGTACTCTTGTTGGGCTCTGTGTATGGTAATGTAACATGTCACATCCTACCCTCTGTGCATACAGTTGTGATGTTTATTTTTGGTGTGATGATTTTTAATGGCATTCTTGATCAATGAGACGACATTCATCTTCAGCTATTTCAAACTAAAGGTGGTCAGAAATGAATAGGCCAAAGCATGATGTGGTGTTTGTGATCTGTGTTTATTTACAAGTGTGGAATACAAGTGATTATAATGACTTAAGTAAAAAAATTGTTCACAAGCTGTTGGCGCCTACGCACTCCTGCTGCGGTGTTAGGTTGTTCCCCCTCCTGTTGCAGGCCAGCATCCTCCTCATCATCATCCTCAGGCATGTCTGGGTCCGGTTCAAGGAGGGGAATGTTCCTTTGTACACAAATATTGTGTAATATGGCACAAGTGAGTATAATTTTGCATACCATCTCTGGGGAGTATAGTAGGCTTCCGCCAGTGATGTCAAGGCAGAGGAACCTTGACTTTAGGATCCCAAAGGTCCTCTCCACAATGCTGCGTGTCCTCTTGTGGGCGTCATTGTATGCCCGCTCAGCAGCAGTATTTGGGTTCCCATATGGTGTCATTATCCAAGGCTGGATGCCATACCCCTGATCAGCTGAAAGAGAAACACAGAATGGTATCAATTAGATGTAGGAGGCACTGTTGTACGTATCTTTGATGGCAGTAGTTGTGTTGTGTTGTCTGTGACTATTTTGTGTACTAATGTGACAACCTATGGTTGTTGGTGGAAACTTTGGCATTGTTTTTTTTCCTTGGCTGAGCAAGTGTTTGTTGTCTAACTGTTTGTCAGCAGGATGTATTGGTTTCTCAAGTACAGTGTGCCCTCCCTTGCATTGTGACTTGTGACACAGGTGTCCGTGTGTCATCACTGGGGGTGTGATGATAGTTCCATGCAGAGTTGAAACATGAAAGGGTATTAGAAACGTCCATATGAACATAGCCAGGCCATCCCATCCCTTAAAAGTTATGCATTGTATTAGTGTACAGGTTATTGTGAGACTTCCAATTTGCAAGGTGACATTTAGGCAACCACAATCATGAATGTCTTCACACTAAGCTGTGGAGTAAATTCAAATGTGTGAGAGGTTCAATGGTGACTTGTGACACATGGCTAGTGATGTGAGTACCTCAGTGTGTTCCTGTCTAGGTGTTGCTATTGTGGTGTATGTGTTGTTTATCCTAGAGGGTTTCTGTGCAGTGAGTATATAAGTAGATTTTTGTCCTTACCAACAAGTAGTCCATTGCCATACCGTCCATCCTGGAAGTGTTGGTTGATGGTGGAGTGACGGAAGATGAATGCATCATGTACACTCCCAGGATATTTAGCCACGATGTTGCTGATCAGTCCTTGGTGATCGACTATGGCCTGCACGTTGATGGAATGTGTGTGCTTCCTGTTGCGGTAGAGGTGTTCACTCGCAGCAGGTGGCACAAGGCGTACGTGTGTGCAGTCGATTGCACCAAGGACGTGCGGAAAGCCACTGATGGCGTAGAACCCTTGTTTTGTTTCCTGCTGCTTCTGCAGTGTGTTAGGGAAGCAGATGTGGCGGGGTGTCAGTCCAATGATGGCATCCAGTACTTTAGGCAGGAATGCGGAGAAAGATGGTTGTGAGATTCCACCAACCAGGGCACCAGTTGTCTGAAAGGAGCCACTTGCCAGCATGTGAAGTACGGCAAGCAGCTTTGTTTCTGTTGGGATAGTGCGTGGAGTCACTAAAGTGGGGGCCAATTGCTGTTCAATATTTGTCAGCAGCTGCTGAATGGCCTGCCAGTTCAACCGGTACCTCTGGATGATGTCTCGTTCCCTGAGGCCATGCAGGGTTGTTCTTGGGCGGAATATCTTCTCCTGCCTTCTGCGCTGTCTTTGGGGTCCCTGCTGTTGTTGTTGTGGCTGCTGTTGTTGCTGCAGGGCTCTGCGTCTACGTGCACGTTGAAGAAAAAGCACCTCCATGTCTCCTTGTTGCTGCTCTGCTGCTCTGTTGTTTGTTCTGTGTGTTCTGATTAAGTACAGGTGTGTTTGCCCCATTTTAACGCCTGCCCTGACCCAGGCGTTAAAATGTCACGCTATTCATGCTTTGCGCCATTTTTTTGCGCCGCCTGCCGCGCGGGAGTGATTTTTGCCCTGGAGCATAAATACCACGCACCGCTATGTGCGTCTGTTTTTAGACGGGAACGCCTTCCTTGCATCTCATTAACGCAAGGAAGGCGTTCACGCAAAAAAATGACGCTATTTGCCAATACTTTGGCGCTAGACGCGTCTAACGCCAAAGTATAAATATGGCGTTAGTTTTGCGCCGAATTTGCATCGAAAAAAACGACGCAAATTCGGCGCAAACGGAGTATAAATACGGGCCTAAGTCTGGAAAACTGCTGATGTCCTGGCAATTACCACCAAATTCTATAGATTGTGGTCGAGGTGAGACTGGTCTGAGCAACAGAGACCAAACTTGTGCATGGAGATACTGGGTTGTGCATTCATGGTTGTGGCCATGCACAGAGAACCTGCAATGGGGTTTGAAGGCTAAACCTTTACATGAAGAGGCTGTTATTCAGGCTATATGTACACATGGAGTGGATGCAGTCAGCAGTCAAGTGCACACTTATTCTTGACAAGAATGCTGTTCCAAACAATAACGAACCTGTGAAGGGGGTTATGTACCTACAATAAGCTCTTAATGTGCTTATAAAGCTTCCATGGGGACTGCCGCGTTTCAGAATTTATGGATGCTGTTTCCATTCCTGGACTTTCATGTGATCACGTAATGCATTGTGAGTGATGTAGTTTTACTTTGCTTTCTTCTTTTAAGTAATTAGACTAGCCCACCTGAAATGATGTGTAGGTGTAAAGTTTAGACAGGAGACCGTGTTTATAATGACCTGAAGTGAGGTGGTCATCCTATAGCGGCACATGCAGCTTAGCATGACATCATGAGACCATGATACAGGATGTGTAGGGTGTGCATGGGCATTTGATGGTTTTGCCTAGCTATTGACGGGTCACTTTGATGTTTAGGCAGATGATGGATGTACCTCTGTAAATGACAGCTGCAACCTGACATAGCAAGTTTGTACTTCTAGCACGTCATGCCAGTACACTAGTTAACATGTGGTCTGTAACAAAAATAGACAGCCGTGTGTTTTAGTGGATTTTTTTAATCATGTGCTTGTTATTTTTACTTCAATGATGTCACTTATTGTAACACATTTTTTAACATGAAGTCATCAGGGTACAAGGTCATTTGACGTCACTTCCTGTCATGTGATGACAAGTAATGTCGCTTCCACTACCCCTATTTTTTGATTCCAGAGGTAACGACGTTCCACCTTGCGGCGTGTCGAATGATTAGAACAAAGGCCCATATTTATACTTTTTGACGCTAAACTGCGCTAACGCAGTTTAGCGTAAAAAAATTTTGCGCCGTCTAACGCCATTCTGAAGCGCCATGCGGGCGCCGTATTTATGGAATGGCGTTAGCCGGCGCAAGCAGACCGGCGCTGCCTGGTTGCGTGGAAAAAAACCACGTACACCAGACAGCGCCGGCGTAGGGGGAAAATGGCGTATGGGCGTCTTAAAATGGGGCAAGTCAGGTTACGTCGAAAAAATCATCGTAACCCGACTTGCGCCATTTTTTTTCGACGCCCATCCCCCATCAACATGACTCCTATCATTGTAAAGATAGGAGTCATGCCCCCTTGCCCAATGGCCATGCCCAGGGGACTTCTGTCCCCTGGGCATGGTCATTGGGCATAGTGGCATGTAGGGGGGCACAAATCAGGCCCCCCTATGCCACAAAAAATAAAAATAAAAATACTTACCTGAACTTACCTTAATGTCCATGGGATGGGTCCCTCCGTCCTTGGGTGTCCTCCTGGGGTGGGCAAGGGTGGCAGGGGGGGTCCCTGGGGGCAGGGGAGGGCACTCTGGGCTCATTTTGAGCCCACTTGTCCCTTAACGCCATCCCTGACCCAGGCGTTAAAAAGCGGCGCAAATGCGCCCTTTTTTGGCCACGCCCACTCCCGGGCGTCTCTTTTGCCCGGGAGTATAAATACCACGTAAAGGCCTGGGAGTCATTTTTTAAGACGGGAACGCCTCCCTTGCATATCATTAACGCAAGGAAGGGGTTCACGCTAAAAAATGACGCACACTCCGGGCACTTTGGCGCCCGAAGCGTCTAACGCCAGAGTATAAATATGGCGTTAGTTGGCGTTAGTTCTGCGTCGAATTTGCGTCGAAAAAAACGACGCAAATTCGGCGCAACCAGAGTATAAATATGGCCCAAAATGTTTCAAACAGATTTTTTGTAAAATGGTGTCCCATCGCCATCTACTGAAAAAGCGCAAGATACGATGGGTCGTTTTTAAAATAGTGTGAATGTGCATAATATTTGTTCTGATGTATATGTCCAAAGGTTTTCCACGATATATTGTTAGCTGAGTTTTCCAGTTACCCCCCCAACACGCATAAAGAAGTCATCTTTAGATAACTTTGAACGACAATTCATGATGGTCTATGATTTATTATATTTTTAACAGCTTGAAACTATTGCAAACCTTTCTCCGAAATTAGTTTCATGGTGCTCAAAGGCCTAGCCTGGCCGTTTTATTCTGTACTGTGAAAATTACTTTCATCATGCCAGTGTTGCACTTTGGTAACTTTTAGTTTAAGGTCTTGACAAAACGTCACAGTCAGCAAATTATTTTATTGTGAAAGGGTTTATTAAGGCAATATATATTTGTGGTAGTTTAATGCAGCACACTTTTACTGTCTACTAGGTGCAATGAAGTAAGTAGTAAATAAAATATTATACATGATGTGATATCGTGACATATAAGGCTTTTTGTAGCTTCTCTCACTGTTTGCATACATAATAAGCTTGCATCTCCGTTTCTTTTGATGTTTTATCAATTGCTGTTTCCAAAGGGACTGCTTTCCATTTTCTAAACTGGTACCAGCAGCGGCTTCTTCGCAATGGCGGAGGAGCTTCCACCCACTGGCTAGGAGCCAGCAGCTAAAAAATGAAACGATATTTCGTTTCATTTTTCAGCTGCTGGCTCATATTTGCTTGGCCTGCTGTCTTAGGCTAGCCTAACAGACATGCACACTTAGGCCCATATTTATACTTATTTAGCGCTCCGTTTGCGTCATTTTTTTACGCAAAAGTGGCGCAAGCTTTAAAATACAATTGGCCCGTATTTATACTCCGTTTGCGCCGAATTAGCGTCGTTTTTTTCGACGCAAATTCGGCGCAAAACTAACGCCATATTTATACTTTGGCGTTAGACGCGTCTAGCGCCAAAGTATGAAGAAAGAGCGTAATTTTTTAGCGTGAACGCCTTCCTTGCGTTAATGAGATGCAAGGAAGGCGTTCCCGTCTAAAAAAATGACGGCGACGCAAATGCGTCATATTTATACTCCCGGGCAAAAATCACGCCCGGGAGGTGGCGGGTCAAAAAAACCCGCATTTGCGCCTGAATTTAACGCCTGGGTCAGGGTAGGCGTTAAGGGACCTGTGGGCTCAGAATGAGCCCACAGGTGCCCTCCCCTGCCCCCAGGGACCCCCCCTGCCACCCCTGCCCACCCCAGGAGGACACCCAAGGATGGAGGGACCCATCCCAGTGAAGTACAGGTAAGTTCAAGTAAGTATAATTTTTTTAAATTTTTTGATTTTTTTTGTGGCATAGGGGGGCCTTATTTGTGCCCCCCTACATGCCACTATGCCCAATGACCATGCCCAGGGGACACAAGTCCCCTGGGCATGGCCATTGGGCAAGGGGGCATGACTCCTGTCTTTACTAAGACAGGAGTCATGAAATGGCGTCTGGGCGTCGAAAAAATGGCGCTAATCGGGTTAAGACGATTTTTTAGCGTCAACCTGACTTGCGCCATTTTAAGACGCCCTAACGTCATTTTTTCCCAACGCCGGCGCTGCCTGGTCTACGTGGTTTTTTTCCACGCACACCAGGCAGCGCCCGTCTGATTGCGCCGTCTAACGCCATTCCATAAATACGGCGCCCGCATGGCGCTTCAGAATGGCGTTAGACGGCGCAAAATTTTTTGACGCTAAACTGCGTTAGCGCAGTTTAGCGTCAAAAAGTATAAATATGGGCCAATTGTATTTTGTAAGTTTGCGCTGCTTATGTGTCAAAAAGTGGCGCAAAAGCGGCACTAAAAAAGTATGGCCCGTATTTATACTTTTTGACGCTAAACTGCGCTAACGCCGTTTAGCGTCAAAAATATTTGCGCCGGCTAACGCCATTCTGAAGCGCCATGCGGGCGCCGTATTTATTGAATGGCGTTAGCCGGCGCAAGCAGACTGGCGCTGCCTGGTGTGCGTGGAAAAAAAACACGTACACCAGGCAGCGCCGGCGTAGGGAAAAATGGCGTTAGGGCGTCTTAAAAATGGCGCAAGTCAGGTTGACGCTAAAAAATTGTCTTAACCCGATTTGCGCCATTTTTAACGACGCCCAGACGCCATTTACATGACTCCTGTCTTAGTAAAGACAGGAGTCATGCCCCATTGCCCAATGGCCATGCCCAGGGGATTTATGTCCCCTGGGCATGGTCATTGGGCATAGTGGCATGTAGGGGGGCACAAATAAGGCCCCCCTATGCCACCCAAAAAAAAAAAAAAAAAATGTTATACTTACCTGAACTTACCTGAATGTCCCTGGGATGGGTCCCTCCATCCTTGGGTGTCCTCCTGGGGTGGTCAAGGGTGGCAGGGGGGGTCCCTGGGGGCAGGGGAGGGCACCTGTGGGCTCATTTTGAGCCCACAGGCCCCTTAACGCCTACCCTGACCCAGGCGTTAAAAAGTGGCGCAAATGCGGGGTTTTTTGCCCCGCCCACTCCCGGGCGTGATTTTTGCCCGGGAGTATAAATACAACGCATTTGTGTCGCCGTCATTTTTTTAGACGGGAACGCCTTCCTTGCATCTCATTAACGCAAGGAAGGCATTCACGCAAAAAAATGACGCTATTTGCCCATACTTTGGCGCTAGACGCGTCTAACGCCAAAGTATAAATATGGCGTTAGTTTTGCGCCGAATTTGCGTCGAAAAAAACGACGCAAATTCGGCGCAAACGGAGTATAAATATGCCCCTATATATATTGGCCTTAGGGGCATTTTTAAGTAAAGTGGCGCTGCACATAGTGCAGCAGCACTTTTCTTGTGCCCCTTATCGCCCCCTACCGCCAACAGGTGTATCTAAGATAGGGCTCACTATGGCGCAGAGTAGGGGGTAATAGTGTCATTTTTATTGAAGCTATTGATGTTCTCTGCAGGAGTAGCCCCAAAATATTGGCACTACTCCTGCAGAGTACATAGGGTCCAATTATAAATAAGGGAAGCCCCCTTTAATGCTTGCTCTGAGCAGGTGTTAAAAGTGCCGGAAAAAATGATGTAAGGAAATCTGTTAGATTTTCTTGCATAATTTTTTGGCCCCCCCCCCTAACGGGGGAACACCCTCTTTGCATACATTATGCCTGGCGCAGGCATAATGTAGCGCAAAGGGTTACAAAGTGGCCCAATGCATGCATTGTTCCACTTTGTAAATATTGCGTGAGGATTTTGGCCTTGTTGGGGCACATAGAATAAAACAAAATGGCGCTAATGTGTTGCTAGGGGCTTATAAATATGCCCCTTATTTTTCTCCAACCCACCTGTGTTACACAGCCAGGTTGGAGAAACAGGCACAGACTACCAGGCAGTGTCTGACCAGCAGACCAAGCCACTCAGGCCAATCCTGGCACTGATCTCATACTATGTATAACTTGAGAGCAGCATCAGGGTTGTGTGGGGAGCCTGTGCTGGTGTCCCAGGGACTGCTGAGACATCATCAGCAGCAGGAAGAGGAGGAGTGAGGCAGCCGGCAGCCTCGTGACAGGTATGTTTATTTTATTTTTTATATTCCACATCCCATGCTTCCCCTGTCCCTCCCCGCCCACCCTTTGAGGTTTGCAGCAGCTGCCACTATTCGGTACTTCCCTTTACCATTGTATCATTTGCTTTTATTTTTACGTTTCACCTGGAGACAGCTTTAGCTGTTAGGCAGGAGCTCATGTCCACATGCAACACATACATACAAGAAGATACAGTAAAGGGATATTAAGCAGCCCCTTTCAGCCACTGACTACAGTTGTTTAGCTGGCTTTTCCACTGGCTAAGAGAACTGTCCATCACATTGGAATCAATAATCCGTTATTTTTAGAAGTTTTCTTTACCCCGACACAGCAAGCAGATGTGTGGTTCTTTGTAGTATGTCCTCCTATTCTTTAGGGATAAAAGGTTGTCACATTCTAATTCTCACCCTTTCTGTGCGGATGAAGTCTGTTTAATGGCTGAATATGAAGAAAGGCATATACATAGCTGCCAGTAGGCTCTTGTCTGAATCATGGGTCAGAAGTCACTGTTCAAAAGGTGTAAGAAGATGGCAGGCATATTGTCTAATTTGTGGTTGGGTGACCCAGGCCCATATTTATACTATTTGACGCAAAACTGCGCTAACGTAGTTTAGCGCCAAAAAAATTAGCGCCGGTTAACGCCATTCTGAAGCGCCATGAGGGCGCCGTATTTATTGAATGGCGTTAGCCGGCGTCAGCCGACCGGCGCTGCCTGGTGTGCGTGCAAAAAAAACACGTACACCAGGCAGCGCCGGCGTAGGGAAAAATGGCGTTTGGGCGTCCAAAAATGGGCCAAGTCAGGCTGAGGCAAAAAAAACGTCTTAACCTGATTTGCGCCATTTTTTTTTTGGCGCCCAGACGCCATTAACATGACTCCTGTCTTAGCAAAGACAGGAGTCATGCCCCCTTGCCCAATGGCCATGCCCAGGGGACTTCTGTCCCCTGGGCATGGTCATTGGGCATAGTGGCATATATGGGGGCACAAATCAGGCCCCCCTATGCCAAAAAAAATAAATAAAAAAATACTTACCACAACTTACCTTCTCTCCCCTGGGGTGGGTTCCTCCATCCTTGGGTGTCCTCCTGGGGTGGGCAAGGGTGGCAGGGGGTGTCCCTGGGGGCTTGGGAGGGCACCTCTGGGCTCATTTTGAGCCCACAGGTCCCTTAACGCCTGCCCTGACCCAGGCGCAAAAATCCGGCGCAAATGCGGGTTTTTTAGTCCCGCCCACTACCGGGCGTCATTTTTGCCCGGGAGTATAAATCCGACGCAATAGCATCGCAGTCATTTTTTTAGACGGGAACGCCTACCTTGCATATCATTAACGCAAGGAAGGTGTTCACGCAAAAAAATGACGCTAACTCCATGAACTTTGGCGCTAGATGCGTCTAACGCCAAAGTATAAATATGGAGTTAGTTTAGCGTCGAATTTGCGTCGAAAAAAACGACGCAAATTCGGCACAAACGGAGTATAAATATGCCCCCCAGTGTCTTATGGAAAGTTATTGCCATGGGGTAGAGGAGGGATTGCCATAATCTGGTTTGTGGAAAATCAATCAGTTGCAACCTGCAGCCACTGCATGAAAGCCGTTCCTCGATAGGTGGGAGAGAAGTCTGGGTTGCCAATGGTGGGAGTCCGTGGTGAGATATGTGAGGATAAATGCTTTGATATCTGTACTTTATCCCATGTACCTATCATCGTCCGAAGCACTTGTGAAATATAGACTTGCACCAGCCTATGCACCTTCAGAAGCCATGGTATCTTCCAAATATGGTTTCTGACTATATCCTGATCAGTAAAGCACCAGTGTTTCTCCGCTTTGGGTCTGGACCATTCCACCATGTAGCAGAATTGCACTACTTGGTAATAATGGACTAAATGGGGAACACCCAATTCCCCTCCTTCATTGGCCAAAAGGCATGCTTCCTAGCCATACGTGTCCGTCGGCCATCCCAGACAAAAGACTCCAAAAGGTTTTGCATTTTTCCCAGTACATAAGGGCATGGTTGAAATGGTAGAGTTCGCATGACATATAGGCCTATATTCAAGGAAACATAGCTTCGTTTTTGTGCCATTTATTTTGATGCAAAAGTGATGCTAACCTAACACCATATTTATATTTTGTCGCTAGACCCATTTATGGACAAAATATTAGAGTTTGCATCATTCTTTTGTGAGCACCACTCCTCCTTGCCTCGTTTACTAACAATGACATGCAAGTAGGTGTTCCCTCCCCAAAAATTACGCTAGCCCTCGAGCGCCATATTTACTACCTGACGCAAAAACGACACACATTAAGGAACCCGTCCCAAAAATTTACGTTAAGTCCGATTAGCATCACATTTTAATGCCTGGTCAGACCAGGCTTTAAAATATCTCCCACACACTACTACATAAGGAAAACACACAGAAGGAGCATTGACAACCCCTTGGACAACATGGAACTGTTAATGCTCCAACTTGGCATACATAGCAGACTACAGCAATGACAACAGGTCCTACCATCACAGTAACCCCAAACACCACCACAGCAGCCACAAAGGCAGTGCAGAAGATGGGAGAGGATATTTCAACAGCTCACAACCATCCTTGCGCTCAGAGAACAAGATGTCATCAGGACCTACCAACTGAAGCGGGAGACCATTGTACACCTGCTGCACCAAATTGTGCCAGACATCACTGCAAGGATGACAACTCCGACAACTATTCCACTCATGACCAAATTCCTGGCTGTCGTCCATATGCTGGCGTCAGGATCCTTCCAGACAACTGGTGCACATGTGGGTGGTGTCCCCCAGCCATTCTTCTCAGCCTTCCTTCCAAAGGTTCTGGAAGCAATCATACACCTCACACCCCACCACCTCTGCTTCCCCAGCACCCAGCAACTGCAGCAGGAGATCAAGCAAGATTTCTACCAAATTGCTGCGTTCTTGAATGTGCTGGGTGCAACGGATTGCACCCAGGTCCAACTCGTGTCACCTGCTGGAACGGAGCACATCTACAGGAACCGCAAACACTCCCTTTCTATAAATGTGCAGGCCATTGTGGACCACTGTGGGCTCTTCGCAAACACCCAAGCTAAATATCCTGGCTGCTTCCATGATGCCTACATATTCCGGCAATCCACCATCAACAAGCGGTTCCAGAATGGGAAATATAGCAATGGCCTACTCGTAGGTAAGCCACTATACCAATCATCACACAGGCATCACATCAACCTTATAGGACAAACCGTACATACAACATACTAAACACACATGGACAGGGAACACAGATGTACAGACGACGACACAAATGCCAGATGCCACATTACACCACATTCAATACACATCACGCGCACATATACCCATATGTACATAATACAGCCACAACCTGACTGGCACACTACGTGAAGGACAGGTAGAGTTATGTACCCTTTGCATACAGAAGCTTGGCCAAAACCACTGCAAGTCTCCACTAGTTGACAATTAAATACAGATCCTACACAGATTACACCTAACAAGGAATAGCTCAGCGATGTGAATGGCATTGGCCATGTCAAAGTAAAGAAAGTCACATATAGGCACAGCACCACATTTGACATGGTGTAGAGGCCTCCGGAAGCACCAGTATCAAATGCCATCCAAGTGTTGCCATAACCAACTACATATCACCTAAACATACCAGCCGTACCCATTGTGGCCACCTTCATCTGTCTGGTGCATTGTGCCGTACTTATAGGAATACAACTCCACCAGCTATGAAATACCATGTGTAGGGATGGACACCTCACAGCAATCCTACAATCATAGCTGGTAATTCCACAACTCCCTAACATGATACCAGGGTAGTAACAGGGCACTGTGGGAGCTGGACTACTGACAATGTATCGGGAGAGGTCAGAGATGCATGGGAATGAGGGGTCATGGGATTTAACAGGACTGGTCATGTGATGCAGGGCACTGCAGAAAAACACATCAATACCTCTCCTGTCACAGTGGTGTCTAAAAACGCATGCATACACCATTTAAAAAAAACATACAACGGTGCCACACTGTGCCCATGATCCACATGCAGATACATATGGCAGCCAGCAATTGCCAATGACAAAACTTTGTGCAAGGGATCTTTTCAAAGGGAAAAGGGGTGAGAATCACATGCTACACACAGGGCACAACTGTGTCATGGCATACAACACACAAAATAAGTGCAATATCCCACAAGATCACTCATCTGGAGGTCTAAAGTGAAGGGACTGAGGGCCACATGTCAGTAAAGTGGTGCAGCATCAAAAGCAGTGGACTGTAACTATGCCCTTTTGACGCACCCTACTGGCACTATGTGGGCCCCGTATACAATAAATGGCGCACCATGGTGCAGAGTAGGTGCAATAGTGTCGAGATAATGGATACCATAGTTGGGCTCTGTAGGAGTATAGAAAAGATACCTGATCATTTCATGCACAGGACATAGAGCCCCATTCAAAACTATGGTGTGACCCCTCCTAATCCTTGCTCTGTGCAGGTGTTAAAAGTGCCTTTGATAAATCATGTCTAGAAAACCTTGGAGAATCCTATGCACCAATTTTGTTAGTCCTCCTACTGTGTGAATCTCAATCTTGTACACATGATGGCTGGTACAGACATAATCTGCCACAAAGTGTCAATAAGTATCATCCATTTTGCATCACAAATCGTGCCTCAAAAAGCTTGCAGTATTTTTTTTGATGCACAACTGCACTGGCGCATTGTTCTTAAATATGGGCCACAATATTTTGGGCAGGAGAGTCATTTTCACTGCCACTAATCTCCCCAACCAAGAAAGAAAATGTATTTTCCAGGACTGAAGATCAGCTCTAGTTGTGGCCAAAAGCATGGCATAATTGCACTCCACAGTGGTCCAGAGAGTGGAGTAGATTTGAAGGCCCAAATGTTGAACACCTTGTGAAGCCCAGAGGAAAGGGAATTGACTTTCAATGAGGGCTCTGTCCCTGTGTGTAATGGTGAGACTCAATATATGTGTTTTGTGAAGGTTGACTTTGACGCCAGATATGCTCCCAAAAAGTTCCAACTCCGGTATCAGCTGTGGGAGAGTGGTAAGCGGTTGTGTGACAGTTATCATCACCTTGTCCGTGTACTTGGCAAGTTTATGGTCCATGCCCCCCATGTGTACCCCTGTTATGTGAGAGTTGCCCCATATCTTCTCAGAGAAAGGTTCCACATACAGCACAAAGAGAAGGAGTGAGGGAGGGCAACCCTGACGTGTTCCCCATGCAATAAGAAAGGTGACTGACAGCACCCAGTGTAGCTGCCCCCCACACATTTTTGAGAGCATGCTCCAAGTCCAACCTTATTGAGTTCTGGGCATAAGTATGGCAATTGTACTCAGTCGAATGCTTTTTCAGCATTCACCAAAAGCAACAGGGCTGGTGTGTGAGCCTTATCTATGAGATGGCCAATGCATTTGGTATTGTCACTGCAGCCTCGCTCGGGGATAAAGCCTATCTGATCCGGGTCCACCAAGCCCTGCATGTAAAGGGCTAAGCATGCCACTAAGACACTATTAAAGATCTTGACATCTATCCTTAATAATGATGATGGGGTGGTAAGTTGTACAAAATTTGAGGTTTTTTCCCAGGCTTAGAGATGACTGTTATAATGGGTTCTCTTGTGTCAACAAGTGTTTCAGACCCACTAAAGGAGTTAAAGAGGCGAGTGAGTATGGGTGCTAATTTAGAGGCAAAAGTTTTTTAGAAATTGGCCGTGTAATCATCTTGGCCGGGGGCTTTCCCAGGTTTCAAACATGATATTGCCACTAACACTTCCTCTCTTTGAATGTCTCTGTCCAGCCGAGTGGAGTCAGCTTGGGAGACACGTTCTATGGGAACAGATTTGAGCTATTGTTGTGCCCGAGTTATGTCAAGGGTCTCTGCAGTATAGAGTGTAGAGTAAAACCATTCAAATTTGTGGGCAATCTGCGCAAATTGATGGATGCGGCCACCCTGATCTCGTATCAGTTCGGTAGTCCTTTGCTTAAGTTTGGACCTTTAAGAGATACACCAAAAGGCCTTATTTCCTCCCACATAGTAATGTTGTTTAGTATGCAATAGGGTGTATTCTGCCTTATCCACATCAAACGCTTCAAACTCTTTGTGGGCTGATGTTAATTGGTGCTGTATTTCGTGAGATCCTGTACATTTGTGTTCCTCCTCAATGACCTCTACCTGATTTTCTATTCTATGTCTCATGCCTCAGCAGTTTTTATTGAGTTTCGCCAATATTTCTATAAAAGATCCCCGCAATGTTGCTTTTAGTGAGTTCCATAGCAGCACAATCGATGTGTCGGGTGTCATTGAAGTCTAGGAATGTATAAATCGCTTTGTTGATTGTGTTTCTAGTTGACTCGTGCCGCAGTAACTTGGAGTTAAAGCACCAAGTTTTGAGCTGAGGTGTAGCATGTTGGGTGTCTAAGGTGAGAGTAACTGGTGGTCAGACAATGCAGCAGGCCTTGTATCCACATCTGTGACCATTACAGTCAGTTGGGGCGAGGTGACGATTGTTATTTTTTTAGGAGGGCCCTACTCAATGTTGACGACCAACAGAACCTGGATGTCGCCCTCCAGTGCTCCCCTACTCAGCTTGTTTTTTTAAACATGTTTTTATTTATTTTGAGGGCCTGGATAGCTGCAAATTCTCATTGACCTCTTTGCTTCACTTTCCAGTGCTATCTTTTTTTAGGGTCGAGCCTGCGTTGCATGCGCTCGCGCATGCATATCGCAGCG
The DNA here is from genome assembly GCF_031143425.1 of Pleurodeles waltl. Classification (NCBI taxonomy): domain Eukaryota; kingdom Metazoa; phylum Chordata; class Amphibia; order Caudata; family Salamandridae; genus Pleurodeles; species Pleurodeles waltl. Next base: position 1,368,866,515 of record NC_090440.1, read on the forward strand.
AGACGCTGTAGTAGTTAGAAAAGGGCTCGGAGCCCTGTCGACCTCACGTCAGTTTTTTCATTGGTTCGGGGGCTTGCCTATTAAAATCTGCTTGCTTTCATTAGTCGAAGGCATGCATACGTCATACCTTTCCCGGTGGCTAGCCCTCCTCGAGCGCAGTGACCAAGTACAGAAAACATGAGAGGCTCGCTGTTTTCTGTCCGGCTCGTGGACTACTTTTTCTCTAATTTACTAGCGCTATTTCGCTTGGCAGAAGTCGAGCGCTTTACATAGTTAATTGCACTTTTTCGGGTTAGGTACGTAAATGCACTTTTGCCGATAGGTGAAATGTCGGGTTAGGAGTTTACAACGCTATCAGCTCTAACCTGAGCAAACGCGAGACCCGTTGCCTTTCAAATGCTTGTTGTTTTATTGTATTTATTTTACAAGGTAAACAAACTAGCTGCATTCTAATGTATGCTGATGCATGTACACACCTAGTGGCCATCATGGAATGTTAACCAGACCAATATGTGTGCAATTGCATGTAAATGAGTCATTACTTGTGCATATGCAGCACAGCGTGCAAGAAAGAGGGAAGAGTCAATGGAAATAAGCATTTGCAAAGCCAATAAACCGTGTCACCTACCTGACAAAATAGAAACTTGCCAGTGTTTGTTTTGTATTGATACTGACAGCCTGTCCGCAAGGAGCCATCAGGACGAGGTGCATTGAAATTCCGGTCGCAGTCATTCAAGATTGAATGTGCATTGTAAGGCTTTCGAATTTCCTGTGGTTAGCTGCAATTTAGGTTTCTTAGTGCCGAGTTAAATCCCGCAGAAACCACTTATTTTTTGCTGTGTTTGCGTTTTGAATTTAGCTCATAAGGCGGCTGATCACAGCCACCAGCTAGTCACCTTTCTATTCATCGCAGACAAGGGCCGTGAGGTGGACTGCTCGTGGCCTCTCTCTCTGCAGGAGACCAGCGCTGCCAATTCAGTTTGCAATAGGCTTCATAATGGACTCGCACACCTAGATTAGAATTGGAGAAACGGCAAATCTTTTCCCGCAAGATACTACCCTTTGATTGTTGTCACTGATGAAAGACAATCATGAGAAAAGGCTCTCAAGGAGCGAAAATGTCAGAGTTTTAATACTATTGTAAATATTTTCTTTGAGAGTGTTATTTTTTTGTTATATAAGGCAGTGGAATTTAGAGCAAACCACATAATTTACAATCTTTGGTTTGTTACCATAGTGAAGAACCCAGCTTCTGAACTGGCCTTTTGGGCAGTCTGGCATTGCCAGATAGACTAGCTTGATGAGGCTAATGCCTGGGCCATTTTTCCACCTCTGGTTCATGACAGGACCAGAAAAACAGCTCACACACTGACCATTTGAAACTGACCTATCAGCAGGGTTACTGGAATATTGTGACTGTGCGGCTGTGGCGATTTTCGCATAATTATACATTTGCCATATTTGTCACATAATCCATTATCTGCTGTATAATCTGTAGATTTTAACAAAACAAATTGTTTCTAGCTGAAATGATTCAAAAGTTACTAAAGACACAGCAAAGTGTGTTGCAGGACTGTGGAAGGCCCTTTGCAAAGGCCTACTTTTCACCTTTCTGTGGCTTGTTCCTATATTTGGTAATGACTAGACATTGTTAAGAAATTGTAAAATGACAAAATAATGCAGTATTATTATCATAAATACGCCAAATAATGTCACAAACATTGCCTTTTCTTGATGCATAATTTACTCACCCCTGACACATTAATTTGACCGTCCCTGCTGCATAATTTCAGTGGCACTGCCTATCAGGCAGTGAAAGATGCCTGGAAAAGTAAATCCAGCACTGTGCAGCACATGACATTCCAAGGGTCAGCTCTTGTTCAGCAATGGCTAAAATAGAAAACTAAGGGCCAGATGTATCAAAGGGTTTTACCCATTCTGTGTCTATGGGAAAATGCATTGTTACATATGGCCCTAAGGGGCATATTTACAAGAAAGTGGTGCATCGGTCTCGATGCACCACTTTCCTCGCGTCACCCCTGCCCCTCCTAACGACACTATGGTTGTGTCATATTTACAATACAGTGCACCATCGCAGTTGTTAGGACAATAGCGTCAATTTTTGTTATGCTATTGTGGCGCTTTGCTGCTCTAGTGCCAAAAATGTTGACACTAGTGCAAGAAACCGTTGGTTTTAATGGGTGCTTCATTTTTAAGGCCTTAAAAATGAGGGGGAAAATGCCCCCCCTTGCATACATTATGCCTGCACAGGCATAATGTGGTGCAAGGGTTTACAATGTGTAAATGCTACGCAGGAGAATGGCATCCTTAATGCCGCCTTAGCATTAATAAAATGATGCTAGGGCAGCACAAATGGCGCTAAGGAAATATGCCCCTAAAATTGATTAGCTCCCTACTGATTCGGATAGCCATGTAATTACCTTTACAGGCAAAAATACTGATGTCCAGAAGGAGAGTAATACTGGTATTACAATTCAGGCATGGAGTGTCTATTTACATTCACTCATTCTATTTTATGTTGCATGGCATATGTTTCACTATTTCCTCAGAGTATTTTCCTTCTCAGAGTTGTGTTTCTTGAACTTATATGTCTTGTGCTCCATCTACTGCGAACCAAGCAACCCAAACACCTGGGTGAGTGAATGGTTTGAATGGGTATTCATGAAGGGCCATGATGGGAACTCTGGAGCTGAGACTAAAGAAAGTGAAAGTTTATTACTAGATCACAGGTGTTCAGTCTACATGCTCATCCAATCTTAGCCCATCTTCAGGTTGCACAGAGTGATAGAGACATTCTATTGAAACTCTCAATGAGATGCTCCATTAGAAAACTGTATGCTTTTACTTCTGAGACGAGAACCCTTTATGGGTTCTATTGAAATTAATTCACCTAGAAACTAGATTAGATTAGGGACTAGATCTGTATGGGACACACTATATGCTCTGTTCTGTAATTTGAATTGAGATTAAATGATTTGCTAATAAACAAATTGATACACTAATGTTATAGTTAAATCTTGGAAATAAAACACAAGCTCCCATTATTGATTCTAATCAAATGTTCTTGATTTGTGAATGTGCACTTCTTTTTGTCATTTACCATCTGCCTCAAAGACTTTGCCTCTAGAGCTCAGTAGGCATGTGGGACCTTTTTAATTCCTGAAAGCTCCCAACAGTCCTCAGGGCTTTGTTAAAAACGAAGCTTCAACACATGTCAAGGCCACACCCTTAAATAATTAGGCCACACCTCTAGTAAACTATTCCAGCTATGCGTTTTTGGCAATGCCACCTTTCTCATCTGACTTGAAACCCTGCCTCAGAGGGTTGTACATACACTTGGATAAAGGAAGTTAACAGGGTGCCATTGAAGTCACAAGTAAACGTTTTATAAACACATTTCTACCCATTAGTTCCTTTTAATTTTAAACCGGATATGGCCTAACATTGGGGCTGAGCTATCCCCAGTGGAGCAGGAGGAAAGCTAATTTACATAAGGTTGATATGTGGTTGATCACCCTGTTTGAAGTGGCACAGTGGCAAGAAATGATGGGTCTTAGACACTGAACATAAACTTCCAGGTAAGAATGAAAATCCCCCCCATTTGTGCAAGTCCAAAGAGAAGTAGTGTCCAAAGTCTATCCAGGATGGTAGAATTAATGCCAGGATGTCTGGATAACCACATAAGACACTTTTACAAAACAGGAATCCAAAAGGAGTCAAACTGACAGTCATTAGCTATCCTAAAAAGCTGGTATTTTCTGACCCTCCTGATTCTCCATTGGACAATCCTGATGATGAAGAATCTGGGTACTTCAAAACAGGCTAACTCGCTTTTGGATGAAATGCCCTGGAAGAACATAGAGACAGGTTCCTCATGTTTTTGTTTTCCATTTAACCACTACAGTTTAGCCCTGTAAAGGAAACAATGAATTAGATTTAGTCAACACGACCATGTTTTGTGACAAGGAGCTGGACCACAACCACACATCAACCCGAACCAAACACAACAGAAAAGAGTCTTGGGTACCGATCAGAAACAGTGACTGTTTTGCCTCAGTCATAGTGGACGGGTCAGGGATTGGTCCGGCAGTGTCGCAGTACAAGATATAAGCATGTTAGAAGCGTGCCTCTGTTTTTACAGAGCTAGACCCGAGCCATACCAGACTCTGCGAGAGGAGCACACAAATGACTCCATATTACTCGGGTTGGCACATCCTTATCTAAAATTTAATTCTGAATAATTGAATGCATTGCTTTTCATTATTGTTATCGTTTGTTTAATATGCTATATTTATGGAGCAACTGTGTATGTTTAATCGCTAGGGAATCTCTTTAATGAACTAATATGTGAATTCATCAAATCTTTTCAAACCGCCTGCGGCACGACACACAGCAAGCAAACAGGTGTTTGCAACAAACGAGCTTTTCAAGCAGCAGACGTTTTGGCAACACTTACCGCCACCATCTGGTTACTGGCATGGAATGGTGCCTTGTCTCAGAGAATGTCCTATTAGTGTGAAACAAATGCGCATGGAAGCCAGTAGATTAGGCAAAGCGATTGAGGTATGTGTACCTTTTAGGTGATTTGGGAGAGTGAGAGAGGGCACAGAAGATTATTTATCCCAAAGATAATATCGACCACAAAAGTATAAGGGAATGTATAAGTAAATGATGAAAAGACAACTTCAGAAAATGAATGCAACAGCATAATTCACTTAGGGGCGTTTGTCTACTAAATAACTTGTAGTCTGAAATATGCACCTTGTGTATACGTAAAATGTGCATAATACACAAAGATAAACAGTAGTGAAAGTGTTTGCATACGTTTTTTGCTCACATGCAAATTGTGCATCTGCAAAATGTGTATCAATGTAAAAAAAGGTGAGAACACGAGACCTTGAAAGCTCAGCTCACACTATTTGTATGTGCAAATAGCAGCAGTCATGGCACAACCAAAGCCAGCTAAGAATGGAAACACATAAGTTTGTTTGCACCACCATGCATTACAAGAGTGGCATTATATTGTAATCAAGAATACAAATATTTTGTGTCCTAACATTACTAATGCAAAGGTGGAGCATCTAAATGATATTACTGAACATGCGTTCACAGTAGAGAATTAGAAATTCATATATATGTGTGTTCTAATGTTTGGTTTTAATACGCTGAAATATATTACCCATGTGAATTTATACTTGTGCATTCAGATTGTGGTGTTATGGTGAAATTACAAATAATCATGTTTTATTTATAGTTCTTGTTTCCATTTATAATTGCAAAATGCACTTATAACCATGTATTTCAAATGTGCATTTAATGCCTTATTAAGTTAGCCTAACCAAAAGCCTGAAAGATTTGGGCCCATATTTATACTTATTGACGCACAACTGCGCCAACGCAGTTGTGCGTCAAAGATTTTACCGCTGGCTAATGCCATTCCAACGCGCCATGCGGGTGCCTTATTTATGGAATGACGTTAGCCGGAGCTGCGGACTGGTGTGCGTAAAAAAAAATGACTCACACCAGGCAGCGCCGGCGTATGGGAAAATGGGGGTTGTGCGTCAAAAATGGGGCAAGTCAGGTCTGAGGCAAAATTCAGGCCTCAAACCGGATTTGCGCCATTTTTTTTGATGCCCAACCTCCATTTACATGACTCCTGTCTTAGCAAAGACAGGAGTCATGCCCCCTTGCCCAATGGCCATGCCCAGGGGACTTATGTCCCCTGGGCATGGTCATTGGGCATAGTGGCATGTAGGGGGGCCCAAATCAGGCCCCCCTATGCCACAAAAAAAAAACCGAAAAAAATACTTACCCGAACTTACCTGTACATCTCTGGGATGGGTCCCTCCATCCTTGGGTGTCCTCCTGGGGTGGGCAAGGGTGGCAGGGGATGTCCCTGGGGGCAGGGGAGGGCACATCTGGGCTCCTTCCGAGCCCACAGGTCCCTTAACGCCTGCCCTGACCCAGGCGTTAAAAAACGGCGCCCAACAGGCTGTGCGCCGTTTTTTAAGGCCCACCCCCTCCTGTGCGTCAAAATGACGTCAGAGTATAAATATGGGGCACAGGCCTTAAAGTCATTTTTTGGAAGGGAACGCATACCTTGCATATAATTAACGCAAGGCTGGTTCCCCCTTCCAAAAAATTACGCACATGGTGGAATTTTGACGCCCGCGGGGTCGGACGTCAAAGTTTAAATATGGGGCAGGGTTTGCACCGATTGTGCGTCAAAATATTTGTCGCATATTCGGCGCAAACAGAGTATAAATATGCCCCCCGATTTCTTATGTCAAGCCTTCCACGTAGAGTTGCAATACTCTGTCTTTGCAGGTGAGTTTGTGAGAGTCTACAACAATTAATGAAAGGCATGTTGTGTGTGTGTAGGTGGTGCATGTCTGGATGCCATGGCGGTTGCAGCCTCTCTGTGAGGCTCCCGCCCCAGTCTCCCCGTTTCTGGGCTTCCTGTGCTGCTGTATTCCCAAAAAGTAAGCAGCTGGGGAGCGGAAGGTGTGTGGAACCTTCCGATCACAACAATGGGCAGCCCGGAGCCCCGTGGTCCTCTCCTTGGTGGCCGAGATTGAGCGACGCAGACCTGCGGAGGGTCCTAAGATGGCGGCCGCCATCTTAACTACAGAGCCAGCGCCCACCTAGCGACGGGTGGGGACGCCCTTCAGGCCTCGCACGGTGCGAGGTGCCCGGTGTGCCACCTGATACAGGGGCTGGCACCCTGGGGCTGTGGAGCCCGCGGGACGGCTGAGGCGCCAGTGAAGACCCGGCTCGATCGAGAATGCCGCACCGAGTGGAGCTGCGCTCGCCTCCGACCCACGGGGCGTCCGGGGGCGGGAAACCGGAATACCAGCAACATCTGCCCAGTGGCTGGGGGCAGAATTGGCGGGACCCTGCAATTTGGAGCCCTAGAGAATCGGGCCTGGGAACCTCCGCCCACAGTGTGGAGTGCAGGCCTCCGGAAGCAGTGAAGGGGGCACCTGCTTCTCTGGAACGCTAAGGTGAGAGGCCCTGCAGAAATAGAATATACACCCCCGGCCCTGGGAAGTAGCAAGGGGAGACGAGACTGACCCGGTCCCTGAGGAGACCATAGCTAAGTGCCTGCACCAGGTGGAGGGAGCCAATGCTGACGCGTGGGTGCCTGGGAACTCTGGTTTGGCCCCCCCGGCTCTGGGAACACGTCTTTGGATTGTGAGTTGTGACTGTAGCTCCTCATCTTGACCCACTGCCTGAGTAGATCCCAGTGACCTGAGGAGAAATCACTTTCGACAAACACATTTATAGTCCACAAAATGGGCAAAACAGGCCAACGTCAGGATACGGACCACAACACCGGTCCCTCCACCAAAGAGATGGCCGAACAGGGGGACACCACGAATCCCGCCCAAGAGGGGGGGAGAAGCGATCCTACCCTCCAAGGTGTGCTGTTGGCCATAACAGCCTCTCGAATAGCCCTGGAAGGGAAAATAGATGCACTGGCTACAGACTTTACAGTGCACAGGGATGACCATCGTCAACTAACTGAAAAAGTGACTGCCACAGACAAACAATTAGAGGAACTACAGCCTGAAATAAAAGACAATACTAAGCTGACACACCAAATGGAAAAGCGGATTAGAGAACTAGAACTGCAAGCTGAAGATGCCAAAAGTAGATCGCAGTGAAATAATATCCGCGTGATAGGCTTACCAGAGCGAACTAAAAAATACAACCTAGTGGAATTCCTTGAGAGCTGGCTAAGAGAGAATGTAGCTGAGGACGGACTGTCCCCTTTCTTTGCTATTGAAAGAGCCCACAGGGTCCTGGCTCGCTCCCCCCGCCAGGGCCCCCCCTAGACCAGTAATAGCCATGCTGCTTCATTATAGAGACAGGGACTACTTACTAGGCCAAAGCAGGAAGAAAGGAGACTGCATGCTTGATAACCTGTATCTTTCCCGACTTCTCCGAAGAAGTGCAGAGGCAGAGAGCATCCTTTAGAGATGTCAAACAAAAACTTCGCAAGATGGGGATCCAATACGAGATGATGTTCCCGGCCAGGTTGAGGGTAGTGACCAAATCTGGCACACAGTTCTTCGGCACAGCTGAGGAGACCTGGCGATGGATCGACATGCAGACAACGGAGGAAGGAGAACGCAGACCTGAGAACTTTTACCCGGATCAAAAGAAAAAAAGCAGACACAACAAAGCCAGTAGAGTGGGTAGACCGTCTCCGCTGGAAATATTGAAAGAGAGACAAAAAGCAATGGAGGCGGCTGCCTCCCTGAGCGGCTCAGATCATGGTTCCACTAAACAATCTCAAGAAGATCTAGAACATTCATACTCAGAACAAGAATCTGAGTTTTCCCCCTCCTCCGACAAACATGGGCCTGATGTGACACTGGGTACTTCGGACTGTATCATTTGATGGAACATCACATGGACTCACCCGCAGGGATCACAAGAACTCAGGAAGGGAGATCTGCCGAGTCCAGAGTTACATTAGCGGTCTGAGGCGAGACTGCCGCCTAACCCAGTATCATGAATCCGGCTGAGCGTATGACAGAACTGGGGGTACGAAATCCCCATGTTATGTTTTCCCGAGAGGCGGGAAGATGGCGCCACAGTACACTCTTGGATCGATCTCAGAGCACCCCCTACATTGATAGACTGGTTAATTATTTTTCTAGTTTGGACGAGAGACGTTCCTACTTTTTTCCTGGGGATGGGGTGTTGGGGAGTTACAGGTTGGGTAGTAGATATGGGGTTAGATGAGCCCTTAAGAGCCCTTATAGAGAAAAAGGAGTTGTCCCTTGAAACTACTAATATGGCGGGAGAGTGTGGAAGCTTCCACCTTGCGGGGCTTGCACGAAACTGGGGTGAAAATTCCCAACATGGCAATGCTAAAATACTATAAGTTCCTCACATGGAACATCAGAGGCATGCACTCAATGGTTAAAAGATATAAGGTTTTTTCATATTTACAGCAAAGGGGAATTCAGACAGCTATGCTCCAAGAAACCCATCTAACACAGGTGGAAGGTAGGGCCCTTCAAAAAAGATGGAGAGGGCAGGCATACTACACTCCTTACTCCGCCTACTCAAGGGACACCCTGACATGGATCCGAGCCGGAATTCCCTTCCAGATGGTAGATAACCTTGTAGATCCGGAGGGTCGATTTATGGCAGTCCGGGGCAGGTTAGAGGGCAGAGACCTAACACTGATTATTATCTATGCACCCAACACCGACCAGGGAGAGTTTTTCACACAAATATCCAATTTACTAGTCCCATACCTACAAACATCGGTGGTACTGGGAGGTGACTTCAATTGTGTGGGGGATCCCAGTTTGGACAGATTGCATCCACCACTAAATAACTCTCCCTTGGTGAGAGTGGCTCGACAATTCTCTGCCTGGCAAACAAACTGGGGACAAATCGATGCCTGGTGTAGGTTGCATCCCGCCATGAGGGATTACTCTTTCTTCTCCCGCCTACATGAATTACATGTTAGGTTGGATGCATTCCTCTGTTCAGCAGACGTATACTCATAAATACCCGATGCAGAATATTTGACCCGCACAATTTCAGACCACAATCCCCTTTTGCTGTCCTTGAGATGGGGGTCCACTATTCCTCGCATCCCCACCTGGAGGCTCAAACCTGAAATTCTGGAGGATGCACTCTTCCGGGCTGAGCTGAGACAAAGCGTTGTTCAGAACTTTGAGGATAATGAAGCCTCCACCGCTAGCCCCTTGGTTGAATGGGATGCCTTTAAGGTGGTGGTGCGAGGCAGATGTATAGCGGGGATGGTGGGTGTGCGTAAGACCCTGCTAGGAGACGTGGAATGGGCTGAGGACAAACTTCGAGAGGCTGAGAAAAATAGACCTGGGAATCCACAAAATTATCTCACTCAGGTACCTGGAGAGAGGGACAAGGCAGGCCGACTACTCGCTTGGGTGGTATCTCAATCCATCAGGTCGCCTCCTATTATGGACTTAACCACTGACCAAAAGGAATAATTTATACGGACAAGAGCAAATTAACTCACATTTCATGTCCTTCTACATAGGTTTATATAAGAAAAGACTCAATTACGTTGGGGAATCCACTGAAGACTACTTAACTGAACTACAGCTGAAACCACTGTTGCCTGAGTTCTCAGATCAACTAAAGGGGCACATCACACTAGCTGAAATTAGGGAGGCCATGAAGGGTCTAGCTAGAGAGAAATCCCCAGGGACAGGCGGGCTCCCCATTGAATTTTACGCCACCGACACGGACATACTTTCCCCAAGATTATAAAACCTATATAAAGTCTCCAAGAAACAGGGCGCACTACCGGAATCCACCCACGAGGCGGTCATAGTCCCTCTTCTCAAACCTGGCAAAGACCCAACTGAGGTGGGGGCTTATAGTCCTTTATCCATGTTGAACCTCGATTACAAAATCCTCAGTAAGATCCTGGCAACCAGACTCCTCCCACTAATGGCCTCTTTAATACATCCAGATCAGGCAGGTTTCATCCCTGGGCGAAACACAGCTGGGAACATCCGCAGACTAATAGCCATCATGAGAGACCAGGCCTCTACAGCTACCCTTACAGGAGTAATGGCAGTAGACATAGAGAAAGCTTTTGATAGCCTGGACTGGGAATTTTTATACACAGTAATGGACAAGCTCGGACTTGGATCCGATTACATCTCATGGGTAAAACTACTATACGCCAAACCCACGGCCAGAGTGCGCACAGGACACACAATATCCAATAGCTATAAGGTTGAGCGTGGAACAAGGCAGGGTTGCCCATTGTCTTCTCTCTTGTTTGCTTTGGCAATGGAACCATTAGCAGCTGCAGCCAGGGCAGGAAAGGGGGATCCGGGTAAACTAGCAGGGGGCGTAAGACATCGTATAGCCCTCCATGTAGATGATCTTTTAATATTCCTAGAAGATGTCCAGAGAGATTTACCCCGAGTGCAGCAGATGCTTTCCAGGTTTGAGGGACATTCTGGCTTAAAAGTGAATTGGGACAAAACTGGCCTGTTCCCATTGGGGGGACCACGTGCGCCTCTGCCGAACCTGGGTTTGGTCAGGTGGGTTCCAAACGGACTCCCTTATCTGGGAGTGAAAATCTATCATGATTCCCAAGATATCCTTGAGGGCAATATTGGAAGCTCCATGCACTCAATAAAAGCCTGTGTGGCTTTTTGGCAGGCTTTGCCACTATCAGTGGCTGGACGGATACCAGTCCTCAAAATAATTGTACTGCTGAGACTGCTGTGCAATTTCACAGTGCTACCAATTTGGATTCCTAAAGCCATCTTTAAAGAATTAAACACCATGGTAATATCATTCATATGGGGGGAGGGACGGAGGAGGGTAGCCCTAGCTAAACTTCAACGACAGTCCACAGATGGAGGTATGGTGGTCCCTGACTTCGAGACCTATTATTTAGCGGCACAGCTACAGTGGTTAGCTCATTGTATGTCAGATAGATTAGATGCAAGAATAAGCATGAAGGCGTTCACCCCACAGGAACATAGACTGTTTGAGATTATATTGAGAACCCCCAGGAACGGGAAACAGGACCCTCCTGAATTAAGGTGGAGACACCCTATTCATCAGAGCTACCCCTCTTGTCTTTACAGGCCCTACCACATAGGGGCACTTGGGTTGAGCTTGGGGACTGGTTGGAGGCTTGGATCAATACGTTGGGGTCCCTATTTAGGGATAGCAAATTGATGTCCTTTGAGACCCTTAGGATGGAGTTTGGCCTACCAGCGGGACACTTTTTAATATATGGGGCAATAACGGCCTGTATTCGTAGACATTGGCAAGGGAGAGGGACCGAGCCTCCCACACAGGCGGTTTGCACTTATTTGTCTTCTGCAAATGGTAAATCTAAAGTAGTATCAACCTATATGGACTGATACGAGCGGACAGAATAACTCCCCTGGCCTCCCTTAAACAAACTTGGGAGAAAGATCTAAACCGGGATATCCTAGAGGAAGAATGGGGGCGCGTTATGAAGGGCCTCCCCAAGGCGATACGAAATGCCAGATCTAAGCTCATAAAGTTCTACGTGCTGCACCAAGCATACCTGACTCCAGCACGCATTAACAAATACATTGGGAAGGTAACAGAGAGCTGCCTGAGATGTGGGTTGATTGGAGCGGAATTCAGTCAAATGTTCTGGGGGTGCCCCCTGCTGGAGCCTTTCTGGTCAGAGGTGTGCCAGACCCTGGTGCGCCTTCTGAGTAGAGAGGTGCCCTGTTCCATGGCCCACTGCCTCTTGAACAGTTTTACTCATTCTGCCAAACACAAAGTCACAGATAGATTCAAAGACTTGGCCTTATCACTGGCTAAACGAGAGATCACATCTACTTGGAAAACACAGAGGGGACCTAAAATGCCTCAATGGAAAAGTGAATTACTTAAGTAGGCGAACACTGAAGAGACAATCCTCCAACGTGAGGCCAAGAGAGGGATTAGACCCCCCGAAGTAGCGGAGGGCTGGGAGGTGATAATGGACACACTTAGAGCCGACACACTGCCATGAGTATTCCCCTGTTGATCACTCGATTCCAGAGGTTTACATGGCACAAGGACTCATAGCTATTGGGACCCCAGCCTGAGCCCTGAAACTCTGGATTGGGAATCTAAAATAAGAAGAACTGGGTCACACCTAGCCCCAGCTGTTAAACTACACACAAACATGACAGGGGTTGCTCCACAAACACTATTAACATATGAAACAGGGTTCTCTAAGGGGAGGGTTTGGGATGGGTTCGGGAGGGGGGGAGTGTTAAGTAATAACTTAGTAATTTGTGCACCAGAACATTTGACAATGTGTTTGTCTAACCTGCTAATATGTTATTGAGATTGGCCCTACAGAGGATTACATTGTTGATGTATAAAATGACTATTTGAAATTCTTAATAAAATCTTGTTTAAAAATAAAATGTTGTGTGTGTGTGTATTGAATATAGTGGGTTATGGGAGGTGCTTTAGTAAGGTCAAAGGAGTGATAACAAACTAAGGAGAAAAGACTCCAAGAGACCCTCAAGACCATCCTGATGTCCAATTCGTAGGATGTGAGGTTTGATGGGAGTTTGCCAATTTCATCTGTTATTTTGAGATGGAAATCTACTGATGTTGATGATGTGGACTTCTTGAAGGCTCTGTAAATTTAATTGGTGTTTGCCTAGATAGAGGAGAGCAGATTCCCTTGAGAATCGGAAAGGTACCGACCACTCTATTCTTTATTCCTTTCTGTGGCTTTATGCCATACAACACCTCTCTATCAGACCTTCAATGAGGATTCTGCTATGCTGACACTTTCCTATATTTTGTGAGACTTAATTAGGATCTCCCAATAGTTTAGATTGGGGTGTTTAGATTAACTTAGTCTTTCAAGACATTAGGCAAGAAGACTGCAATATATTTACAGATCATCAGATCCTGTTCCTCATCTTTTGTATTGCTTCACCTGAAATTCCTGTATGCTTTATGCTTCTCTGATTTAACCTTATTCAATGCGTTACTTAATCTTTGGGGATTTTGTACTTATATAGCATGTTTTTTAGATTCATTTACATCAGTGTGGCTTTAAATTTATACTAAATCTTTGAAATGTATCCACTGCCTCCTGGATTTAATGTGTGTGCAAATGGGTTACACTGTTAATTGATTTTAAGAGTTTGTTTAACTCTCCGCTACCACTCAATTACCCCAAAAAAGATTAATCAGAAAAAGAGAAGCAAGAGTATGGGCCCCAAATGTCATCAGAATGTAATCGTCTCAGGATGGGTTGGGTTTAGAAGTAAGAAGAGCTAGAACCCTCCATTCTAAATTACTTAGTCCTTGGAGCCTAGTCCCTAGTACCTATGTCCAGAAATTGGAAGATTAGTGAAGTTCTGGGGATATGGGAGAGAGTCGTGTCAGCGAAGGAGTGAGTATCAAAAGGGTTGTGAGCTGAAGTGGTTCATGCTTAGCTTGCAGTGTTTTGTGGAGCTTGGATGGTGTTTTGTGGAGATGTTTTGAATTTTGTGTGTGTGGTGTTCTGAAAGAAGTTGAAGTTGTTATCAGTTCTGCATGATCTAAGAGCCTAGGATAGTATTAAAAAGTGTGGAAAACACTAGATTGTAATTGTCTGCTAAGTTTGGTGGTGCTTAGTGTGAGAAGTCCTCAATGCCACAGTTGAGATAGGGACATATCTTTGAGTTAATGTGAGATGTGATTGGTATAGTAGGTCTTAATGTGCAGGGTAATTCTGTATCAAACTAAATGATACCCTGCAGGTCTAAGTTTAATTTGAAGTGCTTGTTAACTCCTGTATGATTGAGTACTATCAATTCTTTAGTGGAGCAGACAAAGATTATTTGTATTGTATTTTGTATATGTGTTGGATACTGAAAAGCATGTGTTTGTTTGTATTTGTACAGATTATAAGGGAGGGTGATCCGCTGCAAGGAGCAAGATTGATGCCACAGTGCGCCACACTAGTATTGGTCGACTGGTGGAGTGTCACACTGGCATTGGATGTCCACATCACAAGGGATCATGTGGCGAATGGTTGGTGCTGCTGAATGAGAATTGTGGACAAAGAGTAAATTCCTGACCTGGAACAAAATTTAAGGATTATTGTCATTTGATTGAAAAAATATTTTTTTATAAGGTTAAACAAGATTTGTTTAGAGGAGATGTGCCTATACCTAGTAGACAGAGAGAAGAGGCACATCCCGAATATACCCCAGGTCATTATATGTTAATAAATGGAGGCTTCACACATGTATTTGGCTTTGTCAATAACACAGGATCATGGAAAAGGAAGATGCATTGAGATTTCCACATTATGGCACATTTAACCTGAGAATTATGGAAAACTTGAGTAGGGTCTTATATGAGATGAAACCACCTCCTAGACCTGCAAAGTATGAGGCACTCATCCTTTGGCAGTGTGCTGTTCATGCTAGAGAGAAAAAGAGAAGAGATCCATAGTACTTATACAAATGCTAGATGGGAGACTGAACAAAAATGATGATGAACTGATATGATGGAGGGAGATAAGTTGTACCCAGCCTTAACAAGTGAAGCATTCAAGAGAGAGAGAAGGAAAAGAAAAAGAACAAGAGGGTGAAGGATGGAAAGCGAAAAGAGGCAGATAATATGAGTGACATCAGTGGCAGTGATTCTGGTGATAGCCTCTTGCATGTATTATTGTCAGAATGTCAACCTTCATACAATGAGACTCGAGAGGAAGGTGGAGATAGCACTGAAGGTGGTGGAAATCTTGGATTAGCTACTGCCCCAATAAATGCAGATTCGGGTTCAGTGGAGCTTACTCCGGTAGGTGTACATCATGAACCAATGACAGAAGATGCAGGAATTTGTGTTCTTTCAAAGCCTACTATCCCAAACACTGCTGATGCTCTTACTGTTCCAGTTACTATTTGTCCTGTGGTCCTCATGTATAATCCTGATTTCCCAGGAAAGACAACTTATAATTTGGTTCTACCAAACGCAGCAGGTACTTCAGGTAACACCGCAGCAAGTCCAGACACGAGCAGATTTTTACCTCTAGTCCCAACACACACAAGCTCTCCATGTGTGGCAAGTGCTGACTTGAATTTGAATCTTACAGGAAGCAGTTCCATAGGTATATATCAGAGAATGCTAACTTCTGGTACACCCGTATAGAAGATGTCTTTCCAGTAGCAGTACCCATGGAGATGAGAATATGCCTAGGGTCGCTGTAATGCTAGATTCTTAGTGCTAAGGAAATATTTGAGTGGGTGAAAGCATTTAATACCAATACTCGTTTGAGTGATAGCAGGAGTTGGAGTTCCCAGGTGAGTCAGGGTACAATTCAGTCACCTGTGAGAGAGAATTTGGTGGATGTGGCTAAACTAAAATTAGAACTAGAATAGGTGATCCGTAGGAATTTTTAAATGACTTGTTTAGACTCTAACCAAGAAAAATAACTTGTATTAATGTGTAAGGATGTTATCAGATGTGCACAAAATGTTTATGACAAACAATCTGAGTTGGCGCCAAGATGTGAGATAGACTTGAACAAAACTAAAGCTTTGCAGAGGAGTTACCTTGTATGCTTTAATGAAGAAGACGTAGGGCTTGATTTGGAGTTTGGCGGATGGTGTTACTCCATCGCAAACATGACGAATATCCTGTTCGCCATATTACGATTCCATTACATCCTGTGGAAATTGTAATACGGCAGACAGGATGTCTGTCATGTTTGTGACAGAGTAACCATCCGCCAACCTCTAAATCAGGCCCATAGCCTGTAGGAGACCTTCAGCAATTAAAATACAAATTAAAGGGCTTAGTCAAAACATTTGGAAATGGAATGAGCTAAATAAATGTGAACATTGATGGGTGAGAATGAAAGAACTAAAGAAATAGACAGGGGAACCTCCTGCTCCTATAGCAGGAGAGCTAAGCACATAAACGTTCCTGCTGAGAGAAGTACCAGGTGGAGGTTATGTTCATGTGCCTTGGAGCAGGAGTGTTCTTGCGTCATTCATTAACGGCTTTCCGAAGCTGAGGGAAAAGCCAGTAGATTGGTACAAGCAGAATGAGCGATTTGTGAAGATTTCACAAGTGTTGTCGTTTGATTTAAGTACTCTGACATTGTGGTTCGGAGTGACTTGTAGGCTAAGTGTAAGATAGCCATCGAATGGCCTGAGTAAGAACTGCCAAGGAGCCTAGTGACAAAAGACCCTTTGCCGTTGGTGATGCAAAAGTATCAGCAGATGATGACATTCTTAAAGTCAAAAGTGTCATCCAAAGATATTGATTAGATGAAAATTGACAAAACAACCCAGGAACCTAGAGTCAATGAATGCTTAGTACGAGAGATTGTTGCACGCATTCAAGAAGTATAGTGGGATGGAGAGGCTTGAACCAAAGGATATTGGACATTTTGTGTTGAGGTTTGTGTGAGGTTTGGAATTAGCATGATGATTCAGCAGCATTTGATTTGTTGGCAGAACAAATCAGTTGATGAGATCTTGAGGTATGCAAAGTCCTGCAGTGATCCAATAGAGATGAAACAGAAAAAATTAAAGGAAAAGTTGATGGTTGCTCAAATGAAGGTTGCTCAGAGAAGTAGTCAAATTCAGCCTTTTGTACAGAATGTTGGCGCTATACAAGGAGTGTATCAGCAGGATGCTACTGCGATGCAGGGTAGAGGCCGAGTTGTCCCAATTGATCCTAGTAGGGATGCATGTGGGTAATCTAAAGAAGACAAACCTTTGTCATTTCTGCAACATGTTGGGGCACTGGAAGAGGGTGTGTCATCTTAATCTAGCTAATCAACTTCAGAATTCAGGGTTTGTATGCCATCAGAGTAACAACCCCATAAAGGTACAAAATGTACAAAGACAAAGGGCCTAATTGACAAAGTTTTGGTGCAGGGCAGCTTTGCAAGCCTTTTTTGCTGGGGTGCCCTGAGTCAAATCAAAAGGGATGAATATGCGATATCTACAAGAGACAGCACATTCCTGTCCTTGTCCCCTGCGCTAGTGCACAAATTGCCGGCATGCGCCAATGCAGACGCCCTTGCACCACGGTGCCTGCATTGTTACCGTTACTGCACTAGACAATGTGAATGATGATTGTGAAGTGGAGCATGACTGTCTTGATGTCACTGAGTTATACACCATGCCGAGATCAGACATACGAGATGAGCAACTACCTGAGGCTGATTTTGTGCTATACGTGAATGGCTCGTGTTTACGAGACAATGGAGAAATTGTGAAAAAGTGAGGAATCTTCTTGAGGCGTTACAATTTCCTAAACAGGTTGCAGTTGTCAAGTGCCCTGCACACCATAGCAGAAATAATCATGTTCTGTTGTGCATAAATATGCTGATGGGATTGCAATGTACTGGGCTCCGAATGTCATACCTTTAATGGAGAATATACCTCATCCTTCTGGTCAGCTTCTGCTCGCTGCCCTCTGCGCAGCTCCACCTGTTGCTGCTGCTGCCTCTTCTGAGAATCAAACTGAGAACCTGCCCGACTCTCAGTTTAAGGCCCACCTCCACCTGCAGGCACCCGCCTGCACCTCATCCCTCGTGGCCTAGTGGCCATTTGTCTGAGTGTATCTTTTGCTTTCTATTACCTATATTTCTTCCTGTCTCTATTTCTTTTTGTTTTTCTGCCTCGCTTTTCTCCTTTTTTACCATTTCACCTTTGCACGTTTTGCCTCACACCACACTCCATCCTTTGTCATCTAAACATGGACAAACCAAGCGTCAGCACCAGACAGTCCATTGCCATCCCCAGTGAGTACAAACTGCTCTTCAATGACCGGCCCTCTCGGCCAGGCAGCTGTCTGGCCATCCTACACAAATCCACCCTCCACCTGACAACCAACACAGAAGAACACTCCCCCTCATGGAGCACCTCCATTTCCAGATCCATGTCACCCCTAAGTCGACGTACAGTGGCACCCTCATTTATAGACCACCCTGCCCCCTCCCAGCCTTCAGCGACTTCATCGTGGACATCATATGTCCCCATGCACTCGCCTCCACAAACTACTTTTTCCCCGGTGTGAGAAAACAGGGCTGATTGCAGAGGCCCCCTAACTTTTTGCCCCCATTTTCCACTTTATGCTGGTGTTTTCCTGACTCTGATGGTGCCCTGGGTACTGCTAACCAGTCCCAGGGCCTGTGCTCTGTGTAAAATCAATATGCAAATTAGGCTAATTATAATTGGCTAAGTTAACCTACCTATAAGTCCCTAGTATATGGTAGGGCATGTAGGTTTAGGGACCACAGCATAGGTGGTGCACACCTAGGTGCACTGCTGAGGTGCCCAGTGTCATTTTAAAGGCAGGCCTGCCTTGCTGGCTGCTTTTAAATTAAAGTTATATGCAAATTCGACTTTGGAATTAAAAGTAGTTCCAAAGTCTTAAACTACCTTATTTTTAAATATAAGTCACCCCTAAGGTGTGCCCTATGTGCCCCTAGGGCTGGGTGCCATGTAACTATAAGCAGGGACTTTATAAAAATAGATTTATAAACCCTGGTGAGGTAAAAACAGCCAAATTCGTTTTTCCCTCAATGAAGTAAACGGCCTTCATAGGCTAGAATGGGGAGACTTTATTTTAAATTTTAAAGTCTCCTTAAATGTTGCATACCAAGAATTTGGTATCAAATTAATTGTTGTAATAAATCCCACAACTTCCAGTTGTTGGATTTAATATAACTTGTTCAGGTAAAAAGTTTTAGACTTTACCTAAAAAGTTGCCAATTTCAGCCCTGCATTGTTTTTGCTGCTGTGCTCTGATTGGCCAGCCTGCAAGCTGCCTTGATGAGGTGTGAAGTGGCCTGGCTTCACACAAAGGAATGTGCTTGTGGGAGAGAATCTCCCCTCAGCAGATGGTGAGGCAGGAAGGGGGAGGGCTCCCAAACTGGTCTTCAAAGGCAGAGAAGGACATTTGGAGCAACCAGCAACACCCCCACATCCTGCAACCCCAGACACCTAGGTGCCCCCTTGATTAGATTAGGAGAGGGCAGGAGAGGGGTGTGTTTATGATTTTTAGCCACACCAGTGGGTGGGCTCAGCCAGATGTAACCTCCAAAAATCAGATTCAGCCATGTTGGATTTTTAGAGAATGTTGCCTTCTGGGATGGATTTTTGCCACACTTCCCAGGAAGTGGTCATCACAGGGGGACGACCCTGTACCTGATTGGAGAACCAGGACCCCCCTGCTTTTCACCCAGGAGCAAGGATAAAACTGGCAGACCTGCACCCACACCTCAGATCCCCGCCAGATTTCAAGAAGAAAAGAACTAAAGGAGAAGAAGGACTGCCCTGCTGGACCCCTGGCCTGCACCTGGAACCTGCACTCAGAAGGACTGCACCAGCTGCACACTTGGGCTTCACCACAAGAAGGACTTTGCCTGGCTTCAACTGGTTCAAGGAGGGACTCCCTGTTTGCTACAGGTTAAAAATTGCTATCCAGAGTCCCCCTGCACCAACTCCTGAAAAGTGACCAGCTGACCACTGTCCAGTGGCCAAAAAGGAGTTTGCGCCAGGTGCATTCTGGGAGTTGAAGTCCGCACCCCCCAAGGACCATCTCAGAACTTCTGGACCCTTGGGGTGAGCTGTGGACCCCAAAAGAACCTTAAAAGAACATCTGGGTGAAGCCCCAGAAGTTTGGAGAAGATTTGAGAATTTTTATAAAAAAGCTCCAGAGAGGGACCGACCCGCTGCGGAAATTCTAGCCGGCTTGCCTCAACCGCGACCCGGCCTGACTTGGTGGTTCGTCCCGGTAAAGAAAAATCTCCGAAAAAGAGACTAAGTCCGAAGGTAAAAAGTTGACCGGGACCTCCCAGCCATCGTATCCGAGAAGGGCTCCACGGACGTCGGATCAAGATCCAGGTTTACCCCGGTGGAAGGATTTTCACCTCGAAAAAACGACTAAGTCCGAAGGTAAAAATCTCCACCGAGGAATCCAGTATCCGGACAAGGGCTCCAGGAGGTCGGATTCGACTGGCAGGTTCGTCCCGCTGAAGAAAATCTTCAAAATAAAGACTAAGGTGGTCATTCTGACCCTGGCGGTCTTTGACCGCCAGGGCGGAGGACCGCGGGAGCACCGCCGACAGGCCGGCGGTGCTCCAATGGGGATTCCGACCGCGGCGGTAAAGCCGCGATCGGACCGGCACCACTGGCGGGGTCCCACCAGTGTACCGCGGCCCCATTGAATCCTCTGCGGCGGCGCAGCTTGCTGCACCGCCGCGTGGATTCCGACCCCCCCTACCGCCATCCAGATCCCGGCGGTCGGACCGCCGAGATCCGGATGGCGGTAGGGGGGGTCGCGGGGCCCCTGGGGGCCCCTGCAGTGCCCATGCCACTGGCATGGGCATTGCAGGGGCCCCCGTAAGAGGGCCCCTACATGTATTTCACTGTCTGCTGCGCAGACAGTGAAATACGCGACGGGTGCAACTGCACCCGTCGCACAGCTTCCACTCCGCCGGCTCGATTCCGAGCCGGCTTCATCGTGGAAGCCTCTTTCCCGCTGGGCTGGCTGGCGGTCTGAAGGCGACCGCCCGCCAGCCCAGCGGGAAAGTCAGAATTACCGCTGCGGTCTTTCGACCGCGGAACGGTAACCTGACGGCGGGACTTTGGCGGGCGGCCTCCGCCGCCCGCCAAGGTCAGAATGAGGGCCTAAGTCAGAAGGTAACTTTTTAACCGAGGCCTCCCGCGACTTGTAGCCGAGCAGGGCTCCATCGCGGTCGGCCTGAAACTTTGACTTTGCCCCGGTCGTGGTGCAACCAGATGACCCGATTGGCGCTTTTTGTTTCTAAGCGCTAGAAAAATAATAATTCTTTAAAAATTCATATCTCCGGTTCCCTTTATCCGATTTTATTCGTTTTTGTGTCATTTTAAAGATAAAAATATAAACTATTTTTATAAATTGGTTTTGGATTTTTAAACTGTTTCCTGTGTTTTATTTAATTACTGTTTTGTGATATTTGAATGCTTTACACACTGTCTCCTAAGTTAAGCCTTGACGCTCGTTGCCAAGCTACCAAGGGTTGAGCTGGGATTAATTTACTGAGACCTAACTGTACCTAAGTGGAGGTTGGTGGCTTGTTGCTAGGTGTAGGTACCTACCTGCCCTTACCAATAACCCATTTTCCAACACCTGGTGACCTCAACTACCACATCGACAACTGCAACAACCACAACACAACTTCCCTGCTTGAGGATCTTGCCACAATAGGCCTCAAGCAACTGGTCACCTGGCCAACATACATCGCTGGACACAAACTCAACCCCATTTTCTGCACCAGCTACAACATCACCGTCATCAACACCTCCAAGCTACACTGGACTGCCCACCACTACGGTAATTTCTCCATCACCACAACTACTGCCACCTCTGCACCCTCTGCTCCCCACATAGGAAATGGAACCAGATCACCAAGGAACAGCTCACCAACACCCTCAGCAAGACACCTCTTCCCCTCACCACAGAAGCAAACATCTCAGCATGGTACTTCCACCTGTGGATCACCGAATGCACCAACACTCTAGTACCACTCCGAACGACCTCAGCCAAACACAACCTCAAGAAAACCATTGGGTTCTCCCCAGCACCCTGGGTTTTTGGGAGCACCTGCAGACAGCTAGAAAAAAGATGGAGAAACAGCAGGTCTCTGTTAGACCTCGTGGCCTTCAAATTCTCTGTGAAATCCCACTACCACCTTATCAGATCCACTAGGAAAACTGTCCTGCAGGACCGTATCAGCGCCACCGCACACTACACCAAAGAACTTTTTGCTGTGATGAAAGAGTCCGCTAAACCCCAATCAGAAACTGCAAATATCCCTCCATCTCATGACGTCTGTGGCAGACTAGCCACCTACTTACATTAAAAAATCAAGGACATCTACAACAGCTTCAGACCCCAAGATCCACTGAGCCCTCCAACAGCCCTCCAGCTTGGATACTCCGAACCTTCACAGATCCTGCACTGCTGGACCACCCTCACCATGGATGAGACCCACTCCATCATGAGCAGCATCCACTCCGGAGCTCCTACTGATCCCTGTTCTCGCCATATTTTAATCAAAGCCAACACCTCCATCACACCCAAGCTCTGCCACACTCTTAACGGCTACCTTCCCCAAGGACTGGAGAAATGCCAAGATCCGCCTGATCCTGAAGAAACCCACAGGAGACCCCCTGGATCTCAAGAACTACCGCCCCATCTCTATGCTGCCTTTCCCAGCCAAGGTCATTGAAAAGGCCATCAATGTACAGCTCTGCAAACACATCAAAGATAACAACATCCTGGACATCTCCCAATCAGGCTTCAGGAGCAACCACAATACAGAGACTGCCCTCCCTTCCTCTACTGATGACATCCGCTCGCTCCTTGACCACGGCCAAACTGCAGCCCTCATCCTACTGGACCTATCGGCCACCTTTGACACTTTCTCCCATCACCT
The DNA here is from genome assembly GCF_031143425.1 of Pleurodeles waltl. NCBI lineage: Eukaryota > Metazoa > Chordata > Amphibia > Caudata > Salamandridae > Pleurodeles > Pleurodeles waltl. The sequence continues at coordinate 1,368,889,508 of NC_090440.1, forward strand.
CTCTGCCCCGGGCTCAACACAGCCGGCATCTACATAAAGGCCTTACAGTGGTTACTCTCCTTCCTGACCGGCAGAACACAGAGAGTCAGATTCCGGCTTTACCTGTCAGAAGCTAAGGAGATCAGCTGTGGCACACCCCAGGGCACCTCCCTGAGCCCCACACTCTTCAACATTTACATACCCCACTCCCCGCTCACGTCCATCGTCAGGAACCACGGAATCAACATCGTCTCCTATGGCAATGACGCCCTGCTGATCATCTCACCTACCAAAAACCCTGCAACTGCCACAACGGGATTGAAGCCGTAACTGCCTGGATGAAGGGGAGCTGCCTCAAGCTCAACTCTGACAAGACTAAGATCCTCATTCTGGAACCCTCCACATCAGCCTGGGACGTCTCTTGGTGGCCTGCTACTCTCAGCACCCCCCACTCAACAAACCATGCACGCAACCTCAGCTTCATCTTTGATTCATTGCTCACCATGACTCGCCAAGTCAACTCTGTTGCATCCTCTTGTTTCCACACACTCTGAGTTCTCCGGAAGATCTTCAAATGGATCCCCAATGACTGCAGAAAGACAGTAACCCACATTCTGGTCTCAAGTAGACTTGACTATGACAACTGCACATTATGCCAGCACCACCTAGAAGAACCTGAACAAACAACAGCACATTCAAAACGCGACCGCCAGACTCATCCTGGAGGTCCCCCAACACGACACCTAAGAGACCTCCACTGGCTCCTTGTCGATAAAAGGATCAACTTGAAATGCCTCTTCCATGCATACAAGGCTCTCTACGACCCTGGACCCACCTCCCTCAACCACCGCATCACCTTCTACTCCCCGCCAGACCTCTCCACTCCACTCCACTCAATAGGCACTGGCCACCGTACCCTGCACATGGAAGACCTCGGCTGGAGGAAGATCCTTCTCATACCTCGCTGCAAATAGCTGGGAACACTTTTCCCCTTCACCTCGGGCAGTCACCATCGTTACCTCAATTCTGGAAGGATCTTCAGATCTGGCTCTTTGACTGAAGCACAGAAGACCTCCCCCCATCTCCCCCTCAGTGCCTTGAGACCCTTACGAGTTATTAGTGTGCACTACAAATTCTGAAGGATTGATTGACCAATGAGAGAATGGATGGGACCAACTACAAACCTTATATTAACAACTGCAGACACATGTAAAGAGGTAAACAGGCTTCAGGAAGAGGTGTCAGAGGAAGAAGAATAGAGTTGGGTCAAAGCAGGTTGTGTAAAGAGAGAGAATGATGACATATGGGTGTTTGTTGCCCCCAGTGGCTAAGCATTTCCACGGTCCAGCTCATGTTTATAGAGATGTCATGGTATGATTGTTTACGCAAGAGTGATTGAATCTCAAATTCACATTGATGGCTGAAGCATTATGTCACAGATCTGTTGAGTGCCAGCAGATTCCTGATGGCCGTATGTGTCTTCTGAAGTTGGGTTAAACCTCAACCAACCTGTAGAAATGGCAGGCTCACTCTGGTGAAATTGTTGTTAAGAGAACTGATTTCTAGGTTGGGGTTCCCGAGTTCTCTAGAGTCAGATCGAGGGACTCATTTCAATAATGAGGTCCTGAGATTGTTGCGCACAGCATTGTAAGTGGAATAGAGACTACACTGCAGCTACCTGAGGGTTTGGGACTTGTTGAACAGGTTAATGGACACTGAAATCCAGATTGGCGAAAGACTGTGCATCAACTTCTTTGAAATGGCCTGATGCATTGCCCCTTGTGTGGATGAGTTTTCGCAGTGTACTTGATCAAAAAATGGGATTGTTTCCACATCACATCATATTGGGAAGAGCTATGAGGTTGCCAGCTATTCCTGCTAATGTACTTGTGAACATTACAGGTGATTTGATCCTTGATTACTGCAAGGGGCTAGCTGACATGGTGCATTCCCTGTCTCATCAGGTAAGAACAGCCACAGCACCTCCTCATCAGGAACAGTGTCATGACCTCAGTCCCACCGACTGGGTCCTGGTGAAGAAACATGTAAGAAAGACATGTTTAGAGCCTTGTTGGTATGGGTCGTAGCAATTCATCTTGGTGACGACAGCTGTTAAATGTGGAGGTCTCCCTAACTGGATACTCGCAGAGTTGAATGTTTCCTTGATGTGACAGTGTCTGTCCCAGAAGTACCAGTGATTGAAGAGAGACAACGGGAGCAGGTTAGTCAATCTGTAGGGATCAGAGAGAGCAAAGAGAGTCTGAAACAGCACATGCCCAGTCTGAGGGGGGTCTGGAAAGATCCACAGTTGAAACTGAGAAGAAACGGTCTTGTCCTGTAGTGGCGAATGAGTTGACTTCAGATTCAGACCCTGGCGAAGGACCTAATGATGTGAGGAAGCAAGTGGAAGCTGGAGCCCGTTGGCTTAGAAAGCAAGAAAGCGGGAAACTGAATCTAGCCAAGGAGTGTGTGCCTCAAACAATCCCCGAGGACACTGAACACTCTGATCTTAGTGAATGTGAGAACAAAGGATTGACACGGAGGAGATCTAAAAGAATTAGAGTGCCCTGTTGGAGGTACTCCTCACCTAAACTGACATACCTTGCTGCAAATGACAGAGTGAGGACGTTTCGGGAATTTTGCGATAGCTCTTCAGAATCACCTAAATCTCCTTAAACTGAACTTTGTGCTTGAATTTTTCTTTGAGTTTTCTGAGGTGTTGGATAGGCTGATACCTTTCACTATGAATGTGATTATTAGTGAATTTGAACTGTGCATATTTTAGAGATTTTGATTTGAGTTGTTAGGGAAATAAGAAGACTATAAAGGCCCGAGTCTGTAGGAGAAGAGAGGGTTGTCATTTATCAGAACATGAAGTAGGGCTAAGAAAGACTCACAAATACTTTGTTGCAGTTCATTACATGGACTTTGTTTTGCCACTTTGCACAAGTGCAATTTAAGCAAAACATTATTTCTGCTGCTGCATGTTCTTAACCATTGTATATCAATGGGGTGACCCGTAAATCCATCCGACCTGGGTGTTTGTTAATATAAGCAATGACTGGTACAAACAGATGATCAGGACAAATTAACTTAACTAATGTGTCCTAAAATAAAAACATTTGAATGTATGGAGAGAGAGGAATAGATACATCACACTGATCTAATAAAGGCAAATTTTTATATTTAAAGCCAATGATACACATACAAAAATGCTAGGGGTGGGCGGAGCTCCGGGAGTTGAACTGCACAGAATTCCACAGAGTTACATAAAAAATCTGTGATATTCTGCAGAGTTCTGCCTTACCATTTTGTGACACTAATATCACTAATATCAACAAGATGGATGAAAAATTCATCCAATAAGGATGTCTGTACTGCAGCTAGAAGTTGTTTTTAATATGTGTCGCCCGGTTAGCATTGCATATTGCGCATTTCTGTGTAACTGTTGGTACTTGACAAAGCAAGTGGACAGTGTGCTCACAGTGAGCTCGCCATGTGCATGCATGAATTATGAACACAATAAAAGGACATATCATGCACAGTAAGGTAGTCCTGTGTCTGTGAACGAGTGGCAAAAAAGGACCATTTGTAGGCATTAAAAATGATCTTTTGCAAGCCCTTTAGGGCCGTACAAACATGAACATTAAACAGACATTGTGTGCACATACACATACATAGCAGGACCACCCAGTGTGCATAGACACACAAAGGTGAACATTGAATGCACACATAGGGGGTCATTCTGACCCCGGCGGTCATGGACCGCCGGGGCCAGGGTTGGCGGGAGCACCGCCAACAAGGCTGGCGGTGCCCCGCAGGGCATTCTGACCGCGGTGGTTTGGCCGCGGTCAGATGCGGAAAACCGGCGGTCTCCCGCCGGTTTTCCGCTGCCCAAATGAATCCTCCATGGCGGCGCAGCTCGCTGCGCCGCCATGGAGGATTCTGACACCCCATACCGCCATCCTGTTCCTGGCGGTTCGCCCGCCAGGAACAGGATGGCGGTATGGGGTGTCGTGGGGCCCCTGGGGACACCTGCAGTGCCCATGCCAATGGCATGGGCACTGCAGGGGCCCCCATAAGAGGGCCCCACTTTGTATTTCAGTGTCTGCTTTGCAGACACTGAAATACGCGACGGGTGCCACTGCACCCGTCGCACCTTTCCACTCCGCCGGCTCAATTCTGAGCCGACGTCCTCGTGGGAAGGGTGTTTTGCACTGGGCTGGTGGGCGGCCTTTTGGCGGTCGCCCGCCAGCCCAGTGCAAAACCCAAAATACCCTCAGCGGTCTTTCGACCGCGGAGCGGTATTTTGGAGGGGGAAGTCTGGCGGGCGGCCTCTGCCGCCCACCAGACTCAGAATCACCCCCATAGTCATTTAGTAAAGAGGCTCTGGGTGCACATAGTGGCAGAGAGATGACCCTGGGTGCAAGCAATATGCTGACCGTGCAAATGTGTGCACTTCACACAAAACAAAAGTTGACTTTCTATGAGTACAAATAGTCTTCTTTACATGTGTGTGTAAGCGCATGCACACAGTAAGACTGCCCTGTGTTTGAGCGCATGCAGGGGCATATTTATACTTGGTTTGCACTGAATTTTTGTCATTTGTTTTACGCAAATTTGATGCAAAACTAACTCCATATTTATACGGAGGCACTAGACCCTTCTAGCGCCAAATTAATAGAGTTAAAGTAATTTTTTGGACGTGGAACCTACTTTGCGTCAATGAGATGCAAAGTAGGCATTCCCGTGCGAAAAATTACTCTATGGCCTTAGCGCCATATTTGTCCCCCTGTGCTAAAATCACACACGGGAGGGAGGAAGGGTACAAAAATGGTACAAAGCTTGCTTTGCACCATTTTTTAACGCCAGGGCAGGAGTTAGGGAACCTGTGGGCCTATTTCGATGGTGGAACACCTTGGAATAAGCCAATGGGTGCCCTCCCCAGGCCCCAGGGACACCCCCGCCCACACCAGAGGGACAGCGAAGGATCGGGGACCCCATCCCAGATAAGTATATGTAAGTACAGGTAAGTATTGGCGCTAGGTGCAATGGCCATGCCCAGGAGACCCTGGTCCCCTGTGCTTGCCATTGGGGCTGTGGGCATGACTCCTGTCTTTTCTAAGATAAGAGTCATGTGGTATGGTTTTGCGTCAGAAAATGAATCTAGGCAGGTTAGAGTCATCCATAACGCCAGCCCAGCCGACTAACGTCATTTTCTTTCAAAGCTAGCTTACCCTTTGCACCGGCTTACACCATTCCATAAATATGGTGCCCAGCTGGTGCACAGAAATGGTGCAAGCCAGTGCTAAACATTTTGGTGCAAACTGCATTAGTGCAGTTTTTGCACCAAAAAGTATAAATCAGGGCCGCAGTGTGCAAAGCCAATTGAACCATAGAGCTTCATGAAAAAACATAATCCAAGAAAAATGGTTTAGTTCCGGAAAAATAACAGTGACAAAGCAACCCTAAGTGATTTGCATTTTTTTAGTTTCTGTATCCATTTATGAACATCAATGCTAAGGTTTCAACACCCAACTGACAGGTGTTTTGTGAAAAAATAAAGACTTTGCCAAGGATGGAAATAGTTCAGTATGACAAATATATTGCATATCAGTCACATTCACTGTTACGTTAGCGCTTGCAAGAACCCAGATTGCTCTTACTACCTTGTTCTTATAAAGACCCATGTGTAAGGTCCTTGTTGACCTCCTTTGGTTTTTCTGGAGTTGAAACATTGACAAATATTTTTATTTTATAGCGTGCATATAATTAGTTATCCATCAGGGACCATATGGACTGAAATAATGTCTCTGTAGAGTGATATGAAACTAGCCAAGGATGTATAAGACAGGCTGCTTTTGAAATAATTTCCAACATGCATTGTGTTTCTTTTCCTTTATGATCTATTGCACGAGCACTTTCTGTAAGCACTCTTTCATTCTTCTTTTGAAACATGTAAATGCATTTTTGTATGTATATTAATGGCTTTAAATATTAAAATGTGCCTTTTTTACATCAGTGTGATGTTTCTATCCCTTTCTCTATACATACAAATGGTTTCATTGTAGAATGCATTAATTAAGTTAATATTTCCTGATCATCTGTTTGGACCAGTCATTGCTTGTGCTTCATTTTATTAAAACAGGTCTCAATGTAGAGAAATCATGGAACCTGGAAACCATAACATTAGTAGACGTAGATACATATTTACAGGAGTGTTAGTTGTATAGTTTGTGTTGATAATCATTATGCTTATAGGATTGAACTCACCTACACAGACTAGAATAGAGGACATTAGATCGACAAGTGCTTTTAAGACCCCATTTCTACTAATAATAGAATGCCCTTACTAAATGAGAAAAATGTGCACGTAGGCACCTCTAGAGGAGATCTTTCTTCAAATGTTTATTATAAATTGCTTTATGAATATATTGACATTAAGGATGCAAGGGATTACTATGTTTGTACGCAATTACCTGCTTCAGTTTCACAAGGCATAATCTACATCAAATTCCTTTGACACAAGGAGTTTCCTGTCATCTTTTATTGAGTATATTTTAAAGACAGGGTAGTTTTCAATATTACTTCTTGAACTATGATTTAGTTCTCCCAGAAGTTCATTTACATAAAAACCCTTATTTCAATGGTGCATAAATAGCAGGTACAATTTACAACACTAGATGCTGCATATGCACACAGAAATAGTTTGACTTGTGACATGACAGAAGCAGAGAAGACGTTTTTAAATATATTGGAAGACAGAAGGTGAGAGCTAGAGACTAGGGGCCTGATTTAGAGTTTGGCAGAGGGGTTACTCCATCACAGCGGTGACAAATATCCCGCCCCCCAAAATATAAATCCCATAGGATATAATGGGATTTTTATTTGGCTGACGGGATATCTGTCACCGTTGTGAAGGAGTAACCCCTCTGCCAAACTCTAAATCAGGCCCTAAGTCTGAAACAAATGAAGACCTTAAGAGACAGCGCAGCTGGAATAGAGAGGAAACTGAATATCAAGTGAAGGGAAATCAACCAGCATTAGCTTTAGATTGGAGAAAGTTGTACATATAAATTGATCAAAGCTAGTTGGAGCGATTATTTATAGGGAAGAGTGAATGTAAACACATCATTGAGATTAGGGGAAAAAATTATTTTTTTAATGGAAAGGATTCAGTGATCCCTGAAGTATATGTTATTTCTTAAAAGAAACCTTATTTCAACTCGCCCAAGGGATGGTATGGTACATGTTATTTAGGTATAGTGTTACTGATGATTGATCTTGTGGAACATTTTAATGATCCTGCATGGGAAGAAAAGTTTGTAACTAAGAAAAATGTTAGTGCTGGAGAAGTGATATGAGATATTTTTGGTGCATTGGTTCGATCTGTAGGTGTGATTCTGAATTATTTGAAAATTAGAACGTTGTCCACTATAGTGGATAAGCTAGAAAGGAGTACAGCAAATTCCATATTGCTTATGAATACTGGGATAGTAGCAGTAAGATCCATAGTTTTGCAGAATAGACTTCTGTTAGCCCTTTTTCTCACAAAAGAGGGAGGAGTCTGCTGGATGTTAAAAGTTCAGCAGTGTTGTACTTGCAGACAAAAGTAAGGATTTGGAGAAATACATTCAGAACATTACTGGCTTGAAGTAAGATTTGGAAGGGTTGGAAGAAACAGGTGCATTGGTGACTATTGGATATGGATTTGCTGCTGTAGGCACAAGGTTTGAAAAATTGGAAAGTGGAATTGTGAGTTTTGTCCGGAAACCATTGTTGGTTATTGCCATTTGCACAATAGTTTTAGTTGTTGGTTTCAGAATTTTTCAGAGGATGAAGTTAAGCAGGAAATTAAAAGAAAGAGAGCCGGTGTGGAGCTAGAAGAGAATCTGTGTCAATATTATAATAATATGAAGCATCTGGAGGAGTCTAAACAGAAACTGATGAAAACTACAAGGTTTTAGATGGGCTCATTTAAAGATTTTATCATGATTGTGATGATTTAATTCGTCATCAGACTGGGGATCGAGAACACACAATTTTGTTTACGCCATCATGCGTTACAAGAGTAAAATAATTATGTAATTGACAATACATAAATTGTGTGTTCTAATATTACTAGTGCACGGTGGAGCATCTACATTATGTGACTGAAGGTGCACTCACAGTAGAGAATTAGACATTCATTTGTATGTGTGTTCTAATGTTTGGTTTTAACATGTTGAAATGTATTACTCATGTGCAATTATATTTGTGCATCCAGATTATGGTATTATAGTGAAACTTCATATAATTCTGTTTCATTTATAATTCTTGTTTTCCATTTATAATTGCAAACTGCACTTATAACTATGGATTTCAAATGTGCATTTAATGCCTTATTAATTTAGCATAAAAAAAGTCCTAAACATTTGGGGCCAGATGTAGCAAAGTGTTTGCGCCTCGCAAACGGCGAAAATCGCCGTTTGCGAGGCGCAAAAGCCACTTTGCCATTCAGAAATGCATTTTGCGAGTCGGCTCAGACTCGCAAAATGCATTTCCGACTCGCAAATAGGAAGGGGTGTTCCCTTCCTATTTGCGACTCGCAGTGGGATGCAATTCCATTTGCGACCACGTACGCGGTCGCAAATGGAGTCGCAGTTACCATCCACTTCAAGTGGATGGTAACCCATTCGCAAATTGGAAGGGGTCCCCATGGGACCCCTTCCAGTTTGTGACTGGACCCCAAATTTTTTTCAGGGCAGGGAGTGGTCCAATAGACCACTCCCTGCCCTGAAAAAAAACCGAAACTAAAGGTTTCGGTTTTTTTGAAGTGCAGCTCGTTTTCCTGTTAGGAAAACGGGCTACACTTCAAAAAAAAAAAAAAATGCTTTATTGAAAAGCAGGTCGCTAACATGGAGGCCTGCTGACGTCAGCAGACCTCCATGTTAGCGAGTGCCTATACTCGCAATGGGGCCGCAATTTGCGACCCACCTCATGAATATTCATGAGGTGGGTCATTGCGACCCCATTGCGAGTCGCAGTCGGTGTCTGAGACACCGTACTGCATAGCAATTTGCGACTTGCAAATTGCGAGTCGCAGGGACTCGCAAATTGCAAGTCGCAAATTGCCGACTTGCTACATCTGGCCCTTGATTTCTTATGTCTAACCTTTAAGTTAGAGTTTTGCTTGTGTTAAGATTTTTTAACTTTGCAGCTGTGTGTGTGAGAGTCTGCAGTTAAAGAAAGGCATGTTGTGCGTATTGAAGACACTAGGGTATGGGAGGATAAAGGAGTGCTAACGAATTGAGAAGAAAAGACTCCTGTTTGTGTTCCAGACACCTAGAGATCTTCAAGACCATCATGATGTCCAATTCGTGGGATGTGAGGTTTGGTGTGAGTTACCAATTTCAGCTGTGCATGAAAGAAGGAAAGCTACTGATGTTGATGATGTAAACTTCTTGAAATTTCTGTAGGTTTAATTGGTATCCACCAAGTTAGAGGAGAGTAGATTCTCTTGAGACTTGGAGGGGTACAGATTTCTCTACACTTTATTCCTTGTGTGACTTTATGCCATAGATCACCTCTCTATCAGAACGACTACTGAGGATTCTGCTATGATGTCACTTTCTATATTTGCTGAGACTTTTCTAAGATTTCCCTATAGCTTAGTTTAGGGTATTTAAATTAACATAGTTTTTTTAATGATTAGGCAATAAGACTGCGATTTATACACAGATCATCAGATCCTGTTCCTCATCTTTTATTTTGCAACTAAAATCCTGCATGCCTTATGTTTATAAGATTGAACCTAATTTGATGGTTTACTTTGTCTTTGGTGATCTCATACTTATATAGCATGTTTTTGAGACTCATTTACATCAGTTTGGCTTTAAATTTGTAATAAATCTTTAAACTTTATCCGCTGCCTCCTGGATTTAATGTGTGACCAAATGGTCCTTCACTCCTCAAGTGCCCCCAAAAAAGGTCTATCTGAAGAACAGAAGCAAGAATATGGGCCCAGGCGTCATCTAGAGAAATTAGGAAAATTGCCAACAAGAAAGCCAAGTATGTTGATTCTGGGAGCATTGATCAGGGTTTTCCTCAAAGATCTGTTATTTAAGACTGGTGGCTCCTAGAAGGCACTAAGGGGCATATTTATACTTTTTGGGTCAAAACTGCACCATTCTTGAGCACCCGCCGGGCACCATATTTAGGGAATGGTGCAAGCTGGTGCAAAGGGTAGGCTAGCGTAAAAAAATGATGTTAGCTGGGTGAGGATGGTGGCATGGGAGAAGGGGGTCTTGCACCAAAAAAGGACATTAGGCAGGTTTGAGTAAAAAATAACGACTCTAACCAGCCTAGCGTCATTTTCTGACGCAAAACCATCCATCCCACATCATTCCTATCTTAGAAAAGTCATGCCTACCACACCAGGGTACCCTGGGCACGGCCATTGCACCCATGGCCATGTAGGGGGGCCCATTTCAGGGCCCCCAATGGAACTTAAGAAAAATATTATTTACCTGTACTTACCTATACTTACATGTGATGGGGTCCCCCATCCTTTGCTCATGTTTAACCCTCTGATCTATATGTGTTTTTTGTTTTGAGGCACTTTATTATAAAGCACCTTATGAAGAGTTGGGTACAGTTTGTGAGTACCTTTTTTATTCATGATTATTTTTGAGTTTTTATAGGCAGATGGGCAAAGTATTAGACTGTCTATGCATATATTTTATCCCATTGATTTATATGTGGACCTCATTTGAGTTTCTGAATATAAACAATACTTGAATTTGATTTTCAGAGAGTTATACATTTTGTTTGCAATTGCAGGTTAAATCCATTTCGGTATGCTATGGGCGAATTTGTGTTTTTTACATCCGCATTTTTGACAGTTATTATCTGAATGGACAGATCTGTGTACCTCTTTTTCCAGCTACTTTTCTCTATTGCATCTTACCTGCACATTTGCACTTTGTTCTTTTTATGTTAATATGAAATGTAATGACCTCAAGCTGTTCTAGCCCTTTTGCACAAATCTTGCCTTAATCATGTTGTGCGCATTTGCACTATTCTGTTTTTTGCACTTTATATTAGAGTACTGTATTTTGTAATTGTAAAATGTAACGCTGAGCACTTTATGGAACCATATCACTCTATGGATTTTTTAAATGTGTCCAACTTGATTTTGTGTGTAAATTGTTGTAGGGATAAATGTATTGCTTTTGTTGTTTATTTTTATGTGGACCTCAGTAGAGTTCCAAAACATAAATAAATAAATAAATAAATAAATACATTGAATTGAATTGAATTGAATTCTGCTCCAAATCAATTTACATTGAAAATCAGGCTCATGTGTAAGGTGCCATCAGTTGCAAAGCACAACTGGGGACAATACAGATGAAGGCATTACCTGGAAAGGAAGAACTGTTTAATCCCGAATCTGGAATGTTTTAAATCTGTGAGACACATGAGCAGCAAGAGCAAATGGGATGTTAGGGTACTTGAGGTTTGAAAGATGGGTAATAACTTGTTACTCTTGTCTATGTCACTGCTGCGACTTTTGCTGAAGTAGTGTCTGCCCCAGGCGGGAGGCTACATCCCCAGGAGGAAACACAGGACTTGGTACTGAGGGATGGGAAGGACAAAGCCACAAAAGGCATTGATTCATCCATCTGAGCCTCCCATGGCTTCTCCATCCAGTTTAGAGATCTGCACCTGAAAAAAGTCTTGCTGGTGGACACTCCTCTTGTTCCACCTCTGGGTGTGCCAAGATGCAGTTTTAACGCTGGCAAAAGGTGTGGTGGTTCAGTCACCTCATCAACAGTGGAAGATACACCTCCATGTTGATCAGACAATGCATCATAAAAGACAACCCTGGAAAGGGTGGTGGACTTCGATGATTTCCATGAAAAAATGAGTATTGTGTTTGTATTATGTGCAAAATACCTCCTGGTGTGTTAAGCAGAGGGGATATATGGGCACTGGACTTGCACTACCAAGTTGAGATTAGATTTACATTCTTCACATCAGGACACATCAATTTCACCATCTTTCATGGGGTGTGGAGGGATTTCTAACAGGACTTCCAATCACAATGGCTCCTCCCATGAAGTAATGTGACACTTTGGTGGAGTATACTTTACATTCATTGGGGAAAACAAAAAATGAAGCTGGTTATTTATTGCCAGATTGGAGAACGCCATGTTTATTCCACAGTGGAAGATCGAAATTTCACTAGCAAAATAATTAGGGACATAATATTTTAAAGCATAACTATAGAGATTATAGACCGCTGTAAAGAGATGCTGCAGTGCTGGTGCAAGGTCTGCATGACAGCGCGGAGACAAAGAGCAGGAAAAGGAGCTCTAATGATGGATTGAGCTGCAAAGGGTTTTGATCTGTAGCGTGGTGCAGCGTAAATGTAAATACTTTGTAATCTTTGCGAGGATCATGAAGTTTGCAATGCTTAAAAAATAGTCCCAGAAAACTTGTGACAAAAGTATGCTTGCAGAAGAAACCCTTTGCATGCATCAAACATACTTTTCATGGAACAATTCTGTTGCGAATAATGTATTTAGCAGAAAACAACTCCTACGAACAAAGGGCCTGATTTAAAGCTTAGTTTGCCGGCTAAGAAGTAAAACTTGTGACTTCAGAGGAAAGGTCATCACAGTGGTCCTTCTGAAATCACTGCAAATAGGAGGTTGTTTTTGAAAAACAAAATAGTAGTCACCCCCACATCCTCAAAAAATTCTCCTGTAGTGTGAGGGTCCTTTTTTCTGTCCAGAACACCGGGAGACATCTAGACCAAAAAAGAAAACTTCAGAGCATCCAATACAAATAAGAGGGGCGATCTGATGTCCTTACTCTAATGGGCCAACCTCTGTCGACATGTCAGAGTAAACTGTCAGACAATGACATCAGCAGAATCACTACCACCAGAAAGATGACCGTTTGCCTGACTCTAAATAGAGCGGAAGGATCAGAGATTTGAAAGACAGGGTACTCGGACACCTTTGTGATGGATTACCCTATCTGCCTAACTCTACTTGAGGCCCAAAGTGGGGCAAAGGAAGGGAAACTGGAAAACATTTTTGGCGGGCAGAGTTTAACAACTTCACTCAAAGTCAAAGGTGAAGTTTAATACTTTATCCAACCCTCAGGAACATTTTCACAGTTCAGATGTTAAATACAGAAGAGAGTGTAGTCCAGCAGAAGAGTACTACAGAATGAAGACTGTAGCAAGCATTAGACAAAGCCCATATGGCTCACATTTCGATGGCGTTACTCACTGCTTGGCAATTGTAATACGTTTTGCTTCTATTGTTCTACATCGGCAGAAACAAAAAGAAATGCCAGTTTGCCAATGTAAGATTACATCTGTGAAAATCGTAAAAGAAAAGGCTATTGCAGAATGATGACCTACACATGTGCATGCGTCACAATTCCTGCTCACAAATGTGCCATGAAGCAATGGCAATTTTTTAAAACTATTAATTTACCATTCCAAGATGGTGGAAACCTATCTTGGAATTGTAAATTAAAAACACATAAATGCAAATATGCATTGAAGATAAAGGAGCGGCACAATATGAAATTGCAACTGTCTGGCTCTCCCCAAAAAGTTTGAAAACGTGTTTTTAAGTATGTGACATGGACGGATGTGGGAGCAACGAAGAAACAGATGATGGGAGCAAATCAATGCTGCTAACCAGCTGGAGCATTTTAGGGTGGGGGAAGGGAAATATAATGGAAGAGCGGGGGGGGGGCAGAAAAATAATTTAAAAAGAAAATCAAAAGAAGATAGTCAAGGAGGTGGTCGGGGAGCCCAAATGCAGTAGAAGGGAGAAGAGGCACATATGGGAAAATGATGGCCAGAAATGTGGTCATGAGCTATCACCAGTGGTGGTGATTCTTATAAGCATTTCTTCCATCACTTTGTTGTTTTTTGCAGTAGGTGCCATAAGTGTTATGAGTATGCCAAGATGTGGATCTTGTGCTCACTGTATCACAGGACTCAAGTTATACGTCACCTATGACACCTACGTTGAAGGAAACCTGTCTGGGTTTGCTTTGTTCCTGTCTATGTGGTCGTGGCCTGGTGTCTCTGGCTAGATTATTCCTAATGTAAAAGAACAAGACTGATTTCATATGACCGGTCTCAGTCTAGAGGAGCATTTTGGGTGAAAATGTATGGCTTGGAACATGACTCTGAGCAGGATCAGTGGCTGAGATTAATTCAAGCAATCCTGCCATCATGTTGTTGTTTTTTGTAGTGAACATGCTAAGTGCAACCAGTATGTGCAGATGTAGTTTCCATGCTCATGTGTCACAGAATTCAAGTTATCTTCACTGATGAGACTGAACCCAGTTTGAAGGCTTTTTTTCCTGTCCGTGGGGGAGAGGGGTTGTACTAATCTAACTGTAGAAAGTGCAATGCTAAATAGCATCTGGTAGTTCTCTGCTCAGAGAAACATATTGGGCAGAAAATGGTGGTCGGAAAAATAGTCCTGAGCGATTACTGTTGGATTAATTCAAACATTCTTTCAATCACTGTGCTTTTTTCTCTAGGGAAGAAACAAACTAAAGAAGGAAGAAAAGGAATAGTATAAGAAAAAAGCAAATGAGATTGAAAAGATAGTCAACCAAGGGTAAGCAATTGTTTGATACAAGGCCCATAGTAATTATTGATATAGTACACAATAGGTCTTGGCAAAAAGCATGTACGGCTACCTGTAGGCCAGACCTAAAATGTAGTTAAGTAATGACAAACATGAGAAGAATAGAACACCAGTATATGTGGGTAGGCTTGTACGTGAACGCATTGAAATTGTCATTAAATAATAGGACAGAGGCACCTTTTATTAATGTTTTCTTTACAAATAGTGTAGTTTGGTAATGCTCTTGATATCTATTTTATTACATTTCTCGCCTGACTGCTTCCATTTCCAGCATTATGAAGTCTTCCCTGTGAAGCAGAAGCCTGCTCACTGGCCTGTGTGCGAACTTCAAATAAAGAGATAAGCAGGAAGTCAAAATCACATTTAAAATTCAGGCATGTAAAAGGAAATGTGTTTGCCTATTTGTCGCTCTGCCATGGCACTTTTGCATTACAAAAGAGGCCACAAACATTTGCACTGTCCTTTCTGTAATGCAACTTGTGCCAGCACTAAAAGTGCACCAGTGCCGTCTTTAGCGGCCATTCCATCATTTGCCTCGTTGAAGTGGCCCATGCAAATGAAGTAATCCTTTGCCTTTTCCCTCAGCGTGCGCTGAGGGTTTTCCCTCATGTGAGGGGTCAAGTGATCCTACGGCCTTCTCACACAATCCTCTGTTGGCCGGAGCGATCTCTCACTGCACCCATCTGCTGGGAGATCGCTGCCCTCATTTAAATTTCAGGCCAGGTTTCCTGCCGCCATTCAAAAATGAACTGCTCCCAGGGCAGGCAGAAGTTTGCGACTGTGCCCAGGGTTACACATTCAGGGCCATATTTATACTTTTCGACGCACAACTGCGCCAACGCAGTTGTGCATCAAAAAATCTAACGCCGGCTAACGCCATTCTGAAGCGCCATGCGGGTGCCGTATTTATTAAATGACGTTAGCCGGCGGAGCTGCCTGGTGTGCGTGAAAAAAAATGACGTACACCAGGCAGCGCCGGCGTAGGGGAATATGGAGCTTGGGCGCCAAAAAATGGGGCAAGTCAGGTAGAGGCAAAATTTTCACCTCAACCCGATTTGCGCCATTTTTTTTTACTCCCAACCCCCATTGAAATGACTCCTGTCTTAGCAAAGACAGGAGTCATGCCCCCTTGCCCAATGGCCATGCCCAGGGGACTTCTGTCCCCTGGGCATGGTCATTGGGCATAGTGGCATGTAGGGGGGCACAAATCAGGCCCCCCTATGCCACAAAAAAAAAAGAAAAAAATACTTACCTGAACTTACCTTATGTTCCCTGGGATGGGTCCCTCCATCCTTAGGCATCCTCCTGGGGTGGGCAAGGGTGGCAGGGGGGGTCCCTGGGGGCATGGGAGGGCACCTCTGTGCTCCTTCCGAGCCCACAGGTCCCTTAACGCCTGCCCTGACCAGGCGCTAAAAAACAACGCAAAAGCGGCTGGACGTCATTTTTTTTTACCCGCCCACTCCCGGACGTGATTTTTGCCCGGGAGTGTAAATACGGCGCACATGCCTCGGAGTAAATTTTTTAGACGGGAACGCCTACCTTGCATATCATTAACGCAAAGTAGGTGTCCACGCTAAAAAATGACGCAAACTCCATGGACTTTGGCGCTAGACGCGTCTAACGCCAGAGTATAAATATGGAGTTCGTTTTGCGTCTAATTTGCATTAAAAAAAACGACGCAAATCCGGCGCAAACGGAGTATAAATATGCCCCTCATTGTGTTAGGGTACACCGACCCAGTCTGTGCCCAGAGCACAATGTTGAAGGTGTGCCGTAGACCCAGAGCAGTGCACCCTAGAATTCCACATCAATCGGTCATAGTAATGACTTTCGCAATGATTGTTCTGCTGGGCCTCATCTTCCAACTACCAAAAACGCTTTTAGATTGAAAGATTGCGTTGATAGTTCCTTTCAGCTCTATGACTGTTTATCAATATCTGTAAACAGATGGAAACCATTTTCTCAGAGTATGATTTTACCTTTGCACATTCTCAATGCTTTTATTATCTTTTAAAAAGTAATGGTCTGAAAGCACTCTTCTTGGTCTTCAGTTCTCTGCTGCAGCCATTGAGAAAGCCATGTGTTTTACCTGTGTATGGTTGAGAAGTCAATTCTCTGAATGGTCAAATTCATGATTTCAAAGCACATTTCTTCTTTGAGCGATAGTTTTGCTTGAAAGAATATTTGCAACCGAACCTTCCGCAGCTCCCTTGCTTGAGTGGTGAGTTGTGAGAACATCATACTATGTAAGACGAAAGGGAAAATGAACAGACGAACGATGGAGATGAAAGGCATTTAGGTGGTCATTACAACCCTGGCCGACGGTGTTAAAGCGGCGGTATGA
Source organism: Pleurodeles waltl (assembly GCF_031143425.1). NCBI lineage: Eukaryota > Metazoa > Chordata > Amphibia > Caudata > Salamandridae > Pleurodeles > Pleurodeles waltl. Next base: position 1,368,906,503 of record NC_090440.1, read on the forward strand.
CCGCCAACAGGCCGGCGGTAAAAAAATTGGAATTACGACCGTGGCGGAAACCGCCAACAAAGACAGACACTTTAACACACCGACCGCCACGGCGGTACAGACAAACAGCTGGGCGGTCACCGCCAACAGACAGGCGGAAGACAATGTACCACCCACAGTATCACAACCTACCAATCCACCACCTTTTCCGGGGCGGATTCCCCGCGGACAAAAACAGAGTGCTTCATCCTGCTAATGACAGAGGTAGTGGATGCCTTTCTCCACTGGTTCTGGAGGGGGCATGGTGCCCAGAGTGCTTCATCCTGCGAAGGACAGAGGTAGTGGATGCCTTTCTCCACTGGTTCTGGGGGGGGCTCTGTGCCCAGAGTGCTTCATCCTGCTTGTGACGGACTCAGTAGCGTCAGTGCCCTTGGCGCTCATGGGCCAGCAGTGCTTGTAGCGGTGGTGCCCTGTTCAGCGGTGCTTGTAGTGGCGGTGCCCTGTTCAGCGGTGCATGAAGCGGCGGTGCCCTGTTCAGCGGTGCTTGTAGCAGCGGTGCCCTGTTTATCGGTGCTTGTAGAGGGGGTGCCCTGTTCAGCGGTGCTTGGAGCGGTGGTGCCCTGTTCAGCGGTGCTTGTGGCGGTGGTGCCCTGTTCAGCGGTGCTTGTAGCGGTGGTGCCCTGTTCAGCGGTGCATGAGGCGGCGGTGCCCTGTTCAGCGGTGCTTGAGGCGGTGGTGCCCTGTTAAGCGGTGCTTGTAGCGGCAGTGCCCTGTTCAGCGGTGCATGAGGCGGCGGTGCCCTGTTCAGCGGTGCATGAGTTGGCGGTGCCCTGTTCAGCAGTGTTTGAGGCGGCGGCCTCCTTTGTAGTGACTCAGCTGCTGGCGGTCCTCTCTGTCCCAGCGGGGTTTGTGCTGGCGACCCTCTCTGTCCCAGCAGGGCTTGTGCTGGCGGTCCTCTCTATCCCAGCGGGGCTTGTGCTGGCGGTCCTCTCTGTCCCAGCCTGGCTTGTGCTGGCGGTCCTCTCTGTCCCAGCGGGGCTTGTGCTGGCGGTCCTCTCTGTCCCAGTGGAGCTTGTGCTGGCGGTCCTCTCTGTCCCAGCGGGGCTTGTGCTGGTGGTCCTCTCTGTCCCAGCGGGGCTTGTGCTGGCGGTCCTCTCTAGCCCAGCGGGGCTTGTGCTGGCGGTCCTCTCTGTCCCAGCGGGGCTTGTGCTGGTGGTCCTCTCTAGCCCAGCGGGGCTTGTGCTGGCGATGGCCTCCTGGGCAGCGGGGATGATGGCGGTGGCCTCCTGGACAGCGGGGATGATGGCGGTGGCCTCCTGGGCAGCTGGGATGATGGCGGTCTCCTCCGGCGTGCTGCTCTTCCCAGACTTTTCGGGTTTCTTGTGGCCCTTCCCCACCTTGGAAGGTGTTGCAGCTGACTCCACACTCCCAACGGAACCCCTGGGAGCGGCTTTGGTGGCTGGAGTCTTCCCCCTCTCCCGCCGGGCACTGGCCAACTTTTGATGTTTGACAGGTGGGGGACTGTCCGTGCTGTGGCTCCGTGCCACACTGGCTGCTCTGGTGGCCGGTGCACTCCAGATTCCGGTGGCTACAGGCACCACTGGTCCCGGAGATGTTGTGGCTCAGGTGCTAGGTTGGGACTTGGAGAGTCAGGCCCTAGGACACAGATGGGGTGGGGGAGGTGTGGGAAAGAGGTCAAGGTTGGACAGGAAACGTTTTTTGGAGACACTGGGATGGGTAGCTGGAGGGGGTTTGGGAGTGGAGGAAGAGGTTGTGGTTGTAGGAGGTGTTTTTTTGGTGACTTTGGGTGAAGGTGCATGCGCTGGAGGCTGTCGTAAGGTGGATGGCTGTTGGGTGGGTGTGTGCCTGCGTTTGTGTATCTTGGGAGGTGGCGTCACAGACACACTGGGAGAGGACACAGGGGACGTGTAAATGGTAGTGGGGGTGGTGACAGCATGTGAGCGGGGTGTGGTGGTGGGTGTGCTGGTGATGGCAGTAGTGGCTGTAGATGTAGTGCATGCAGGTGTGAGTGTAGATGAGACTGGGAGGGAGGAGGGAGACAAGGAGGAGGGGGACACAGTGGAGTCAGTGGATGTTGGTGTGTCTGCATGTGCCTGATGCTTGCGTGAGTTCCTGTGGGATGTGTGGTGCTTATGTTTGCCTGAGCTTCCCTTGTGTGTTGACGTGTGTGCATGCGGGTCTGAAGGTGTGCTTGGGATAGGCTGGGGTACAAGGGATAGGGTCTGGGTGGAGGAAGCTGGAGGGGGGAGGCTAGAGACAGGGACAATGGCTGCCATCAGTGCTGAGGCCAGAGTCCGAAAAGCTCGCTGAAGGGCCGCCTGACCAGAATGAATGCCCTCCAGGAATGCATTGGTTTGTTGCAACTGCCTTTCGACACCCTGGATGGCATTCAAAATGGTAGACTGCCCAACAGTGAGGGACCTGAGGAGGTCAATGGCCTCCTCACTGAGGGCATCAGGGGTGACTGGGGCAGGGGCTGAGGTGCCTGGGGCGAAGGTGATGCCCACCCTCCTGGGTGAGCGGGCACGGGGCAAAGGCTGAGGGCTCCCATGAGAGGACGAGTCCCTGTCGCTGGTCTCAGCTCCTGTCCCTGCTGTGGAGCAACCCTCGCCTTCCGTCCCACTGGTGAATTCAGACTCTGTAGTGTCGCCCTCCAGGGCCATGTGGGATGCAGCTCCCTTGTGCTCCAATGACACTGCTCCTCCGCCTGATGATGCTAATGCACACAAGAACAGGGAGACCACAACAAGGGGGGGATGACAGAAGAAAGACATGATCAGTGCATGCATTACCGCTACCGTTGGCGGACAGGACAGACACAGAAGCCCCCTGCACTATGCCGCGCTCTTGGGCTCCACTGTTCAATCCCTAGGAAATGGCCTACTAGGCTATGGATGACATCTGTAAACATGGATGACACAGGGGCATGACTAGGTGTACTTGGCACTCTACAGAGGTGGGGTGGGGTGCCACATGGGCTGCCTTACGGAGGGACCTTTCCTACTAAACTCGCCCTGGCCTAGGGAAACCCACAGCCCACCTCCCCCACCCAGACACCTCTACTGCGCACAAAATCAGCAGGATGAGAGTGTACTCACCCCCTTGTGGCTGCTGTGATGCACTCAAGCGCCCATCCAACTCCGGGTACGCCACCGCCAGGATCCTGAACATCAGGGGGGTCATGGTGCGACGGGCACCCCTCCCACGTTGGGAGGTCATCCCCAGCTGAGCCTCCGCCATCTTCTTGCTCCAGCAGCGAATGTCCTCCCATATTTTCCGGCAGTGGGTGCTCCGTCTGTGGTAGACCCCCAGGGTCCAGACGTCCTTGGCGATGGCATGCCAAATATATTTTTTCTGGTGGGTGCTGACCTACATGATTTGTACATGGGGAAAAGAAAAGTTATTACCAACTGCACCGTCACAGTCATTGGCCCCCATCCCTACCCTTTCCATGTGGCACATGCACTCACCGTCGTTTCATGCATACCGCAATCTCCCCCCCCTTCTTACATCCACCCCACTCCACACAGGCATAGCACATACAGCATTCTCCCAGTGTACTTACCTGTTTGTCTGGAGGACCGTAGAGTAGCGTGTACTAGGAGAGGACCCCAGAGGAGCGTGTACTGGGGGAGGACCCCGTCCACGAGTTTCTCCAACTCCTCCGATGTGAAGGCAGGGGCCCTTTCCCCAGACACTCGAGACATTTTTTCTTCCAGACCGAGGTCACAGCAGCACTTGCAGTGTAGGTCCTCTCCTGTCGAAGATCAGGTATCGAGTGATTGAACAGATAGAAAATGGCGGTCACGTCTGTGGCGGTGCGTACCGTCACCGCCGGAGTACATCGTCATTGGCTACTGGGACCCATACGGTCCAATGTTAACCAATGCAGCATTGCGCTGCGGTCTTCGACCGCCTACGCGACAGTGTACAACGCCAGCGCAGTTACCTCACATCCCATTGTCCCACTTTAGAGGTCAGGCAGCCGCCATTTCAGGGGCCCACATGGCTTCATTTTTAAGTGTGTCACACATACCTAGGCCTAGACTCAACACACATGCAGGCCACTTTTCGGATTAGGATTCGTATTCTGTGTAAGCTGTGGGTACGTACCTCTGAGTTGTTTGACCCTGTGCTCGCTGTTGTCCTTCATAGGCACCGTCCGCTGGGACATGTGAGGAGATGACGGCATCCTCCAGTGTACAGACCGCTGGTGGACCTGTCAACAATGGAGGAAAGACATGTGATCATCACATACAGGCTTGACCGTGCCACAACACAGGAACTGTGTACCCAGCTGGAGCCAGACCTGATGTCAGCTATCCGCCATCCCACAGGATTCCCCCCTCAAGTGCAGGTGCTGTCAGTGCTCCATTTCCTTGCAAGTGGGTCATTTCAAACAACAGTGGCCATAGCATCAGGGATGCCCCAGCCTATGTTTTCAAACGTGTTGTCCAGAGTGTTGTCTGCCCTGCTGAAACACATGCGGAGCTACATCGTTTTCCCTCAGGTGGAGGATTTTCCGACAGTGAAAGGTGATTTCTATGCCCTGGGACATATCCCCAACATCATAGGTGCCACTGATAGGACACATGTGGCTTTGGTCCCCCCGCAGGAGTGAACAGGTGTACAGAAACCGGAAGAGTTATCATTCCATGAATGTGCAGATGGTGTGTTTGGCAGACCAGTACATCTCCCATGTGAATGCCAAGTTCCATGGCTCAGTGCATGACGCCTACATCCTGCGGAATAGCAGCATCCCTTATGTGATGGGTCAACTCCAGAGGTACCGTGTGTGGCTATCAGGTGAGCACCTGGAAGCAAGACAGTGGGAATGGTTGTCTGGGTCTGGGGTTCTCCCTACAGGTTAGTGTGTGTCTAACAGTTGTCCCTCGCCATTTGCAGGTGACTCTGGTTACCCCCAACCTGTCATGGCTACTGACCCCAGTGAGGAATCCCAGGACAAAGGCAGAGGAACGCCACAATGAGGCCCGTGGGCGAACAGAGCGGATAATCGAGCAGACCTTCGGCCTCCTGAAGGCCAGGTTCAGGTGCCTTCATATGACAGGTGGATCCCTATTCTACTCACCAAAGAAGGTGTGCCAGATCATCGTGGCCTGCTGTATGCTTCACAACTTGGCTTTGCGAAGACAGGTGCCTTTTCTGCAGGAGGATGGTCCAGATGGCGGTGTTGTTGCATCTGTGGAGCCTGTGGACAGTGAAGACGAGGAAGCAGAAGAAGAGGACATGGACAACAGGGACTCTGTGATCCAGCCATATTTCCAGTGAGACAAAAGTAAGAATATAAACCTGCCTACTACATGTTCTTTAACACTAATACCTCTCTACTGTCTGCCTTTTCACCCAGTGTATGGTCACTGAGTTGTCACTTTCCCTTACGATTTCACAGATGTGGGTCCTACTGTGTGACATCTGCTTTGATTCCTCATGGACTAGAGCTGTGTGACATAGGTATGTTGACATTACAATTGAAAGAGCTTTTTGCCACAGTAATTGCTAATACACTATTCTGAAATCACAGACTGACTCCAGATTGCTTTGTGCTTCAAGGGTGTTTATTTAAGTGCAAAATATTGGGGGGGGGGTGCAAAATGGTGAGGGGTGATGGTGGAGGAATGTCCATGGCAGAGTCCAGTCTATTAGTCTCACAGGTGCATTGCCCAAATGGGCATAGGAAGTGGAGTTGGGGCAGTTTAAGTATGGACAGGGTGACAAAGTGGGACAGAAGGATGACATTCAGGGTGGTCTCATTTCTTGGCGGGGTCTTGGCATCGTTCTCTGTCTTTGTCCTGGATCTCAGGGACCGTTTGCGGGGTGGTTTACCCTCTGCATTGGGTGGGGTGCTGGTGTGGTGGTCCTGTGGCAGTGCCTCCTGTCCACTAGCGCCGGCGGAGGTGGTGGGCAGTTCATTGTCCATGCTAGTGTCAGGGGCCCCTTGTTGTGCCACAGTGTCCCTCCTGGTGTTGAGTACTTCCTTCAGCACCCCTACGATGGTGCCCAGGGTGGAATTGATGGATCTGCGTTCCTCCCGAAGCCCAAATACTGTTCCGCCTGCAGGCGCTGGGTCTCCTGAAACTTGGCCAGTACCGTTGCCATCGTCTCCTGGGAGTGGTGGTAGGCTCCCATGATGGAGGAGAGGGCCTCGTGGATAGTGGGTTCCCTTGGCCTGTCCTCCCCCTGTCGCACAGCAGCCCTCCCAGTTCCCCTGTGTTCCTGGGCCTCCGTCCCCTGGACCGTGTGCCCAATGCCACTGCCCCCAGGTCCCTGTTGTTGTTGGGGTGGTGGGTTAGCCTGGGTTCCCTGTAGGGGTGGACACACTGCTGATTGACGTGTCCTGGGGACAGAGGTATGGGCCTGCTGGGTGGGTGGGTGCTGTGCTGGTGTTTCCAGAGAGGGGAAGCTCTGTGATGGCCTGTGACTGTGTGAGGGGAACCGACTGTCCCGAAGTCCCCGATGGGCCGGGCTGGTCATCTAGATCCAGTTGGACAGAGCTGCTGTCATCACTGTGGGCCTCTTCTGTTGGTGGTGTGGACATGTGTGGACCCTCCTGTCCGGTGACGTTCGGTAGGGGTCCTGCAGTGGTATAAAAGGATGTTTATTACATCTGTGTGTGCCATGGTGTGCAATGGGTGGGTGACCGTGTACCCCAGTGCTTGCATTCCTGTGTGGGACCTTGTGTGATGATGGTTTAGGGGGGTGTATGGGTTTGTGCAGTGGGTATGCTTTGGTGATGGGTGTCCATGCTTTGGTGTTCCATGCAGGGCTTGGTGTTGGGATGTGTGGTTTGTGATAGTGGGACATCTGTGAGGAGTTGGAGTGATGGGGGTGAGGGTGGGGGTTTGTGATGGCATGTAGATAGGTTGGGGGATGTAATAGTTAAGATTTGACTTACCAGAGTCCAGTCCGCCATCTACTCCTGCGAGGCCCTCAGGATGCAGAATCGCCAAGACCTGCTCCTCCCATGTTGTTAGTTGTGGGGGAGGAGGTGGGGGCCGCCGCCAGTCCGCTGAACCGCAAGGTGGTGTCTTGAGACCACGGAACGCACCTTCCCCCGTAGGTCGTTCCACCTCTTCCTGATGTCCTCCCGATTTCATGGGTGCTGTCCTACTGCGTTGACCCTGTCCACTATTCTTCGCCATAGCTCCATCTTCCTTGCACTGGAGGGGTGCTGCACCTGTGATCCGAATAGCTGTGGCTCTACCCGGACAATTTCCTCCACCATGACCCTGAGCTCCTCCTCCGAGAACCTGGGGTGTCTTTGCCGTGCCATGGGGTGGTGTGGGTGATGTGTGGGGTGGTGTGTGTGGTGATAAGTGTGCTGATATGTAGTGGGGTGTTGTGTGAGGTGCGTGGAAGTTATGTGGGTGATGGTGTTGTGTGCCTGTGGATGCTAATATTGTTGATGGTGGTGTCTCTCCCTGTGCTTCTTTCTCAATTGTTGTCGTAGGGGTTTGTGGGTGATGTGGGTGTGTGTTTTATTTTGTATTGGGTGTGAAGGAGTGGTGTGTGTATGTGTATCAGGTGTGTGTATTTCAATTTGTCCAATGTGGCTGTGTTTTGCATGTGAGTGTGTAGTTTGAGCGCGGCGGTGTGTACCGCCAATGGAATACCGCGGTTGAAAGACCACCGCGTGGATTCATGTGTCGTGATATTGTGGGCGTATATCTGCTGGCGTGACGGTGGAGGTTTTGTTTTCGCCAGTTTATCACTGACCTTTGGTGTGGCGGACTTGTGTGGGTGTCTGAATTTTGGGGGATTCCGTGCTGTGGGTCATGATAGCTGTGGCGGATTTCCGCGGCCGCGGAGGTGTGTTGGCGGTCTTTTGCACGGCGGTAAGCGGCTTTTACCGCCAATGTTGTAATGAGGGCCTCAGACTAAGGAAAAGGAGGTGCCCTCAGGCCGTGACTGGGCAAGAAAAGTCCATAGCCAAAGTCCAAGGCCATAGCGCAAGTGGGCCTCCCGGGATCATTGGAAGAGAGGTGATTGGGAAGATGTTTATGCTACGAACTACTTGCACTACGTGAGCGAAGTTGCCCTGCGCTTCTAATTTATTATGATGATGTATGATTTTTTGTAGTGGACTGTTTTATGGACTTTTGGTCTCAAGAAACAAATTGAACTATTGCTTGTTAAAGGGCCTGCTAATTGTGTAAGAACAAGTATAAAGAAGAAATAACAATAACCGCAGTCTGCCTCCTGTGAGGTTACAGTGTGCTCTAAAATTGTCCCATATTTTTCAGCCAGCCACTCTCTCTTGTCAGTGTCTATTGGGTTAGCGGTAGTTAATCTGTTCGGGACAGTTAAGCCTGTTCCAATAACTCAAAAAGTGACCATTAATTGGTAGCTGACCTTCTCCCTTGCCATATTTGACCCTGGGGACTTGTGGCCCACAAAGCTGCGCGCGATCTGCGACAGGGAAGAGTGACCTGGGGCCTCGCAAGACTCTATAAAGACGAATTACTTTTTGGAGCGAAGCCCTGCATTGCCCTTTTCACATGTTATTTCTTTCAGAAGAGCTGAATGGTTTCTGTCACAACTCAAGAGGTTGGCATTAGAGAGGAACTTCAAAGTCATTTTCGGTGGGTTTTAAAAACAGAAGAGAATCAAGGTCTATGTGTCGTTTTCCAAGCAAGTAAGAAATATGCTCTTATTGAGATGCATGTGAGGACGGAGCTTTCTGGCATGGCAAGGGTATCTGTCTGTGTTTATTTAGCTTCTGGTTAATACTTGCTAGTAGAGTCAAGACAGAGATCCACCTGTAAGGGGAACTATTTAACACTACTACTACTATTAAAATAATAATAATAATAATAATAATAATAATAATAATAAAAATAATAATAGTATTTATTATTATTATTATAAGAGTGTATGGTAGTGTACGACTCCTCAACCCCCGCCCTGATCACTTGCCCTTTGTTGCTTCTCCCTCAACCACAGCACGTTTGTGTTGCTACCCTGCCCTCTTCCCGCTGTTTGTTTTGTTCCCCACCAACTCCACCCTCTTCACCCTATCTATTTTATTCCCCACCTGCTTCCCCCTGTATTTTTCATACCGTACCCCTGCCCTCAGTCTGCTGTCTGTTTTATTCCCCCAGGCCCTCCACACCATCCATTTTGAAACATTACTAAAGACTACAGATCTCAAATAGGTGGAACCTATTGGCTTTGCCTATGCTGATTAGCTTTCTAATTCAGTAATGGGGATTACTTTTATTTTCATGCCCAGGCTTATTTTCTATTCTGATCTGACCCAGACTTGTCCAGTCCTCCATGTATGATTATATTCAGTGATTTTCTGCCTCTTAAAGAAATTCTATTTCTAAATTTGGTTATCCCTCCACTAAGGAAGCACTTTTCTATGGATTTAAAAGAAATTTAAGTTGGAAAATTGTTAATCGAACTGCAAGTGCAGGTTTCTCCTTAGCAGAACCAACCATATAGTTACTGTGTGTTGACTTGGTTGTGATACAGAGGCAGATTGACTAAGCTTTTGACACCAAGCAGCGGAGCAATCAAGATACTGCATTACATTGCATTAAAGAGTGAGAGAAAAGCGTCACCATATCTACTAAGATGTATCAGTGCTCTTTACCAATTGCTGATGCACTTTAGGCTTCCATGTGCCAACGCACACACCTTTTCACCACAATGCAAGGGGGTGTGCATACTGTCAAGCATAGGTTTTGAACTGGAAGGCGACTCTTCTAGTACAAAAAATATGCTTCACTCCTTTACCCACTTTGTATGTGTACTGTACAGTGCAACATACATGCAAAGTTTTAAAAATTTAGAGACTTTAAAAGGTGCTCCACTGTTATGCCTGCCTTGGGACAGTGTAATTGTTTGGGTCAAATGCCTGTCTACAGATTGTAGTAGAAAGGGATTTTCCTCCAACCCATCAGAAGTTGCATGGGAATGCTCATGTACCATGGCACAGAGTAGCACAAAGTAGGGCATAGCTCTATTTTGCATTACGCTGAGCAGTTTTCCAATCCAAATCACGATTTGGATTGACATTGTAAATTCCATCACAACACATTGTGCAGGGTTTTTGTCACTTTTGTGGTGCAAATCCAGCGCAGTGTGTTAGGAAATCTGGTCCAGGATTTTTCAAATGGAATTTGTCAATATTATTAAGATGATTTGTGTTCTTACTGCAAGTTAATGCAAGGTTACCCAGTATCAAATGTTGAACAAATGTTGCTGTTCTGTGTAAAATCAGGCATTGAGGAAGCTATAGAGAAATGTCTCCTGACGCATGATAGAAAATGGTTTGTGCGGTAGATTGCTGTTGACATGTTCCAGGTTTCTAAGAAGGGCTAAAGCCTCTCTAGTAGCTATGTTTGTTTATGGTAACTGCAGAGTACTAAATTGTCATTCTAAAAATATACAGACACCTAAATTCTCAGAGGTGACTAAAAATGTAGCTGTGTCAATTCACATAGCTGCACATTACCATTTTCATCTAAATGCTATGTCAATTTCCACATGCTCTACAGCACCTCATACTTATGTGCAACATTTTTCACAACACCATGTTTGACTCAAGTATTTGAACTTCATACACCTCATCCAAAACCTTCCCTATCAGCCACATTACAACTGACATTCTATTCAACCATGTAGTTCCCAAAGGTGCTCAGAGTAGTTATGCAAATCAGAATACATTAAAGCTGTGTCCACAGTATTAAGAACTATATAAATACAGCAGAGACAAGCAGCCACATCATCGTTCCTCCTCTATAGCCATCACAGGGGGTGAGATGTTGTTGAGGCCCTTCTAGATGTAGCAATGGTAGGAGCATCTGGCTCTGTACAGCCCTACTGAGATTAAATGTGTTTTTCTCGCTGCTGGAGGCTATTGTGCTGGAGGATTCTCTATCCTGAAGGATCCTCCACCAGAAGAATTTCTACTTCCTCTTCAATTCAAAGGATTTTAAATTATTACTCAAATCTATACTAGGCTGTCAGAGTGTGATAGACATGTTTCTTCAAAACCTAGCGCCAAGAGGTCAAGATAGAGCTCAGCTCTTGGGGAGATGTAGATTTACATCCTGTCACTGAGCTTCCTCCATCAAAGCTTTGTCTCAGGAGGAACTCAAGAGGAGCCACATTGTAATCACCTCAAGACATGGGATGCAATCTTAGTGCGCGCCATTGGATATGCATTGGTAACAGCTCCCACTGTAGAGTCTCCAGACCAAGAAGATCTGAGCTGTATAAGGTCCCTGAAGCCATAGACTCCACTTTTAATGCATTCTTATCAGATACCAAGGGCAGTGGATACCTTCAGTGGGGGGTGTATGCTGTGAAACACCCCCCTAGAATTTTTTAGAGGCGAGGCAGGATGACTGCCATCGGCTTGGTCGAGGTCAGGTCTTGTCCTCAATCATCAGTAATAGTAGTGAGCGTTGTCACTGTTTGCTCGAATGAGGAGTAGTAGCCTGCAGGCAGGGCCCAGGAAGGACAGGCATTTAAAAAAAAGTGTGTGCAGGTATCACAGGTCTCTGCCTAAAACTTGCAGTGGACAAATACCCTCCTGTAGACCCGGCGCGCAAGTATAAACTCATGTAGGAGCTGCACAGCAGTTGGCCATCCTGAATGACTGCTCTCTGCTACAGCAATTTAAAAAGTCAGGTCTCAGTTCACCCAGTTCACTCACAGTACAAGCAATGATAATGGCAAATCAGACCTGCATGGTTGCTGTCTTTTGGGGTACCTCAGCTCAGGACATAATCAGCGAGTCTCAGCGCATTGCAGCGCATGATTTTCAAATTCTTTGGCAGCATGTCCTCTCCCATTCATGACTGCGACTCAGTAGTGATGTACTGTCCATTGATGAACCTTATCTCACTTAGAGAAAAGTACTCTTTTAGTAAGTGGAAATATCCACACTACGAATAATTAATTTTTATATAGAGCTTTGTGCAAAAGATTTGTATTTTATGTAAATATGTATGTGATCTACTACTGCTTTTGACAATGAGAGCATTTTGTTACTTCTAGTTCATAGGTTGCAAACCTTCTAATATAGCACAGTGATCTATTTGCCTACATCAAGGAGCTGCATGCAAAATGTAAGTCATGGATTTGTCGCATGGGCTCTCATTATCCTAATGAGACTGCTGGATTTTGGTGGCAGAATCACCTGAATTGTGGGGAACTGAGTCCAATTCTACACCATGTGACAACTGTCAGCCTAATCTGTTTCTGACCAACTAGCAGTGCCTCATCTCTGTCCAAAAGCAGGGATGATTGTGGAAACCGGGCGCATGACAAGAATGACTTTGCAGGGAAATCGTGAGTATCATATCTCCTCCTTTTCTCTTGGTTACATTAGTCTGACACATGCAAAGACAAACAGAGGCAGAGAATGGTTCAATAAGATTTATTGAAACAACTGTGTCTTAGATAAAATGGCATGAATTGCAATAACTAGAATGATGAAGCATGCTAGAAGCAAAATGGTGATGAGAAAAGTGAAACACAAGAGAAGTCCCACAATACTGTCACTCTGCGTAATATATGTGGTTTCTACTTAAGCTATGTTACAGCACAGTGTGATAAGCCCTAATCCGCTCTTCAGGTTTCTCCCCTGGGAAGACATCATCCCCCATACCTGAGCAAGGAAGCCTGTTGTCTATGAAGACACCATCCCTATGTGGGCCAGAGAACCGGTAGCTTCAGCAAGCAGCTGTAACAAAGTCAATCCCCATGGAGTTGTGGTCATCTAGCTGGAATCTCCCTCTAACATGCATGGAACAGAGAAGTGTTTTTTATAATAAAACAACTAATGTTCTGAGAAAATCTCCCCACATAAGGAGGTGTATGTTTCTGTGAATGTTGGAGACGCAGTGTACCACTTTGCCAGCAACTCTATCTTGTTGCAGCCTTGAGGAAAGCACAAAGTGAGAAGAATGTCTTGTTAAAAACGCAATGCTTTCCTAGGCAAAAGAGCAACTAGATAAAGAAAATAACACAGCACCACGGATGCGGTTGATGCTGAAATAATAAAATTAAGCAGAATAAAATGTAACTCTGCAAAAGGGTGCAAGCGGCAGGTCCTAGTTGCTAAAATAACAATAAAATAAAATAACAAACCTAAAGGCAGTAGTAATATGGCTAGACAACAGATTTAAATCCTTATTGTTATTTTCCTCAATGTGTTGTTATTCTAAGATTACAAAGAAGGGCTTCTATGAGAATTAACAAAGTTTTGTTAGTATAGACAACCTCACAATCACATATAAGTCCAGACAATCACACTGTTATATTTCATATCCTGAATTTGTGTTTCTCTTAGCTGTTCACTCTTAACAAATAATTTCTATAGGTATGGATAATATGTAATTCCTACAACCTCATTTTCTTAAGTAACATTTCCTGTACATTAATTTACACACTTGGATGATGTGTGATTGTGTGTGGTGTAAAGCGCTCTGACTATCTTCATTGGGATGAATGGCACTATAACTAATCAAATAAAAAATAGTAGGTGCTATGCACATCATGTTTGTGTAATTATTCATACACACAGATAAATCTTGCATTCTTACAATGCCTGCATATAACTTACATACCGGGCTTGAGCAAAGTCAAAAACCTGCCTAACAGTAATAGTTTCGCCAAGGAACTTGTGAAGTAAAAAGCTGTGAACTTTTGTTTCCTTCTGTTGCATTGGCATCTATGTGTTAGGCACCAGATAGCTCCCGGCATATGTGATACTTGATCAAAAGAAAGCCTGATAGCGCTTTAAATCAGGCTATTTTGTATGCCCACTGGATGTTATAATAAGAAAAGCAATCTCTGCCTGCAGGTTGCTACACCAAAAGGAATGCAGACAACATGCTGGTGCTGCTGAATTGTGTCCTGGTGATGAAAAATGACTCCAGGACAAGGACAAATTCTGCATAATTCTCTGGCTCAGTCCAATCCCAAATCCAGCCCAGAAGCAGCTGCCTGTACAGGATCTGATGCGATCCACCTACTTTCCAGCACTAACGCTATATGAGTAGTCATTATTAGTGTATAAAAGGATAGATGTGTTTCTACTGGTGCCATTACTTTAGGATCCTTGCCTGGATTGCCTCCACCATTTCCATTTTGTTCCTCATTTAATTCTACCCATCCTATCTACAAAGGAGGAGGAAGGTGAGTCTGATCATGCTGCAAGGGGTTAGGGACTGGCCTGACCCATGTTTAGCTGCTCTTTGCATAAAGGTTGAGTAGGAGGGTAGGGGTAAGTGTTAGGGTACTTATCTACATCCTGTTGAAGAGAGTGTGAAGGCACATTTCTACCAGCACGTGCTGCAGATTGAATTGAAGCCTTCTGCAGCACACATGGAAAGAGGAAAAACACTCCATGGATTGTTTTTGTGGAGGAAAGCGTCCCTACTTGCACAGAAACAATTCTGTCTGATGCAAGAGTACCTGCGTCAGCACTAGGCAGCCCATTCTGTACCAGCAAAGAGAGAGAGGACAGAAATGACCAGTATCTTGTAGATACGGAGTATTTTTGCCCTTTCCCTGTCGCCCAAGGCAGCACAGCAACGTCATTTGCTGCACTGTCCTGCGTCTCAGGGCTTTTAAATATGCCCCATAGTGTAGCCTCATTCAGTGATCTGCAGGTCACAACTTTGAAGTTACTCTGAGGTGAAACTGGTGTTGCTATCAGCACATAAAAAGGATAAGAGTGACATCTCTTATTTATAACACTTACAAACGCAACAAGTGAGCTATATATATATAATCAACTTTTCACATCTGTTTGTCTTCTGGTAATGGATGACTTGACACAGCTTGTCTTATGTCCATTAATGGACTGCTGAGCATGAAGGATGTGTGAGATTCCAGGTGTGCTCTCACTTTCATCTCTTACACCTGCTGCCTGCCCAGGAATACATTACACAAAGGGATTATGTTTGTTCATATTCTTGGGCTTTTGCAGCCAGGCCATGCTTGAGAGGGAAACAATGGCCCCACCTGCCCCCTGCAAGCTGCCCCTCCACACAACACACACATAGGATTCATCAGTTCTGCTGCATGTGTACTCACCACTGAGACATTAGTTGGGAGGATTTGCTGGAGCTGGGCTCAAACCAGTTTACGAATAGCTGCATAGCCAGAATAAACAAGGTGATGGAAAGAATGCCTGAAACAATCCCAGCTAATGGCAGTCACTCAGGTCTTCTAACATCGTTTCTCACCCATTACGTCCCTCTAAACAAACTCTAGCAATATTCAAGTCTCTCTTGGGTATGCAAATCACTATTGGTCCTGCTCCAATAGGTACAGTCCAGTCTGAACTGCTATGCCTGTCACCTTCAGAGAGCTAAAACAACAGACTCAAATGCAGCATGTGCGATTGCCGGTATATTGAAGAATTCCTTCCATCACCTTGTTGTTAGTTGCAGTGGACTCCCTCAGTCCAATGGGTATGTCTAGCCTTGGGCCCCAGGCTCACTGTGCCTTTGAACAGAAGATATACCTTATTGATGAGGCCTAAATAGGCTGAAACCTGTCTGAGGTGGCTTGAGTTCCCATTTGAAGGGGCTCCTAGCTGGGCAGTTTAGCTGGGCTGTTATTTGAGCATGACTAAGTCTGATTTGAATGTCATAGGTCTCGGTTTAGAGTGACTTAGTGGGTGAAACATAAAGGTCTGAAATGTGTCCTGAGCAAAGGCCGGTGCCTCAGATTAATTCAAACATTCCTTCCATTACCTTGTTACCTGTTGCAACAATAATAATACTGATACCTGCTATTTTCCAGCACTGGTTACGGTTGCATGTCCTCTACTGTTCTTAAGTTAGGTACGCTACAATGCCTGATGGGAAATCTTAGACTCACACCAACCTAACAATATTGAGTAAGATATGCCCCTGATCAAAGACCCTATTATAAGTGTACCTATAACACTGGTGGGTTTGGCAAATGGAGTTACTATACATCTGGGATCTTTCATCCAGAAATTACATATGCTGAAAGAAAGCATAATTACTAGGTGAAAGGAAGAAGAAATGTTGATCTGACAGGGAAAATGAGTAGACAATTATTGACTCCCCCCATAACTCCACTTTTCTGATGGTACCCCTCAAGGTACAGCTAGCCATCCCTTGGTAACCTACACTCCGGGAACTACTGATACCTCTGTAACCCCAGATGGGTGGTGTGTATGGTTTCCTAATGAGGTACTAAATGTTGTTCCTCCTTGTGTAATGGTACCTAGGGACCAGGCAGTAATAATGTCATATAGAGCCTGTGAGCAATTGCCTTTTCTCTTGTGCTTTAAATGTCTTTTCCAGGTGGTCCTTCCCAACCTTTGCTAAGGATATTGGGTACATATTCCTCATACAATGTTTTTGGATGTCGATCTTGTGGTTATTTCCCATCATCTCTTTTCTTTGTAGGCCTGCCACACAATCATGTAGTGTGCCTTTGAAGCCAAGTTTCAAAGCGTGTGTCAAGGGGGAACTTCGCAGTCAGTCTGCAAAACACCAAAAGAATCAATCCAAATGGATCATGTCAATATGACTTCAACCCGGTTTCTCCAGCCTAAAAAATGTCCACATCAGGGAAGGGGAAATAACTAAATCAACTGTCAACAACTCAACAAAACTAAAACTAAATAAGGATCTCTGCCGGGAATGCATTTCTAAGAAGGAGGCATTTATCAAATGTTGGTCCTCCTCAAATGAGGCCAAAATTGATTTTTAGTTCCACAAGGATTAGTTTGTGAAAAGGTGAAATGCTCCTTGCTGAGAGAGCACCAGCTTCTTTTAGGAAAATGAAACTTGACCTATTCCCAAAACTAGAATCTCTAGATTTCAATCAGGAAGCCTCACGTCTAAACATATGTAGTGGAGGTCATCCACTTAAAATAGTCAAAGTGGGATCCAAATTATTCTTCCAAACTTTAAATGGCTATATAGGCTATAGAGCATAGAACAACAGGGAATTTGCAAGATCAAGAAATATAGCAAAAATATTTTTAGGAAATTGGAGGACAGGTAGATTTCGAAAGACTCAATTGAAATCCTTCTCAAGTCCTAAGAGCAGGAAGGAAAGGGCAATCTTTACAACTTTGTCAAACTTATCAACTTCATAAACCTTTGTGGGTGGAATTTTAATGGAATCCCCTCCCATAGCAGGTAGAAAGTACAGGAGCAATATACAACAAGCATCAGCAAAGACAATAGATCTCCACTTTAAGAATCCAAGGTTTTGGCTTTGCTAATGCTTGGTTATATGCAAATGCATCCATTAAGGTGGGTGCTCATACATCTGGCAAGCTTCAAATAGGCCTCCTATTAAAGGAAACTCATTCCAAAATGGTCACCATGCGTCGTGGTACATGTTCATGCACACGTCACAAAGCACGTGTCCGTGTGTGCTGGCATTATTACCATTCTTTGAATTTACCATTTTAGCCCAATATGCAGTAGTATAAAAAAATAAAATAACTGAAATATGTGTGAAAGCACACTTCAATGAAGGATCATCTTAACATTAAATTGAAGCAGCCAGCCATTCATAAAAAAAGATTAAAATAGGCGTGATGGGGAAGGCCGAGGGAGGAATTGTAGAGTGGATGGGATTGGTAAACACAGCCGAGCAATGATATCATGGGGGGGCACAACTGGGGAGCTGCTCTAGTAGGGATTCAGAAACCAACTTATGAGTGAGCGGGGCAGTGTTGGAATGAAAGAGGTGAAGCAGCAGAGAAAAGGAAAACACAGGCACTCGCATGAAGTGCCTAAAGAGAATGGCTGGTTCCCAAATGCAAATAATGGCAGCCGCGAAAGCTGCAAGTCACCTATCAGAACAATGTGAGATGAAAATGCTCATGAGCAGGACACACACATAAATAGGGGCAACCCTGGCCAGGGAAGCCAGCTAGACTGAAAACCCTCCAGTCATAAGCACGGAGACCCAACCCCACTTTATCTATGTTGCCAACAATAGAGATGGAGCTCTAAAAACGCTTGGTTTATTTACATCGAATCTCGTATATTCCTGTGTACTTTTCGGGTGTTTTCCAACTTTTGCACAGTTGGTTCACTTAGCTTCATGCCTCTCATGGAATATACAGCTCAGTTTTCTTCATTCTTATATGGTTAATTGTCAGTTTGTAGTTGATGAAAAGGTTATGCTCTTGTTGAATGCTTAGAATAAAAATGCAAAATACAGTGCACTTTAGGTATCAATATGCTGTAACTGGTACCTCTTGGCTACATTCTGTGTTTTTGGGAACTTAACAATTTAATGGCCTTCTCTGGGGGGAAAAAACTTTCCAGTCTTAAATCCACTCTTCCAGTGAGATGCTAGCACATGTACCCTGAGTTGTAGATGTGCTAATTAGACCTAAATGAGTACTCTTTTTCCAGACAATTTGAATGTCAAAATACATACACATAAACGAGTAGACATCAAACAGATACAGAGCTTATAAAATGTATTCACAGATAAAAACATTTTTTTTTTAATTTAACCAGGAAGGCTAGAGCGTTTCAAAATTTTATTTGATTTTCATGAGAAAAAAGCAATAGGCTAGACTCTAACATATCACTTTGTCTTTTTTCTCCTAATGCATTCTCTCTTTTTGTTGTCACATATCAGTGCTTCAGTTTAGAGGACGTATCTAGTAAATTCTGTTTATTACACTTGTGCTGCTCCCTTGAATTAAAACAAAAATTCGTACTTAATTTTACACATCCAATTTCAAATTCCTTCACATTTACCGAGCATTTTAAAATGTTTAGGAGCATATTTACGTGCCCCTAAAGCCACCGGAGAGTCACTTTTTGTGACGCTCCAGTGGCACTGCACACTGCTCCATATTGACAGGGTGCCGTTAAACCACATTTTGTGGCTTAACGCCACCTTGTAAATGCAGCCCTTTAACACGCAGCACTGTGCGTGGAAGGAGCATGCAATGGGTGTTGCTGTGGGTATTCCACAGCAACACCCATTACAAGTTTGACGCTGCCCCAGATTTACGAGATTTAATAAATCTGTGGCAGTGCCAAAAACCAATGCCACCCCAGGGGTGGCATTAGCATGACACAACAAGGAGAAATCCTTTCATTTCTTCTTGTTTGCTCTTTCTACGTGTGCTGCATTCTGTAGATTGTCTCTGTGAAGTATGGTGTCCTTTCCGGCACAAAAACAATCTCCTCCTCAATGCAGCCATCCTTGCACCATGGCGCAAGGGTGGCTGCATTGGTGCTCAGCAGCAAATTTAGTGCTGGCACAGGGGGAAACACAGGAGTGGACTGTATTCTTGCTATTATGGCGCATCCCGGCATTTCTAAAGTGACTCAGCTCAACGCTGTCAATGTTGGTGCAGTGCTGCGCTGTGCCACTTTATTGTAAATATATCCCTTAATTTAACATTTTGCTTTTTAATATATTCTTCAGTAATCTGCTAAGATTTCATTTCCTAAACCTTTTCGAACACCCCAGCATGATTTCCCAAAGGTCCACGGACCCCAGGTATAAAAAGTCTACTTCAGGGGTTGATGCCAAAAGCACATCTATTGTAATAAACAAAATGTTCTCGACTGCACAGCGCAGTGACGCAGCCAGACAAAGGGAGGTATTTCCAGCACTTCAAGTTGATATCACGAGAATTAAAATTTCGAGGGTGAATTGGTGAATTACGTCATTTCCAAAATCCTCTGTCCCTCCTTGAAAGCAGGGCCAGCCATCCAGTTTTAATAAAGCTCTTACCTTTGGCTCATAAAAACAGCTGGTGTTAAAGCCACACAGTTACAATCTCAACAAGTAGAGTGACCCAAAATGATGGGACCTCCACTACAGAATTTGGTGAGACAACCAGAAGACTCTGATATCTCACAGATATTCTTTGGCCTTGGGCTGAATTATGGGCCCCTGGAATGTGGGGACATTCGTGCACCGCAGGTGCTGCAAGGGTCTGTGATACATCCCTGATCTCAACATTTCAAAGAGCATCGCCCTATTCCTGGTCACAGTCAAAAGAACCAGTCATGCAAAGGATAATATTGTGTTAGCCCATACATATACCCTCTATGTGCAAATTTTACAGAAAAGGCGTAAGGGCATCGGCAGAATTGGACTGGTCTATAGGGCAATCGGGCAGTGCCCAACGAGCTGGTCTGGCAGGTCAAAGTACAGCATGTTTTTTGGCTGTTTTTGGGAATGTATTATGGTCTGCTCAGCTCAGCTGTTTTTTGCTGTTAATTTCCCTTATATTAAAACAAATATTGAAGCAAGCTCTAATTTATGCAGCCTTCCATTCCTTGCAAAACACTTGTACAGCCTGTTTTATCAAGTTCAGAACTGCCTTAGTTTGCAAGCACCAGCCACAATTTTAACTAGCTAATTCACTAATATGGGCCACTTTTATTTTGGTTCCCTGGTTTTCTGTCCCAGTCCAACCATGGGCACGGGGGAATCATATGTGAATTTCGGAGGTTTGGATTCAATGCAGATTTTCTGTATCACCACTGACAATGTAAATGATCTTCATTTATATTAATTGTATGTCATGTATCTTTTGTGCATTGGTGCACAGGGTGAAAATTCGGCATGGATACTGCCGCACTGGACATACAACAATCGCCTTGATCAACAGAATATGGCAGCTACATTTATCTTAAAATGAAAAATTGGGCTAACAACCGACCGACTTTGAAACACTGAGGCATTCATTACAATGGATGGTGATAATCCACTCCATTTCAAGTTGGACCCTGAAGGTCCAAAAAGAAATAAGGATTTACCAGGAAATAAGTTACTCTGAGTCCAATTCCCTCAGTGATTTCTCATTTCCCCCCATAGTTACACACAGAGACTTCGTCTTTTTCTTATAACCAAAACCTCCAGATGGAAGTAAGAGATCTCCAGGATTTCTGAGATCCTACAATTCTTTACCTGGGCAGGTACTGTCCGGTGCTGAGTACCTGCACTTCATTAACTTGAAAGGTGGAGTGCCTGCACTTCTTAGCACTGCTTCAATACAACTAATGGGAGAGTACCAGCACTTAGAGAAGCAAACAGGTACTCTAATTAGTAGGTACCTGCACTTCTATATATTTCCATTTAAAGCACTGTCTGAGGTGGCCAGTTACTGGTGCACCTGGCCCCCATCAGGGTTAAGAGGCCATATTTTGAGGGCCAGAATGGGCATTTAGGGACACATTTATTCTCTCTTTGCACTGAATTAGAGTCCTTTATTAATGCTAATTCAGCGCAAACTCAATGATATCTTTATATTTTGGTGCTAGACCCGTCTAGCATCAAAATATTGGTGTTTATGTCATTTTTCGGATGCGTGAAACCTCCTTGCGTCAATGAGATGCAACGTAGGCGTTCCGCTCCAAAAAATGACCCTAACCTCCTAGCGCCAAATTTATCCACCAGGGCAAAAATGACGCACGGGTGGGAGGCGGACCCAAAAAATGATGTTAATTCCGATTTGCAGCAAAATTTAATGCCTGGGTCAGGGCAGGCATTAAAATGAGGCAAACGCAGCACTTCTTAATGAGAACACACAGAAGCAACATTACCAACCCACAGGAGAAGATGGAGGTGATACTGATGCAGCTTGTGAAACGACACAGAGGACAGCAACAACTACAGCAATCACCACCACCTCATCGCGGCCCACAAAGTCAATGCAGAAGGAAGGAGAGGCTCTTCAGAACCAGGACAACCCTGCTTGGCCTCAGGAACCAGATCATCATAAGGACCTACAGACTGAACCGGCAAGCCATACTACACCTGCTGAACCACATTGAGCCACTAATCACAGCTAGCCTGCAGACCCCACACAACATACCACCTGTGACAAAGCTGCTAGCTGTCCCGCACATGCTGGCAAGTGTCTCATTCCAAACAACGGGTGCCCTGGTTGCTGGTGTCTCACAGCCGTCATTCTCTGCATTCCTGTCAAAGGTGTTAGACGTTATAATCTCCCTGACACCCGTCACATCAGCTTCCCCAAAACTCAGCAAAAGTAGCAGGAGACAAAACAGGGCTCCTACCAAATCCATGGCTTCCCGCATGTGCTCGGTGCAATTGACTGCACCCATGTCCTGCTCGTACCACCTGCAGCAACCGAGCACGTATACCGGAATCGCAAGCACACGCATTCCATTAATGTGCAGGGCATAGTGGACCACCTGGGAACATTCATAAGTATTTTGGCCAAGTATCCTGGGAGTGTCCATGACGCCTTAATATTCCGGCACAGCAGGATCAATGAACAATTCCAGGATGGGCAACATGGAAATGGCCTACTTGTGGGTAAGTCAACAAACCTAGTAATACACACAAAACACACCAACCCTGTAGGACATACAAAACATACAACACTACAATAACACATGGCCAGAGTAACACAGATGTGCATGTAACAACACATATGCACCATGCTGGAGTACAGCATAATCAGTGCACACCACAAACACAAACACCCACTACTTGACAGGCACACCACGTGAAGGACAGTTGCAGACATGTACCCTTTGCTAACAGAAGAACTACACAGACCACTACAAGTGCCCACAGGTTGCATACTTCGTACACTTCACACACAGTACACCAAACAAAGAATAGCACAGCCATGTCAATGGCATACAACATGCTCATGTTATGTAAGTTCCACATAGGCACAAATCCCTCAAATCATGCCGTTCAAGTCAATGCCAGAACAAACATCAAATGCCAGAAAACTGCTGCCTATACCAACTACATCTCATCAACACATACCTGACTTACCTTTTGTGTGTAGAGACATCTGCCTGATGCATTGGCTCACACACATAGGAATAGAAGATCAACACCTATCACATACCATGTGTCAGATGTGTGATAAATGCTACCAGAGTAGTGCCACCTCACATGCACCACTTACTGACCCACAACACCATCATGTCTGTACCAGATACAATAAATGGCCCACAATGGGGCAGATCACTGACACAGTGCAGATCATGGATGCCATAGTGGCACCCTGTAGGAGAATACAGGACATCACTGACCCCACATGCACTGTGCCAAAAGACACATTTGCTAAGTAACTGAGCTCCATCCCATAGCCTGCACTGTGCAGGTGTTGACAGTATAAATGCTGAATCATGTTTTGGAAGATAGGGGATACACTGGTAGTTATGTTGATCATCCTGTAACAATGGGATACACACCCATGGACACCTCATGGCTGCCACAAACATTAGCTGCCACTCTGGATCACCAAGGGACCTATGTAAAAGCCCACAGTGCCATTGTCATGGCCTGCACTGAATGTACAACTTGGCAGATGACCATTTTTCAATGACTTGAAGCCACATTGTAAATCGGCCACCCTCCCATGCAGTATGTAGCGTGGAGGGTTTGTGCAATGTGTGTTGCTGCAGGTCTGTCACCACAAGGTACATACCATGATGATGCTGACCCAGATGTAGGTGTCACCTAAAACCTGAGGCAGTGCCAACATCAAACACCACTCCAGTGGTGCCGTTTTCAGGTTGTAATAAGGAAGTAGACTGTGCGTTTAACTCATATGATTGTGCCACCAATGCATGCTGCATAATGCTGCATACCCAGAAAGAGCCAATTGTCCATCAAAGCAGCATATTTATAGGTCCGTGTCCCTTCCTGCACAGATATATCCACCTCTACAGGGCAGCTAGCCAAGTACCCTGGTGCAGGGTAGGTAGTGTAGGTGCATGGCTGCATATGGGCAACTGATGCAGGGGACAATAAAGGGTTCCCTAGTACATGTCACACATGGGGCATTCTTGCACAGTCAAAATATTGCTGGACAGTGCTGACAATTTTGGAGACATGTTGTGCCTTGTCACTTACCCATTTCAATGAGCCTAAGTGTTGCACATCATCTCCAATGACACATGTCAAAATGGATGGGATGTCCAGGCTCTGTAGTGCTACCATGTTGCCTCCACATCTAACCCCATTGTGTTGTGAGGATGTGTCATGTCCCCTCTAGTTATAGCACACTGATACAAAGGTGCACTACACAACGCATTGTACGTACATACTGACCTTCAGTTAGGAATCCAAATCATATGTCCCAGGTCCTTGAGCCAAATACAAAATTGGCAAGTCCAAAAACCCAATGCTGAGAAGACCTCACACAAGGTTAGGTACTCACACCATATAACAACCAACTCAAAATATCAACTGCCATGCTACATGACAAACCTGTTGCAAGTCTTAAAAACAACTTACTCCTTTAATCTTTTGCAGTGGATCAGGGTTATGGCATACAGCCATGGATATTGACCCCATCCCCCAACCCAAGCACAGCAGCAGACCGTGCATATAATGAGGCACATCGGAGGACACGCACTATTGTGGAGAGGACATTTGGCATCCTGAAATCAAGATTCAGGTGCTTGGACATCACAAGAGGCAGCCTCCTATATGCCCCACACATCATCTGCAAGATCATATTGACAAGTGCTATCCTGCACAACATATGTGTGCAGATGAACATCCCCTTTTATGAGCAGATTGATGACCTGCCTGAGAAGGACGAGGAGGATGGTGGTGAAGAAAACGAGGGAAATCAGCACAACACAGCTGCTGGGATATGCCACAGACTGCACATACTTGAGAACTTCTTCACTTAAAAATCAATTAACTCACCTTGTACATTTTGTCAATAAACACCTCTCTTATTCATACAATCCAGCTCTGGTCTCTTCAGTATCTACAACATATACATCAGGATTGTGAGTCTAACCTCAGGGAGCATGTTACAAACACTAATCTGAAAAGTACTGTTGCTAAATCACATGTGATGCGTAAGATTGTACTGCTACCATCACATACATCATAAATAGCCTCATCACTTGAATGTGACAACTGAAGGACACAATCTATGGAGCACAACATGTGAATTACATCCACGTTGCAACCTTGTACAACAATAGCTCATCACACAACTACAACATGTGCAAATAGGAGGTAAGCAAGTTCCCCACACATGAGGCACTGGATGTCAAAATTCGGAAAGACAGTAATATTTGAACAGACCTGTTAGGGATGGGGTCTTTGGTTGGCAGTCAGGTTACCTCCTGTCCAAGCAAGGACCCTCACTCTAGTCAAGGTAAGTCACACACAATCTAAATTATCCTGTGCCCACCCTCTGGTAGCTTGGCACTGAGTAGTCAGGCTTAACTTAGAAGGCAATGTGTAAAGTATTTGTGCAATAGATCATACAATAACACAGTATAGCACCACAAGAATACACCACACAGTGTGTAGAAAAATATATTTATCTGATAAGATGCAGGTCAAAACAATTAAAATGCAATAAGTATATGTTGAGATATCACTGTAAAAGTGATAAAAAGTGTCGTAAGTCTTTTAAAAGCAATCAAAGTCTCTTTCAAGCACAAAGTACCTGGTTTGCGTGCAAAATCTCCACAAAGAACCACAGAGGAGGAGATGCGTGGAAACAAAGGAGTGTGCGTTGATTTCTCGGGCCGCACACGGCGATGCATCCTTTAGTTTTCACGCAGGGACAGCTGTGTGTCGATTTCCGGTGCTCGGTCATACATCCTCTTCGGATTGCGGTTTTTGGATGCCCCAGGGATGATGCATGGATTTCCTGTGCTGACAGGACGAAGTCACAGGAGCTGCGTCGATTCGGTGGGTGTTGCATCAAATCTTCTACTGCACAGCAGGTGCTGTGTCGATTCCTTGCTGGAAATCGGGCTGCATCGTCCCGGCTCGGCTGTGCGTCGATCCGGTGAGGCGTGCGTTGAATTTCCAGTCACTACGCTGGAGCTCATAGGTCTTCTTGTTGCGAAGTCAGGCTGCGTCATTCCAGTTCGACGTGCAGTAAATTTTTCACCACAGGGCTGCCTGTGTGTTGCTTCTGGCAGGCTGTGCGTCGAATTTCACCGCACAAGGATCCCTTCTTGTAGAGATGAAGTCTTTTTGGTCCTGAGACTTCAGGGAACAGGAGGCAAGCTCTATCCAACCCCTTGGAGAGCACTTCTTCACCACAGCCAGAGAGCAGCAAGGCAGAAGGGCAAAAGCAAGGCAGCAGTCCTTCACTGTAAGAAGACAGGTGAGTCCTTTGGGCAGCCAGGCAATTCTTCTTGGCGTGATGCAGGTTCTGGTTCCAGTTTCTTCTCCAGGAAGTGTCTGAATGAATGCACAAGGGAGTTGTCAACTAAACCCAGTCAGGCATAGATTGCAAGGCACAGAAGGATTTAAGTGCAGAGAAATGCTCACTTTCTAAAAGTAGCATTTTAAAAATAGTAATAATAAATCCAACTTCAACAGACAGCAGGATTTTGTATCACCATTCTGGCCATGCTAATTATAAACTTCCTACTCCTTTCAGATCGATCAGCAGCTAACACTCAAACAATATATGAGGGCAGCCCCAATATTAGCCTATGAAGGGAGAATTTAGGAGTTTTACACTACAAAGACATGTAAACCACACAGGTGCATGTCCTGCTTTTTGCCAACACAGCACTCTACCCTATGGGTTACCTAGGGCATACCTTAGGGGTGACTTGTATGTTTTAGGCTTGACATGTACTTTTAAATGCCAAGTCGAATTGGCAGTGAAACTGCACACACAGGCCTTGCAATGGCAGGCCTGAAACAAGGTTAAGGAGCTACTTAAGTGAGTATCACAATAAGTGCTGCAGGTCCACTAGTAGCATTTAATCTGCAGGCCCTGGGCTCACATAGTGCACTTTACTAGGGACTTATAAGTAAATTAAATAATCCAATTGGATATTATCCAATGTTACCATGTTTAAAGGGAGAGAGCATATGCACTTTAGCACTGGCTAGCATTGGTAAAGTGCACAGAGTCCTAAAACCAGCAAAAACAGTATCCAAAAAGTGGAGGGAGGCAGTCAAAAAGTCAGGGGTGACCACCGTAAGGCTGCCAGGTCTGACATGTGTCCCCCCAGCTGAAAGTGGGGAGAGCTACCCAACCTCCTGGGAGCTCTCATTGCTAAGGCGGAAGTATCTGGAGAGACTATCAGCGTTGGCTTGGTCAATCCCCGGGCGATGCTCCTCTGTAAAGTCCATCCCCTGGAGGGAAATGGACCACCTCAAGATTTTTGAATTCTCACCCCTCATCTGCATGAGCCATCTGAGGGGCATGTGGTCTGTCTGAACCCAGAAGTGATTCCTAAACAGGTGTGGCCTAAGCTTCCTCAGTGCCCAGACCACAGCAAATGCTTCTCTCTCAATAGCACTCCACCTCTATTCCCGTGGTAATAGTCTTCTGCTAATAAAGACTATTGGTTGGTCTAAGCCCTCCTCATTTAGCTGTGCTAGAACAGCCCCTATGCCATGCTCTGAAGCATCCGCCTGCGCAATAAATCCCTGGGAGTAGTCAGGGGCCTTGAACACGGGGCCGTGCACATGGCTTCCTTCAGGGAGTCAAAGGCTTTCTGACAAGCCTCTGTCCAATTCACCAACCTAGGTTGTTTTTTGGAAGTACGTTCTGTCAGGGGTGACACAATGGTACCATAGCCCTTGACAAACCTATGATAGTATCCAGGGAGGCCTAAGAAGGCTCTCACTTCGGTCTGTGTTCTAGGTGGTTGCCAGGCCTTGATAGTTTCAATCTTGGTCTGGAGTGGCTGCGCCTTGCCACCACCTACTAGGTGTCCCAAGTACACCATGGAACCCTGCCCAATCTGGCACTTACTAGCCCTGATGGTGAGGCCTGCCTGTTGCAGAGCCTGAAGCACCTCCTTGAGGTGGAGCAGGTGTTCCTCCCAGCTGGAATAATAGACAGCTATGTCATCTAGGTAGGCTGCGCAGAAGGCATCCTTGCCAGCTAGGACCCCGTTAACCAACCATTGGAAGGTAGCAAGGGCATTTTTCAACCCAAAGGACATCACCCGGAACTGGTAATGGCCATCAGGTGTGGAAAATGCAGATCTCTCTTTAGCCCCCTCAGTCAAGGTGATCTGCCAGTACCCTGATGTGAGATCAAAAGTACTGAGGAATTGGGCAGCTCCTAGCCTGTCTACGAGCTCATCAGCTCAGGGGATGGGGTGAGCGTCAGTCCGTGTGACTGAGTTGAGACCCCGGTTGTCCACACAGAACCGGAGTTCTGGCTTTGCACCGGGTGCAGCAGCCTTAGGCACCAGTGCCACAGGGCTGGCCCAGGGACGGCTGGACTTCTCAATAACCCCTAGGGCCAACATCTTGGAGACCTCCTCCTTAATGCTGGCTTTCACCTTATCTGACCACCTGTAAATTTTGTTCTTTATAGGGGGACTGTCACTCGTGTCTATATCATGGACACACAAGTGGGTCAGTCCAGGAGTAAGGGAAAACAGGGAAGAGAACTGCTCTAATAATTCATAGCAGTCTCCTTTCTGATTCAGAGTCAGGGAGTCAGAGAGATTGACACCCTCCACTGACCCATCACCTTCTTTGGCAGAGAGGAGATCGGGGAGAGGTTCACTCTCCTCTTCCATGCCCTCATCTGTCACAAGGAGCATACTGACCTCAGACCTCTCAAAATGAGGCTTGAGTCGGTTATAGTGGAGAACTCTCAGGGGGTGTCTAGGGGTCTTGAGGTCCACTAGGTAAGTGGCCTCCCCCTTCCACTCCTTGACTTTGAATGGGCCAGACCAGCGGTCCTGGAGAGCTCTAGGCTCTACTGGCTCCATTACCCAACCCGACCATAGTGGCCTTCCGGTCATACCACCCCTTCATCACCTCTTGACTGGCCTCAAGGTTACTCTTGGCCTGCTTCCAGAAGCGTTGGGTTTGGTTGCAGAGGGCCAGCATGTAGCTGACCACATCCTGGGGAGGGGTCTTGGAAGCTTTCTCCCAGCCCTCTTACACTATGCTTAACGGTCCCCTGACAGGGTGACCATAGAGAAGCTCAAAGGGGCTGAGCCCCACCCCTTTCAGGGGCACCACCTCCCTATAAGCAAACAGCAGGTAAGACAAGAGGACGTCCCACTCACGCCTCATGGCCTCAGGTAGGCCATTGATCATGCCTTTAAGGGTCTTGTTGAATCTCTCAACAAGCTTATTGGATTGAGGATGATAAGGGTTGGTAAACCGGTAGGTCACCCTACACTCATCCCACATGAACTTCATGTATGCAGACATGAAGTTTGTGCCTCTGTCAGACACAACTTCCTTAGGGAATCCCACATGGGTAAATATGCCCATAAGGGCTCTGGTCACCACCAGTGCAGTTACGGTTCTCAGAGGGATTGTCTCTGGATAGCGGGTGGCATGGTCCACCAAAACCAGGATAAACCTGTTGTCCAGGGCAGTTTAGGGGTCCAAGGGACCAATGAAATCAATGCCCACCCTTTCAAAGGGGGTGCCAACGACGGGGAGTGGGATCAGGGAGGCCTTAAGCCTTTTCCCTGTCTTCCCACTAGCCTGGCAGGTGGGGAAGGCTCTGCAGAAATTATCTGACGCTACCTGCATTCTAGGCCAATGGAAGTGAAGGTCTTGTCTTGGCCCAGATGTTCTGCCAGAGGAATGTCATGAGCAAGACCCAGTAGGAAGGCCCGGTAACACAGGGGGATCACCAGCACACGTGTTGCCCCAATGGCTGGAACCTTAGGCTCACTGTAAAGGAAATCATTCTCCCAGTAGATGTGGTGATCGCCAGAGGCTTCACCAGGTGCTTGGGCTGTGGCCTGATGCCTCAGACCCTCACAGGTGGGGCATTCCTTCTGCACCTTGCAGAATTCTGCCCTGGTTGGCCCGCCCTCTACTTGCAGGCCATCAAGTTCAGGCAGGTTGCCCAGGTCAGCAATGTCCTCTCCGGTTGGCTCAGTGGCCTCCTCCTCCTCAGGGACCCTGTCCACCACTGTGGGAACATCTGAGGCGGGTTTCCCACGCCTCTTGCCCGTCCTCTTTGCAGCTGTCTGGGCCATTGTTCCAGGCTCCAGACGCCCTTGACTCCCTTCCCGAGCAGCCATGTACCGTGTGGTCATGCAGACCCACTCAGGCAAACCTAACATCTCCAGGTGGGATCTGAGCTCTACCTCTTTCCAGGCAGTATGCTCAAGATCATTGCCTAACAGACAATCTACAGGCATGGCAGGACTCACAGCTACTTTCAGAGTACCAGAGACCCCCACCACTCAAAGGGAACCAGAGCCACCGGTAGGTGACTCTCACGATTGTCATCCACTATGACCTGGTGGAATGTATTTGGGACTATCTGCTCTGATGACACCAGCTGACTCTTGACAGTAGTCATGCTGGCTCCTGTGTCACGCAGAGCCTCCACCCTTTGCCCATCAATGGTGACCCACTGCCTATACTTGGAAGTATTTTGTGGCATGTGGGCTTTGGGCACCATTTCTCTTTCTCCCAGAGATACTAGGGAAACCTCTGCCTGCTCCCCAAAGCTATCTGGGTCTGTCTCCCCCCGAGCGCTACACTAGTCAACCCAGGTGTCTGTCCGGTAGTGGACGGTGCTCTCTTGGAACACTGGGAGTCGCCCTTAGAGTGATCATACTGGTAGCACTCTAAGCATTTGGGGATGAATTTCCCTGATGATTTATCAAAATACCCTCTCTTTTTCCCAACTCTGGAAGAGGAATAGTTGCCACCCCCTCCCTGGGAATTCTTTTGGGGGCCTTTTGAGAGTTCCTTATCTGTAAGTTTATCTCCCCCCTCTTTCTTCTGTTGGGAACCCTGACCACCTTTGTGGGTCCTCCCCCCCAGATACCCTTCGGGACACTCTGGTGCTAACCCAGAGGTCCTCCTCCTCAGCAAGCTTCCTGGGATCAGTCAGCTTACTATCTATCAAGTGCTGGCGCAACTCTATAAAAGAAATACTGAGCATATGCTCTCTCAGAATCAAGTCATATAACCCTTTGTAATCATCTTCTTTGCTGCCCCGCACCCAATCATTCAGTGCCTTATTGGAGAAATCAAAACAGTCAACCCAGGTTTGTTTAAAAGTTTGGTACTGTCCCTAAACCTCTGACGGTATCTCTCAGGGGTCAGTCCAAACTTGGCCAGTAAAGCGGTCTTCATGACAGGATAGTTATAGTGATCATGTGGGTCTAGTGTAAGGAGTGTGTCCTTTCCCTCTGGGGGTACATAAAACCACAAGGCCGCCCCCCATTGTCCTTCAGGAACCCCATGAGCCCTTAGTGCAACTTCACAGGCAGCCAGCCACTTGTCAATATCATCTCCCACCACAAAACTGGGCACCACACTTTTGGGTATACTAACCTTTTTCTCTCCAACAGGTCCTGTATGTATGCTGCCACCATCACTGCTGGACTCAGACTGCCTTGCCTTGATCTCCAGCTCCTTGAGACTCAGTTCATGAGCTAACAAAAGTTTTTTCTCAGCCAGAGCTCTCTCAGCTTCAATCTGCTTGGCTGCTCTTTCGGCCTCAGCTTGTTTGGCTTCTCTTTTTGCCCTCCTTTCCTCCTGTTGAGCCTCAATTTTTAATTTTGCCATTTGCAATTGAAACTCTCCTTTCCTCTGCGGTCAGGCTTTGATCAGAGACACAGCTCCCTGGTTTGGCAGGGGGCACAATTGTAGGGGTAACATTATCCATTAATGGAAAGAAATCCTCTGAGGGGCCATCTTCTGGACCCTCCTCCTCAGCATACTCCTCTGAATGGGCTTCTGCCCAGGCCCTCAGCGCCATTTGAAATTCCTCCTCTCTGGAGGCACCTTGGGTGGGTACTCCCATATCCCTGCAGAACCCTTTCAGTTGTTTGACAGTATATGTCTCCAACAGGGCTAGGTCAAATCTCCTGCTTGAGACCCAGCCTGAGACACGTTGAGTGAGGATTTCAGTCACAAATTGAGAGGAAAAACGGAGTTGCAAAAAGAGATAAAAAATGCAAGTTGTCCTTCAACTGTGGGTAGGTAGTGGAATACTTAGCTACTGTATGTCACTGTACAAATACAAGTCCTATCCTCACCGCTGATCACCAGAGTTAGAAATGGGGTATTTGGTTGGCAGTCAGGTTACCCTCTGTCCAAGCAAGGACCCTCACTCTAGTCAGGGTAAGTCACACATAATCCAAATTATCCTGTGCCCACCCTCTGGTAGCTTGGCACTGAGAAGTCATGCTTAACTTAGAAGGAAATGTGTGAAGTATGTGTGCAATAAATTATACAATAACACCATATAGCACCACAAAAATACACCACAGTGTTTAGAAAATTATATGAAATTTATCTGGATATTTGCAGGTCAAAAACGATCAAAGATGCAATAAGAAAATGTAAAGATATCATTGAAAAGTGATATAAAGTTTCTTAAGTCTTTTAAAAGCAAACAAAGGGGGTGATTCTAACTTCGGCGGGTGGCGGAGGCCCGCCAAAGTTCCCCCACCAAAATACCGCTCTGCGGTCGAAAGACCGCTGAGGGTATTTTGGGATTTGCCCTGGGCTGGCGGGCGGCCGCCAAAAGGCTGCCCGCCAGCCCAGGGCAAATCAACCTTCCCACGAGGACGCCGGCTCAGAATTGAGCCAGCGTAGTGGGAAGGTGCGACGGGTGCAGTGGCACCCGTCGCGTATTTCAGTGTCTGCATAGCAGACACTGAAATACTTTGTGGGGCCCTCTTACGGGGGCCCCTGCAGTGCCCATGCCATTGGCATGGGCACTGCAGGGGCCCCCAGGGGCCCCGCGGCACCCCCTACCGCCATCCTGTTCCTGGCGGGAGACACGCCAGGAACAGGATGGCGGTAGGGGGTGTCAGAATCCCCATGGCGGCGGAGCGCGCTCCGCCGCCATGGAGGATTCTGCAGGGCAGCGGGAAACCGCCTCAGACCGCCGGGGTCAGAATGACCCCCAAAGTCTCTTTCAAGCACAAAGTACCTGGTTTGAGTGAAAAATCTCCGCAAAGGGCCGCAGAAGAGGAAATGCATGGAAAAATGGTGTGTGCGTCGGTTTTGCCCCTTCACACACAGACTTGCGTCGTTATTTTCTACGCAGGGAAGACGTTGCGTCCATTTACGGCTCGCGGGCGGCCTCCTCTTTGGGTTGCGGGGTTTTCAGACACCCTGGGATCTGTGCGTGGAATTCTGAGCTTGTTGGCAAGCTCTGCGTCGTTCCGGTGGGCGATGCAGGGAAATTTCTCCCTCACGGCAGGCGCAGCGTCGATTTCCCCTCTGGGAGTGTTTAGAAAAAAATAATATATTCATCTGATAAGATGCAGGTTAAAACGATTAAAATGCAATAAGTACATGTTGAGATATCACTGTAAAAGTGATAGAAAGTGTCTTAAGACTTTTAAATGCAATCAAAGTCTCTTTCAAGCACAAAGTACCTGGTTTGTGTGCAAAATCTCTGCAAAGAACCACAGAGGAGGAGATGCATGGAAACAAAGGGGTGTGCTTTGATTTCTCGGGCTGCACACGGCGATGGGTCCTTTAGTTTTCACGCAGGGATGGCTGTGCCTCGATTTCCAACACTAGGGGATGATGCGTGGATTTCCTGTGCTGGCAGGACGAAGTCACAGGAGCTGCGTCGATTCGGTGGGCATTGCGTCAAATTTTCTACCGCACGGCAGACGCTGCATTCATTCCTCTCTGGAAATCGGACTGTGTCGTCCTGGCTCAGCTGTGCGTCAATCCGGTGGGCCAAGCAGCGAATTTCAAGCCGCTACGCTGATGCTGCATCGATCTTCTCGTTGGGAAGTCGGGCTGCGTCATTCCGGTTCGGCGTGCAGTGAATTTTTCACTGCGGTGCAGGCTGTGTGTCGCTTCTGGCAGGCTGTGCATCGAATTTCGCTGCACAAGGAGTCCTTCTTGTAGAGATGAAGTCTTTTTGGTCCTGAGACTTCAGGGAACAGGAGGCAAGCTCTATCCAAGCCCTTGGAGAGCACTTCTTCACCACAGCCAGAGAGCAGCAAGGCAGCAGGGCAAAAGCAAGGCAGCAGTCCTTCACAGAAAGCAGACAGGTGAGTCATTTGGGCAGCCAGGCAGTTCTTCCTGGCAGGATGCAGGTTCTGGTTCCAGTTTCGTCTCCAGGAAGTGTCTTAGAGAATGCACAAGTGAGCTGTCAACTAAACCCAGCCAGACGTGTATTGTAAGGCACAGAAGTATTTACGTGCAGAGAAATGCTCACTTTATAAAAGTGGCATTTCAAAAATAGTAATATTAAATCCAACTTCACCAGTCAGCAGGATTTTGTGTCACCATTCTGGCCATACTAAATATGACCTTCCTACTCATTTCAGATCAGCAGCTAACACTCAAACAATGTACGAGGGCAACCCCAATGTTAGCCTATGAAGGGAGCAGGGCTCACAGCAGTGTAAAAACGAATTTAGGAGTTTTACACTACCAGGACATGTAAACCACACAGGTGCATGTCCTGCCTTTTGCCTACATAACACCCTGCTCTATGGGTTACCTAGGGCATACCTTAGGGGTGACTTATATGTTTTAGGCTTGGCAAGTACTTTTAAATGCCAAGTCAAATTGGAAGTGAAACTGAACACACAGGACTTGCAATGGCAGGCCTGAGATAAGGTTAAGGAGCTACTTAAGTGAGTGTCACAATCAGTGCTGCAGGCCCACTAGTAGCATTTATTCTACAGGCCCTGGGCTCACATAGTGCACTTTACTAGGGACTTATGAAATATTCCAATTGGGTATTATCCAATGTTACCATGTTTAAAGGGAGAGAGCATATGCACTTAAGCGGAGGGAGGCGGGCAAAGATTTAGGGGTGACCACCCTAAGGCTGTCAGGTCTAACAAGACCACTGTCACAACTCAGTGTGAGAGTTGCAATGGCTGTATGGAGCATGTGTGACAAGGGGGGGACATCATTGGTAACAATGGTGATCATGATTAGCCCAGGTATGACAAGCAATGGAATTATTTGGGCCTGCGCAGTACATCTATGGTAATCAGTCCTGCCACTGCCATGGGGCCCAATCCTGACACAGGGTACACATGACCTCACACTTTGCACAGACACGTCTGTGTAATGGACATCAGAATGGATGAGAACATATGCAGCTAGTGCTGCAGGTCCACCACACAAAAACAACAACCATTGCTAAATGTAATGAGTTTAATCAAACATTCTGGACAAAACATAACATGGGTGGAATGTAGGCAATGAGTGTCAATCACAGTATGTACCAAATATGTACACATGTCAGAGATAGATGTAGTCCACACACAAGTCACCATAATCTCAAAATCTACATATGGAGACAGTTGTTGGGTAACATTTCCTAGGTATCATTTATCAGCCATCATTAACTATGGCTGAGCTGTGTATGTCATCTTAAATGTTATGCTCTGTAAGACAACTACACACATTGCGTAAGTAAACACAATTCACAATCACAAACCAGAACTGTTGCATAGTCCTGACTGCCATACATATGTGGATACACTGATGTCACACATGCATATATATGCATGACGTGCAAATATTTGCATGCTGTTGACTCTGGAAAACACATATCGGTGTAACAGACCAATCACACCCAAATCACATTGTTGCATGGACTACCACATGTGGCCATACACAATATGCCACACTGCAGCACAGCCCAGTTCATTTGTATGTTGATACAAGGTGCATCCATAGACAATGGAACAAAATCACGCAATCAGGACTAGAGTAAAAATAAATTACGCAAATGCATTGAAAACATCTGCAAATGCAAAGTAAATGACCCATGTGCCCTTAGCGTGAATTCCACCTTCGCACTCATCTCAATGCTGATTTCCTGTTAATTTGACGCATAAAGGTAATGCATTAAAAAAAAGACGCACGTAGGCCATGCGTCCAAAATACTCATGCAAAGATCACATGCGGCAAATAAATACACACATAACAGAAAACATGACGCACGGGGACAGGAAGTGATGTAATAGGAAATCCTGTTTACAGGCATGGTACAGTGGGTGTACTTTCACTTTCTCTTTACAGTCTGTGCCTCTTTTGACTGTGTGGTTGAGTCCTGGAGTTGGTGGTGTATTTTTCCAGAGTATTGTATCTTTTGGTGTCCCTCCTATCGTGTTTGTTTTGTATTTTTAACTGTACATTGTCCCAGTGTCAGCAAATGTGTGTGTTTTTTTGTCGATAATTTTACTTGTAGTGTGGGGTTTCTATCCAGGATAGTTGATAAATTAGGTTAGTTGGGATTAATTTTTGAGCCTTAAGTTACCTTTATATTCACTTTTTCTTTTGTCGTCAACCTGTACATGGTAAATATGCCTGGTAGGGGGAGGTTGACAATGATGGGAGAGGAGGAGTTGAGTGTTTCGTATGGCTGGGAGCCCGCTACCTGCCATTGATGTTGGAGATGGGGGTAGTGTAATCCAAGGTTACCGGACAGAGGCGAGGCGGCTACAGTGGGGTGAGGTGCTCCACCACCTGAAGAGGGAGTTTTGCTGCACCAGGAACGAGCACCAACTCAAGCATCGCTTGGCAGATCTGGTGGCCAGGGAGCAAGATCTGCTTAGCCATCATGGTGTGGCGATTGATGGCCCTGTTGGTGAGTCTCCTATTGGCATACTATTTACTGTTCACCGCTCTTGAATAACAGTAGCAGATGTGTTGGAGTGCTGCATGCAATGCTTGATGACAGGTTGCATGCAACCAGAATGAAGTGTAACTGCGCCAGTCTAGACATAGAGTTCACATGTCAATGCAGTTCAGATGTCTGGTGAGTCATGCACATCCATCACTAAGTCACACATTTAAGGGGCCATGGCAACACCTGTGCCCGGCATAGTGTCATGGATGATACGCCAAGACACGCCAACTTACCATATTTAACTGGATTGTGTCAACAAAGTAGGACAAAGCATGTATAGCGCTACATTGTCATCATTTCACACACATGATCCCTGCCATCATGTTAGCAAAGAGGGCTTTCCCGCCTTAGTTGGCACGGTAAATGGGGCATTTTATACCATCAGACAACTTTGCCACATCAGTCATGGATTACTCAATGCATGATCGTTGCAGACTAATAATTAAGCCGCATGTCAATCAGAGAGTGCCTCTGGGTGCGTTGCAGACAAGCCTGAATACCTGAGTCAATTGTCTTTCAAAGCACCAGGGTAGTGTCATGTGTTTGTCACCCAACTCCCCCTCATACCATGGAGTTCCATCTTCTATAGATTGTCCACATATGGTTGTTGCAGGGTGTAGGATTACATGAGTCTCAGGCCCAGTGTAAATGTGCAGATCTGTGGCTCTCACTCACCTGAGTGTCAGTTTCATTGGGAGTTTGCAGTGGTGTGTCTGTTTCACTGTTTTACACCAGGATAACCAGCTCACTCCTCTAAAATAGCACGCACTGTAATATGTTGTCTGCTAGTAGTGACAGTGATAGGACACTAAGCATGATTTTACATCCATATCTTACAGGTGGACCTGCCGCCTACACCATTGGCGAAAATGCAAGATTTGAGGATCCAGATGTATCCAGTAAGTGTGATAATGACTGTCCGGTGTAGTAATTGAGGGGTTGGTGTGAGTGAGTCAGGTGTGTTGCACACAATCCTAGAAGTGATGAGCTGTCAAATGATCAGATATCAAAGTAGGCTGGATGTGACATTGTGGGCCTCATTCCAACCCTGGCGGTCTATGACCGCCAGGGTGGAGGATGCCGGAAGCACCGCCAACAGGCTGGCGGTGCTTCATATGGCATTCTGACAGCCGCGGTCTCCCAGCCGGGTCCGGCGGTTTCCCAACGGATTTCCCCCGGCTGGGGGAATCCTCCATGGCGGCGCTGCTTGCAGCGCCGCCATGGGGATTCCGACCCCCTTCCCGCCAGCCTGTTTCTGGCGGTTTTCACCGCCAGAAACAGGATGGCGGGAACAGTTGTCGTGGGGCCCCTGGGGGCCCCTGCACTGCCCATGCCACTGGCATGGGCAGTGCAGGGGCCCCCTAACAGGGCCCCAGCAGGATTTTCACTGTCTGCTTTGCAGACAGTGAAAATCGCGACGGGTGCCACTGCACCCGTCGCACCCCTGCAACTCCGCCGGCTTCCTTGTTGCAGGGTCTTTCCCGCTGGGCCGGCGGTCGCCCGCCGGCCCAGCGGGAAAGTCGGAATGACCCCTGCGGTCTCTTGAACGCGGAGCTGTCTTCCGACGGGGTTACTTTGACGGACGGCCTCCGCCGCCCGCCAAAGTCGGAATGACCCCCTGTGTCCCATTTAAAGGTACCCCATGCATGAGCAAAGAGTCATATCTTGTGAGGCTTGTGGTGTTCAGTGTGCAGCATTTGGTAAACAAGGTGATGACAAGCCACATGTAGGGTCATATATGACTAAGAAGTGTACAGCTGTGAGAATATTGGCACTGGGACACACGGTCATTCTCACAACACTCTTGTGCTGACACTCTGTGACTAAAGACATGTCACACACATCACAATTCTTAAACGTAGTAGACGTGTCACAATACACAAAGACATGCTGGTTGATTAGGTGGTGTTTATTTACAAGTGTTGTAGTGCAATATTTACAATGTCCAGGCCTGTGACCCTATTAGTGAAATCCATACAATTGTGACACAACACAAGTCCAGGGTTGAGGGACATGTGTTGGGACATGCTTTGGTAAAGTGTCATTCAGTACAGGGGAACATGAATTGCCAATTGAAAAGTGAGAAACAATTGCAGTACATAGCAGAAAGGTCAACAGTGTGTCAGTGAAGAGTGCATATATCCAACTGTGGTAACACTGGCATGATGTCAAGCACAGGGCAAAGGAAAACACTGCCCATGTGGCATGGGCTGGTGCCACCGGGAACTCCTATGGTTGAAGATGAACTGTTCTACATCTTCATCCTCTGATGTGTGCGGTGTCTCCTCTGCCCTTGATGGTGGTAGTAGGGAGGTAGAGGGGGCCACACACACTTCAGTGGTTGGAGATGTGGACTCCCAATTCCTGGCAGCTGCCATCTGTGGAACTACATATGGCATCACTGCAGCAAGGAAGAGCTGCTGATTTTTGAGGATAGCAGCAACAACCCTGTGGTAGGCAGCCATGGCTGCCCTGAGGGAGGCCACTTCCCGGTCCAGCTTGTCCTCAATCCCGCTGCTGCCAGTTTGGGAGGGCAGTTGTTGTGGTCTCTCCCTCATGGCAACAGCTATGTCCCTCAGACACTGCTGGACTCCATGCATTGTGGCGTGTGTGCTTTGTTTGGCTGCTGTCTGTTAAGTGGCCGTAACAATGCATGTGCGCATACCCTCTAGGCTGGCTGCCATAGTTTGCATCCCCCACCCGCACTTCCTTGGCCAGCTTCTGCTGGACTCCTACCACTGTCCTCTCAAAGCTGGTACCTGAGTCCTCGGAGTCCTCAGTACTGGCAGGTCGTACTATTGGGTGGGGCCTTTGCTACATTAATACTCCTCCTTGTGACTGGAGGTGGTGTCTGGAGGGATACAAGGACTTCTTGGAGGGTCTCTTGGCTGATGGGTGTCAGCTGGTCATCCAGGTCATCGGGATACTCCTGGACAGGCAGATCTGCAGGAGAGCCATCATCCTCTGCAATGAGATGGTGTAAAATCAATATTTCTGTGTTGTGGCAGTTCATATGTCACGTCACTGACTTGCTATTGGAGGCTCATTGTCATCTTAGTACCCAAAAATTGTTCCTGTACATAATGGTTCCAGTCTATCAGCCCTATGCCCCACCTGCATGTCACATGAAGGGAAGCCCAGTTTGCGCAATTGGCTGCTTCATATCTTCTAGGTGTGATGTATATCTTTTTTGTGGCTTGACACCATCTTATCGTTACAACCCTCGCTATGCATCCATTTGCACGGTGAGGCCTTGCAATGGGTGTTGCTGTGCAGCACCACACATGGCAATTTTCCCCTGTCCTAATTT
Organism: Pleurodeles waltl; assembly: GCF_031143425.1. Lineage (NCBI taxonomy): Eukaryota > Metazoa > Chordata > Amphibia > Caudata > Salamandridae > Pleurodeles > Pleurodeles waltl. The sequence continues at coordinate 1,368,946,363 of NC_090440.1, forward strand.
TTCATGTCTCACATTTAGAACCTTCACTACCCCAGGGGTGGCATTGCAAGGACACAATGCTCTTGTTACTATTAATAGCTCCTCATGTTGATGTTTGTGTATGTGTGCTACATTGTATAGCACTCATGGACCTAGCAGATTTCAATTTCATCTCCGGCCTGTGCAGGTGGGTTTGCCTTCGTACACCTATGTCCTCCCACTCAATGCAGCCCTCCTTGCACTATGAAACATGAGATGCCGCATGGTGGCAGAGCAGCTAATTTGACACAGGCACAGGGGTTGACCCAGGGATGGCCAGCATGAGTATAAGATTTCTGCTTGTACATCATTATGTATATGACAGTGCCTGATGGTAAATGAGTCTATGGACAAAGCCAGTTAACAGGAGTTGAACTTAGGTCAGGGCCTCAAGCTAGTTCGATGGTGATTGTGCAGGTAGTCAGACTGGTCCCTCATTTCAAGTACGTCAGTCCTATGGGCACCTGACTGCCATTGTCTATTTGACCAGCCCCAACAGCACAGGTGTTAATGTCAACTGTTGTCAATGGTGAATGCCTCATAGGCCAATGGCCTGGCACTGGCAGGTTTCCAGCAGCTTACAGACTGGCAACGCCAGCTGTCCTGGGACACCAGACCAGTATTATGTTCACCGCTAGCCTCCAGGTCTGTTTCCGCATTTCCACCAGCCTTTGCATGGTGGTGAAACCCCCATGCAAAAGTTGGTGGTGATGTGGTTTGGTGTGCCCCTGGGTGCCCCTGCACAGCCCATGCACCTGGCATGGGCAGTGCAGGTGGTCCCATCCCCTGGCCCTTTGCCCTTTCCACTGCCTGATTTGCATGGTTAAGAGCAGCATGTCCTGTCACACCCAATGCACCCCAAAACTGGCACTGACTCTATTTGATCCATCAACAGTGTTGACCTAAGTGCACCACAGAGCTACCATGAGCAGACAGATTACCACCCACTATCCCAATGTGTGACTCATACTGCCAACCGCAAAGGGTACACTGCACTGGCAGTCTTACCAACACCGGACTTGCCCATGCACCATCCCCCACCCGTCCATGTGGAAATATATGCCATTATGTTTACAGTCATACCCCATGTGTTGTATGTATGTGTTTATTTCCCCATTCATGTGTGTCTGACATGGTTGTGTCAGAGTACTTGTGAGCTCATCCTGTGACTGTTGTGACCTACTGTTAGAAATGGGGTCTTTGGTTGGAAGTCAGGTTACCCCCGTCCAAGCAAGGACCCTCACTCTATTCAGGGTAAAGGAGAATCACCCTCAGCTAACCCTCACTCATCTCCTTGGTAGCTTGGCACGAGCAGGCAGGCTTAACTTCAGAATTCTAGGTGTAAAGTAGTTGTACCAACATACACAGTAACTTAATGAAAGCACTACAAAATGACACAACACTGGTTTCGAAAGATAGAAAATATTTATCTAAACGAAACAATTTTGTAAACAGGTAAAACACTGTTAGCGTTGAAAAGTACCTGGGTAGCATCAAAATAACATGCACGGTTGAGTGTGCATCGTTTCTCCTTCTCCGGTCGGGTCGGAGTGCATCGGTTTTCCTCTTCGCAGGAGAGTGATGCGCTGATCTGGGCAGCACTCAGAACTGGGCAAGCGTTGCGTTGTTTTTCGGCGCCTAGCAAAGGTTTCATCGAAAACCCTGCTGCACGTAATCAGCAAAACCGCGCTGTGTGGGTTGCGATGTTACCAGCCTCCATTAGCGGTGTGGCGTGTCGTTTCTCCAGCCGCGAGCATCAATCTTCCAGCCGCGCTGCAAGCAGTGCATCGATTTCAGCCGCGGAGCTGGCGGCGGGTCATTTCTTCACCCGCATCTTGGAGGTTGCATCAGAAATTTCCCCGCACGGTGGTCTGTGCATGGATTTTCTTGGTCTGCCAGCTTCATCTTTGAAGGCCCCAGGAACTGGATAGGGCACCTCTTGGCAGAGAGTCCAGGTGCTGGCAGGGGAAGTCTTTGATGTTCCTGAGACTTCAACAACAGGAGGCAAGCTCAGGACAAGCCCCTGGAGAAGCAAGAAGGCACAACAAAGTCCAGTCTTTGCCCCTTTTCACCAGGCAGAAGCAGCAACTGCAGGATAGCTCCACAAAGCACATTCACAGGCAGGGCAGCACTTCTCCTCAGCTCTTCTCCAGGCAGAGGTTCCTCTTGATTTCCAGAAGTGATCTAAAGACTGTGGTTTTGGGTGCCCTTCTTATACCCATGTTGGCCTTTGAAGTATGCTTACTTCAAAGGAAAGTCTCTCTTGTTTGTGAAATCCTGCCTGGCCCAGGCCAGGCCCCAGACACACACCGGGGGGTTGGAGACTGCATTTTGTGAGGGCAGGCACTGCCCTTTCAGGTGTGAGTGACCACTCCTCCCCTCCCTCCTAGCACAGATGGCTGATCAGGATATGCAGGCTACACCCCAGCTCCCTTTGTGTCACTGTCTAGAGAGTGGTGCAAACAGCCCAACTGTCAAACTGACCTAAACAGGTAATCCACAGACAGGCAGGGTCACAGAATGGTTTAAGCAAGAAAATGCTCACTTTCTAAAAGTGGCATTTTCAAACACACAATCTTAAAATCAACTTTATTAAAAGATGTATTTTTACATTGTGAGCTCAGAGACCCCAAACTCCACAAGTCTATCCGCTCCCGAAGGGAATCTACGCTTTAATCATATTTAAAGGCAGCCCCCATGTTAACCTATGAGATGGATGGGCCTTGCAACAGTGAAAACCAAATTTGGCAGTATTTTACCCAGAGGACATATGAAACACATTAGTATGTGTCCTACCTTAAACATACATTGCACCCTCCCCATGGGGCTTTCTAGGGCCTAACGTAGGGGTGTCTTACAATTAAGAAAAGGGAAGGTTTGGGCCTGGCAAGTGGGTACACTTGCCAAGTCGAATTAGCAGTTTAAAACTGCACACACAGACACTGCAGTGGCAGGTTTGAGACATGTTTACAGGGCTACTGTTGTGGGTGTCACAACCAGTGCTGCAGGCCCACTAGTAGCATTTGATTTACAGGCCCTGGGCACCTCTAGTGCACTGTACTAGGGACTTACCAGTAAATCAAATATGCCAATCATGGAAATCCAATCAACAATACAATTTACACAGAGAGCATATCCACGTTAGCACTGGTTTGCAGTGGTAATGTGCTCAGAGTTCAAAAGCAAGCAACAACAGGTCAGAATAAATAGGAGGCAGGAGGCAAAAAGATTGTAGATGACCCTGCATAAGGGAAAAAGTCCAACACCTGCTGTTTGCTATCTGTGGTACATATTTTCTGTGGTGGCAAATTTCTTTTCAGCATCAAGATGTGTGGTTGAAACTACACCAGTTTAGTTGGTTTGGGTAGTGGCATGTTACCAATGATACAGGACCAGCCTGCTATTCCCCCAGCGCCTGTTCAGTTCATTGTTCCCTGCAGCCAGGGGGCATCCTGACTGCATGATGGAGTGGTGGCTACCTCATGTGGATGTTTTGTCAATGTGTCTGGGTACTGTTAAGACAGTTGCAATGACTTGTGTGTTGTGAAATGCAGCACACATGATTGGGCAATGAGGCAAGGAAGTTACAAGGTGTTACTACAAGGGACACCACCATGACGGTACCCCAGGAATGGTATTGGCTGACTACCTAGTCTCTGAAGTCTTGGTCGTGTTGGTAGGGTTGATATGACTATCTACAAGGGATGTTGTGATGACACAACCAGAGGCACAGTGATTATATATGCCATCCATCCCTTGTATTGCATTTGTACATGTAGGTATTTAGGCCTGGTGATCAACGTATGTCCAGGTTGTATATGTGTTATGGTGCATGGCACTACCAAGGCATAGGTACATGTGTAGCTTACGTCAGCATGGTGAAACTTGCTTTATGTGCAATGTGTCCCTCTGCACTCCTTTTACATGCGTTGTGTGAGTTCTATGTGCCTCCCTCTTCTTGCACTTGACATTATAGCATACATTTCCTCCATGCAACTCACCCTGCATTTCCTGGTAGTCTGCGCCATCCTGTCCTGTGATTTCTGTGACGATTTCCTCCGGGATGACCACTGAAACCATCTCCCCCATCTCGTCCAAGTCCTTTTGTGGTGCTGGACTCCCACCTCCAGTTTGCAGTGCTACCTTCCTGTTGCTTGCCATTTTTTCCTTTGTCGTTCGCTTGCAGTCATGCCAGCATTTCTTGCACTCTGTTACAGATCTCCTCACCTCTGCCACACTGTTAATCTTGTCTACTATCTGCTGCCAAATTGCCTCTCTCCTTCCAATTGGCAATTTTGAGGTGACGAAGACTTGATTTTGATGCTCCGTCACCTCTCTCACCAGTATTTTATGCTCCTCTGCACTGAAACAACACTTTCTCTTTTTCTTCTCCCTCCGCAGGGTCTTGTCTGTATCCTCCTGTCTTGTTCCTGGTTGATTGCGGTTTCCCTGGGGTCTCTTCTGGCTTCCTGGGTCCATTTTGCTTCTCCTTTGCACTGTTTTCTCTGTTAGCATCTGTATTTGACTCTATTGTGGGCAAAAATGGTGCATTTCTGTTTTTGTGACATATTTACATGTAGTAACACGATTAGAGTCATTTTTCCTGCGTTAACGTCATTTTGCCCTACGACAAGGTGCAATGATTAACGTTGAGAAAAGTTACTCTAGACTATTTTTAGCTCCACCCAGGGTCATAGTATAAATCTGATGCCTGGGTGGCATTAAATAATGGCCCTTGTCAGCGCTAAACGTTTTGGTGCAAAACTGCGTTAGCACAGTTTTGCGTCAAAAAGTATAAATCGGGGCCCTAGTATGCTTAAGAGTACAGTTTACAGCACTGTGGATCACATTATAAGTGGTCGGTAAAAGGCCTTATTTCTCCAGCCCGGGGGTACCAGTAATTTTGGTCTGGGGAAAATCCAGTCCATTTCAAGTTGAACTCGGAGGATCCACTTAGAAATTCGAATTTTTTTTTGGGGGGGGGGTCAGTGATTTAGAGTGCGATTGCCCCGGTGCTTCCTCATTTTGTGCTGACCGTTCCCTCGGGGTAAAAGTTAAGAGGTATGCAGTGTTCCTGCACTGCGCATAATTCACACTGCTGTTACGGGTCCTATAAGAATTGAGAGGACTCTCGTAATGAGGACCTTTGTCTTTTTCTACCCTCGATATTCTATAGCTCAATATGTTCTAAATGGAGAACAACAAAAAATACACTGCTCTAGACTACTACTGTCCTCTCACTTTGACTATTTGCGATGTTTATGCTATATGCATTGAGGTAATAACAAATTGGAAAACTACATTTAATGGTTTTACAAGTTTCTCCCATTGTGAAGTGAGAAAAATGTACGATATGCCTCACGTTGTCTATGTTATGTACAAATGTTTTCCCATTTCAAGCTCACAAACATCCTCTGTAATGTCTTTTCTTTACACATAACTAACTTAATGAACACACAAATGACTAAATAGGCATAAAAAGTCCACCATTAGGGTGGAAGACAACTCCGAGCTTGCAAGGGAAAGGTCGTGTCACATAATATTTCTGATATTCAAACACCAGTAAACAATCAGAAGCCGCCTTGAGAACTTCTTTTGACATGGCCCAAACTAGCTGCCCACTCATATTTCATAGTATTCCATTTTATTAAAGAAATGCACCGAGAAGCTGTTGTTAGTTGCATAAAGCTATGCTAGGTTCTGTCACAAAGCTTTTACTTACATAACCAGTTGCAATTAAAAAACAAAATTATCATATAACGATGGCCGCTTCCAGAGCGTTCCATGTTCTACAGTCAAAGGAAATGGTTTTATAAATTACAAATTCTCCTCCTATCTAAAGTATCCAAATCTTCGAAAATTCTGTCTGGAAGCTCATCATGTCTCCCTATTTTAAAGCTGAGATCACCTATCTATTTTCAGCAACTGCAAATGAGTAATTCAGGATGACCCTCAAGATGTCCTCCTGGGCCTTTCACATTTAGAACATCTTTGCTTAATTTGAGAATTTAAACTGGCATCACCTGTTACTGAAGGGGTGCACAACGTAGGGCCATACTCATGTGGAATTGTCAAGATAACCACTGTTTAATAGTACATTTTTCTAATTTGAATTTCCTGAAAATCTGGCATGGATCTGGCACATCTACATCTGCACTGAACACCTCAGGCTATAACAAGTATGCTGCTTGTAGTACTAGAGACAATTCCCCTAATTGTTCTAAATATAGTTTTTAGTTTTTTCTACATTCTTAAGCCACCTAAATACCTCATCCCTGTGACGTTGATAACGCGTCCCAATCTAGATAATTTATTCATTCTGGGACTCATTTTAGGACGATGAATCTTTTGACCTTGATTGAAGTCTCCTTAAGACGAGATAACTAATCAACATGTCGATCAATAGATCGATAACCTCATCAATATTCACAATAGCAAATCAATCAAATTAATCAATGACATTAAGAAGAATTGAAGCACACCATGACCTTTCAGTCCTGAATAACCAACCAGAATTTAGTAAGATTTAGGATATTTATTCCCTATTGATTACACTTCTACTAGTAAGTTTATTAGTCTCAAAACCAGAAAACACATCAACAATGTCATAATATGGCAATTCGAATAAGATTTCATCAAAGCAAAAATCATAAACATTAGAACCAAGCACGACGACAACATGGATTAACTTTAGCAGAGTATCATTAGCGCATTATTCAACAAAGCATAGATTCCGTCATTTGTCTATTTGCATCCGTTTAGTGAACTCCTTAACTATCCGCGAATTAGCATTAGCATGTTGGGCTTCATGCAAAACAATTTAGCAACACAAATTTCGAAAAACATCTAACTATGGTCTCTATCAAAAGAAGCAGTTGGTACCTAGAAAGAAAAGGTAAACCGACAATTACAATTTCATCATCATATAGTTACCCTCCGTAATGAGTCAGCATACAGAGTCAGTCTTCGTCCTCAGGACATCAGTTGATTCGCCATCAGCCAAGGAACACAGCAAAGTTCAGCAAGACGGGTAATAAGGAAACTTCCTTCATAAGGAGGAAAAGTAAGTATCAGGTAAGGAATGAGCTGAGGATAGTTAAAGTATCAGAAGAATAAACAGCAAAGTCTCAAAGAATAATGGCAAAGTATAGCTTAAGACAGAATAATGGCTAATAATGGCTCGGTGGAATGGCAAGGAATGGTGAAGAATGGCTGATTTCTTCTCGGGTCATGCGGTTATATTCAAATTATCGAACAAGTCTCTAATTTCCAATTGGTCAATATTTGGTGCATCATTATCTCCATCCAGTAGTTCAACAGTCACCCCATTAGAGCTTTCCACTTTTGACACTTCTCACGCAGCTCATTGGTTCCTGGGTTTGACGCCTCCAACGGGTAGAATGTCAGGTGAGGAATAAGTGATATTTGTTACTCAAGTCAGTAATCCCATTGTCTTCCCTAGTCTAAGTGACCTTGTACCTGTTGTGAATTACACTGTTGCGCTCCACAAGAATGTCTCCTTGAGCAAGTCGGGTTCTCATGAGAAAATTTACTACGGTTACACACATCCTCTAGTCTTCTGGAAAAGTACAACTACATGTCCATCAGCAAGTCAGCACATTGCACGTTAGAAAAACACCGTTAATATGAAACCGGACAGCTAGGCCCCGACTCATGCTAACTAAGGCCTAGTGATTAATTAGCAATTATAATACATAATACCTAACATTAATACAGAAAAATCATACATTAGTACATTAATATTTCATTATTAGTCAGTTTCATTTATCATCGAATACAATGGTGGCCACTCCCCGTGGGCACATTTCAAACACACGTTTAGTAAAAGCACCTTAATACATTTTCTATGCGATTTCACTAAGCATCATATTGCAAACTTCTCATGTTAATTATTAGATTTTAATCATGCTCCATCAAAGTCAGTTACCCTCAGCATAGAGTTCTAAAGCAGGGATGTCCAGCATAAGTCCAGGATGGCTAATTACATACCAAATTTTCAATATAAATACATAACATAAATGTAGATTCAATTGATCTTAGTGGAGCTCAGTTACAAAGTTAGTATTTGTGATGATATTCTGACAAGCATGTGGTCCTTCTGGACCTATGTTCAACATCCACGCTCCAAAAGCAGGTTCCTATAATTTCCTTTTTAGAGTTCTGATTTAATGAATGAAAGCTCATACATTGTCTACCATGCTGTATGCCAAAAGTATGGGTGAAGGATGTGATAAGATGCTTTCATAATGGATTGTCACTAACAGTGCTTAATATGAGCTGCTGGTTTCCAGTGCTCAGCACAGCACTATGGGCCAGATTTATGGAAAAGTGGCGCAGCGTGGTGCTGCACCAAAATTGACAGTGCCATCCTGCATCACTTTAGAGATGCAGGGATGCGCTGTATTTAAGTGAATACGGTGCACCCCTATGTTGTCCCCTGCCCTGGCGCTAAATTTAGCTGCCAGCACCAACGCAGGCATCCTTGTGCGATCGTGCAAGGATGTCTGTGTTGAGGGGTGTGATTGTTTATGTGCAGGGGGTGCACCTTCCTGTACATAAACAATCACTAATGGCGCTTGGCACGTCCACAGCAACACTCATTGCACGCCCCTTCCACGCACAGTACTGCGTGGTAAGGGTCCGTATTTACAAGGTGACGTTAAGCCACAAAAAGTGGCTTAACGCCACCTTGTAAATACAGCACAGTGCTTAGCGCCACAGAAGCATCCCGAAAAGTGACGCTCCTGTGGGGCTGGGGGCCCATAAATATGCCCTCAAATTGTCAACACTGGCAGTCTGCCATATGTTGTCACTGTTTGTCTAACTTAGAGATAAGCACCACAACAGTTGTTTATTAATTCAATATATATTTAAATAGATTAATACCTAACATCCAAGCCATTCGTATAGATTTGGGGGCCTACAATACTCTAAATTGTCAAACTTGTAGGAGTGTGATGGTTATTAATTGTGTTGGTACTGTCATTGCAGAACTGGTAAAGACAATTGGTGTTGTAAACTGCAGTAGCCTCCCGATGAGAGCCCTTGGCACTTATATTTTTACAAATTAAGCATTGGTCAGTAAGCAGAGCCACTGTTTCAATGCATCTTGGTAGTCTTAAAACCAATTTTGATGGAAAGCTGAAACAATCATTAATAATGTATTCCTCTTTATTTTGTGTACTTTTAGCACGTTCCATTGTCTTGCAACAAGTAAAGGTGACTTGGATAATGTTTAGTGCAATAGTCAATAATTTTAAAATGTGATGTATGCACCTAGCGTTTAATTTCCAGATATTCATAATTTCAAATACATCTCCCTTCATGAGTGCCTTATTGTTATCATCATAAAAATCAAAGCGGAGCTCAGAGAATTTTCACCAATTTGTCTGGTGAAATGTGATAATTTTCTCCTTGGTTCTCTTCCCCTGCCTTGTAGCTCTTTTCTTTGTTTGATTTATTTAACTTTTCTGGCAAGACAGTGACCTCTGACTCAGCTGAGTAAGAGAAGTGGGGAAGAACATAAGACGGGAAAGCACAGAGAGGTACAGGAGATGGCATAGAAAGATATGTGAAGAATTGGGGGGAGGGAGGGAGAAATGAGGTAGAGAGACACATGAGGAAGGCATAAATATATAAGGAAAGAAAGATGAGTTGGACAGAAAGATGGGGTAGAGAGATGAAGAGAGACAGGTATGCAGACAAAAAGAAGTTAAGCGATAGAGAGGCAGAGAGAGCCAGAGATAGAAGTAAGGAGAATATTTATACTCTGTTTGCGCCGTATTAGTGTCCGTTTTTTTGCGCTAATTCATCGCAAACTTAACTCTATATTTATTCTTTGGGGCTAGACCAGTCTAGCGCCAAAGTTTTGGAGTTTGCAACAATTTTTGCTTGTGGGAAACTACCTTGAGTCAATGAGATGCAAGATAGGCGTTCCTGAACAAAAAATGCCTTACCGCCATATTTATTCCTGTACTAAAATCACGCACGGGGGATGGGGCCTTAAATAATGGGGCTACGCTTGCTTAGCGTCATTATTTAATGCCTGGGTCAGGGCAGGCATTAGAGGACCTGTGGGCCTATTTACATGGTCAGAGACCATGGAAAGAGCCCACAAGTGCCCATCCCAAGCCCCTGGAACACCTCCACCCACACCAGGAGGACACAAGAGGATGGGGGGGAACCCATCCCAGGTAAGTAGAGGTGAGTAGAAGTAAGTATTAAAAATATTTTGTATAAGTGCCATGGGGGGCCTAACTTGGGCCTCCCTACTTGGCACTGGGCCCAATGGCCAAGCCCAGGGCTTGACTCCTTTCTTTACTAAGACAGGAATGACTCCTTGTTTTTTTTTTGCCTCTAACCTGACTAACGCCATTCTTTGACACACAACCTCCTGTTTCCCCTACGCCTCCCCCCACCTGGTTAGTGACAATTCTTTTGAGGCTAACTGAGCCTTACTGCTGGCTCGCGTCAAACCATAAATATGACGCCCGGCTGGCATCCAGGAATGGCGCTAGCCGGCGTAAAAATGTTTCAGGAAAAGCTATGTTAGCGCAGTTCTGTGGGAAAAAGTATAAATATGGGCCTAAATGTGGTGAGAGGGCGAATAGGAGGATATGGTTTGGGATGGATTGGAGGTAAGAAAAGGCAATGTAAAAAGACTCTCCCCTTCACTCTTCATAGATTTTACAGAAACACTTATAATTGATAAATGTTTTACTAAAAAACACAGATATCCGCAACGAGCACTCCCAGCACAGCGGGAGAGCCGATACTACAATATTCACTGCACTTTAAAAAGGTTAACCCATAATGCTTGCAAGCAGTGGTTTTTTTAAACATTTCTGCACATAACTCAGCCTGTGGTGTTCCTGGGACAATGGGACCACCACCAAAACGTTCAGCATGACACACACTTTCTGTTTACATCATCTCTGGGTCCCCACACTAGGTTAATGGGGACCCCAAAATAATAACCCCTCCCAACATTCAGTTCCATTTTAAACTCTCTTATGGCTGGAGCTTTTGTTTTGTTGCTTGGAGTAGTTTGTGTCTAAGCTCTCTAATATTGTAGTAAATTTGTTAGTCCTGAAAATGTGTAAGGTTCTACCCTTTCTAGGGCCTAAATGTAGGGTTGCACTATATTACTTTGTGCCCTTTTATTTTTGTGGGATTGTTTCCTCTAGATGGTAATTATGTGGTTACAGGAAAATGTTTCTTACAAATTATATTTTTATCTAGTGTTCTCTAGGGGCTGTTCTGAGCACAATAGTCAACATACTACAATCTTTTTTGTGTGCAGTCGCCCATAATACTTTGCAGGGCATTCTTTTACAAAACATTTTTGTTCATAACTTAGTATGTGGTGGTCCTAGGACAATGGGACCATCTTCAAAACATTCACCACAACCTGCTGTCTAGATCATCTCTGTGTCCCCACACTAGGTTAGTGAGAACCCTAAAATAACAACCTCTCCCTCCATTCAGTGTCTTTTTAACCTTTCTCTGCAATACTTTTAATCATTTTCTTTTTATGTGGTTATGCTCTGTAGGGGCTAACTATATGGTTTCATGACCATGTTTCTTACAAATGCTATTTTTATTGTGGTTTTCTCTAGGGGCTTATAGTGTTTACTCAGTCTAATGCCAAATGTTTATTTCTAATAACGTTTTTTATGGGGTTTATATGATAATTGTATATGTTTTATTAATGTCTCCTTATTGCAATTATGACCATGGTTCAGGCCAACTTAACATCCTTATTACACTATCACTGTTTGAACACTCTTTATACGTTTGGGTGACCCTTCTATTTTATTTCTCTAGTTACTCCTCAGTGGCTGTCTTGTTTTGTGAATTGTGTTGCTACTCTGCTGGTGGTGTGGTGAAAGTGGTATTCTATTGGAATTAGCATGGCAGAGTTAAATTAGGATGCTACATGGCAACATTTTAATTTTTGGCTGAAGAAAGAGGAAGAAGGTAATTGGAAAAGCTTTAGGGGCATATTTATACTTGTTTTGTGCCGAATTTGCATCATTTTTTCTTTACGCAAATTCGGTGCAAAACTGACTCCATATTTATACTTTGGTGCTAGACCTATCTAGCGCCAAAGTTATGGAGTTAAAGTCATTTTTTGGATGTGGAAACCTACCTTGCATCAATGAGATGCAAGGTAGGCGTACCGGTGCAAAAAAATGGCTCTATGGCCTTAGCCCCATATTTATCCCCCTGTGCTAAAATCACGCACTGGGGGAGGAGGGGTCAAATAATGGTGCAAAGCTTGCTTTGCATCATTATTTAACGCCTGGGTCAGGGCAGGCGTTAGGGGACCTGTGGGCCTATTTTCATGGTGGAACACTATGGAATAAGCCCACAGATACACCCCCCAGGCCCCAGGGACACCCCCACTGACACCAGAGGGACAGCGGAGGATGGGGGACGCCATCCCAGGTAAGTATAGGTAAGTACAGGTAAGTACAGGTAAGTATTTTATTTTATTTTTAAAGTGCCATTGGGGGCCCTGAAATGGACCCCCCGACATGACACTGGGTGCAATGGCCATGCCCAGGGGACACTGGTCCCCTGTGCTGGTCATTAGGGTGGTGAGCATGATTCCTGTCTTTTCTATGACAGGAGTCATGTGGTATGGATGGTTTTGAGTCAGAAAATGACGCTAGGCTGGTTAGAGTCATTTTTTTTACTCTAACCTGCCTAATGTCAGTTTTTGGTGCAAAACCCCCTTCTCCCATACCGCCACCCCCACCCGGCTAACGTAATTTGTTTTTACACTAGCCCACCCTTTTCGCCGGCTTGCACCATTCCATAAAAATGGTGCCCATCTGGTGCTCATGAATGGTGCAAGCCGGTGCAAATTTTTTGATGCAAAACTACGTTAGTTTGGGTGATCAATTCATGTGGCAAGAAAAGTCCAGTTATGAATTTACAACGCCAATAGCTCTAACTCAAGCAAATGTGAGACCCATTGCATTGTAAATGGTTGTTTGTATTGCTGTTTGTTGATGTGACTGAAATTAAAATGAACATTGCCTGCAGTATGCTCAAGTCCACGCATTCTTTCATACCTTATAATCACTTCCACGTTGTGTCTTTACAAATTTAAATGTGTGCCACTTTTTTAGCTTTCTAATTTACTAATGGGTGGCACTTTATTTTGGTGCCTAGGCCTATTTCCTGTCCCAGTAAAACACTGAGAGAGGCCAAGTAAATGGAGGAGAGATACAGCGAGGGAGTGAGTTCAGGGCCTGACTGAGCGCTGAGATAGAGAGATAGTTGAAGTAGAGAGAGGTAGTAGAGAGGAAGAAATATAGCAGGGTAGGCTCAGAGAATGGTAGATAGAGAGAAAGGTTTGGTTGAGAGGGAGAGATCCACAGAGGTGGGACAGAGAGAGGTGCAATTAGGGAGGGAGGTTAGGTAGATATAGGTGAAATAGGGACACAGAGATGTAGAGCTAGGTAGAGAGATCAAGAGGGATAAAGAGAAAGGATTGAGGTAGAAAAAGCAAGACGAAGTAAGAAGAAAGGTATGAGGTAAAAAGATTTTGGACTGATTGCATTACTTTACAGAGGGGAGGGGAGCTTATAAGGTGGGCCCTGGCTAGTTGGCCACATTGATCATGCTTTAAAACATCTCTGGGCAGCATATGAAGAGATATGCAGTGCTAATATGTCATTCCTTTGTATCTCTGTGGGGCTCCTGCAGGTCCGGGGTCCATAAAATCAATCTTGCTGAACAATAAATGATGAAATCAGACATCTTGCAATCACCATCCTGGAGGTATAGTCTCCTCTGCAGAATGGTGACAGGGAAAACGATACAAGAAGCAAAAAAAAGGGTAAACAAATGTCCAATGATACATCTAAGACTGATCAAATTGAAAGAGGATGCTGTTTAGCGGACTTGATCATCCCTATCCTTCCCATACCGAACATCAGAGGGCTTCATATACTGGTCACGAAAGTTGACCCTCTGATCTTTGAAATGAAAGCACTTTGCTGCAAACTAAGACAAACTAGCACACGAATATCTAAGCTGGAATATCTAGTCAATACAATATTTCATCAAACCCTATCAAGAATATGCAATAATCGTGGGTGTTGACCCATTCAGCGCTTAACACAGAAAACCACAAATTAAATCATTTTTTCTCAGGGTTAAATTAAAAACTAAGGGGCATATTTATACTTGTTTTGCACCTAATTTGCGTCATTGTTTTACGCAAATTTGGTGTAAAACTATCTCCATATTTATACTTTGGTGCTAGACCCGTCTAGCACCAAAGTTATGGAGTTAAAGTAATTTTTTGGACGTGGAAACCTACTTTGCATCAATGAGATGCAAGGTAGGCTTTCCCATGCAAAAAATGAATCTATGGCCTTAGCGCCGTATTTATCCCCCCGTGCTAAAATCACACACTGGAGGGAGGAGTGGTCAAAAAATGGTGCAAAGCTTGCTTTGCACCATTTTTTAACGCCTGGGTCAGGGCAGGTGTTAGGGGACCTGTGGGCTTATTTCCATGGTGGAACACCATGGAATAAGCCCACAGGAGACGCGATGCCCCAAGAACACCCCCAACACACCAGAGGGACAACGGAGGATGGGGAACCCCATCCCAGGTAATTTTAGGTAAGTACAGGTAAAACATATATATTTTTTGAAGTGCCATACGGGTCCTGAAGTGGGCCCCCCTACATGTCACTGGGTGCAATGGCCATGCCCAGGGGACCCTGGTCCCCTGTGCTGGCCACTGGGGTGGTGGGCATGACTACTATCTTTTCTAAGACAGGAGTAATGTGGTATGGATGGTTTTGGATCAGAAAATGACGCAAGGCTGGTTGGAGTCATTTTTTTTTAACTCTAACCTGCCTAGCATCATTTTTTGGTGCAAAACCCCCTTCTTCCATACCGCCAGCCCCACACGACTAACGCCATTTTTTTTTTTACGCTAGCCTACCCTTTGCACAGGCTTGCACTTTTCCATAAATATGGCGCCCGGCTGGGGCACAGAAATTATGCAAGCCGAGATAAACTTTTTGGTGCAAAACTTGCGTTAGTGCAGTTTTGCACCAAAAAGTATAAATCAGGGCCTAAGTCATAACCTCAAGTAAAAAACTAATATCCATTAATAATTATTAAAAATGATGTATAGAATTAAATGTAAAGTAATGTACTTATATTCAATAACAGTTATTGTTGCATTATTTTAAATGCAAAAACGGCTATTAAAATGTTTTATGTATACATATGTATTTTTCTATATTTTTGATTTATGATATTTATTTACATTTTTAACTATTTAAATTATTTTTATTTTTATTACCTTTTTTAGTTTTATACTTACTTCCTTGTCTCCATTATTTTCTTTATCTTTGCATTTTATTTATCAGTTTCACCAAAAACAAAATAACATAACAACCCAATACACATCATAAAATAACAATATAATTAGCTCGGCTTACAGAGCAGACAATGTACATCAAATATACACTCTACAGAGTCTGGAGATGATCTCACAAGGAAACGGCAATCAATCTGCAGATTGAATATTGTGTAGCCTGAGCCTCAATACTGCTATAGCAGCTGGGTAATGCTGCATTACTCCCATGCCTCCTGAATGAATGCTGGGGGCCACATTTCACTGTCAGAGGATCAAGGCATATCCAGGATTGAATGGTTTGTGCAAGTGGGTCCCCCTGTTCCAGACTGGATTGGTTGCCTAGTCTATGCTCCAACAGACTGTCCTGCATATATGACCTGAGAGGTTGCCAAATGTCTCTGGGTCTCGAGGAGTGGGGAGTAGTTCGATGTAAAGTTCCATCTGGTCATTGCAATACACCAGATCCTTTAGCCATTGCTTAACTCTGTAGGCCCTTCCTCTCCAACACCAACAGGCCACAAATCTCTTGGGCAGCAAGAGGGCCAAAGCTGTAACTTTCCTGTGGGGTGATTCACTTTCTTTCAAATAGCCCAATAGGGCAAACTTATAATCCAGAGGACCCATTCCCTCCACCATAGCTGTAGTGCCATTCCTCACCTCCAACAAAAAGCGCTGCACCCTATCACAAGCCCAGGCCAGACTAAAGAATTCCAACCCTGGTATCCCACATCTAGTGTATCAGTCATCATCCCTCAATCCGAATTTATGTAAGCCAGAGGTGTGTGGTACACATTCTGTAGGAACTTATAGTGTATTATACAAAGTCTGCTGCTGGATGAGACAGAACCTGTTAATGAGCAGTAGGATGCCCAGAAAGCTCCTGTCCTGACTCCCCAACCACACCTGGCTTTACTCTCTGGGATCCCATGGATTCCTCCTCTTGTGATGAATGGTAAAGAGTGGAGACTAGGGCCCAGATTTATACTTGCTTTGTGCCGAATTTGCATAATTTATTTTAATGCAAATTTGGCGCAAACCTAACCCCAAATTTATACTTTGGCTCTAGACCCGTCTAGCGCTAAAGTTTTGGAGTTAAAGTCATTTGTTCCTAGCAGGAAACTACCTTGCGTCAATGAGATACAAGGTAGGCTTTCCCGTAAAAAAATTACGATGTGTCCTTAGCACCATATCTATCCCCATGCTAAAATCAAGCACAGGGGAAGCTTGTTAGCGCCATTATTTAACGCCTGGGTTAGGGCAGGCGTTAGGAGACCTGTGAGCTTATTTCCATGGTCAGAGACCATGAAATGGGCCCACAGCTGCCCGTCCCTAGCCCCAAGGACACCCCCACCCACACCAGAGTGATGCCAGTGAATGGGGATACCCCATCCTCTGGAGAGTAAGGCAAGTACAGGTAAGTAAAGGTAAGTATTTTTTATTTTATTAAAAAGTGCCATGGGGGGGCTACGTTGGGCCCCCCTACATGGCACTGGGCCCAATAGCCATGCCCAGGGGACATATGTCTTGGAATGGCACTAAAGGATGTTTTGCATGAAAAAGTATAAATATGCCCTTCAATGTTTAGAAATAGTATCGTCCAGCAGCCTATCCAAGGTGGCAAACGATGGGAGCTCCCAAGCGAATCCAGGTACTACCTTCCTGCAATTACTTTGTATGTGTGGTACATAAAATTCTCCAGAGGGGAGGCGGATGTTGATCCCAAGAATTCAGCAAGGGAAAGGAATCCCCTCCCCCAAATAGATCACCTGTGAGCCAGAATCCTGCATTCATTACTTTCTGAGGGAGGGTATTGCACTCCCAGTGGTTGTCCATGGTGCTAGAGTAATGTTTTTTTAGTCGTAATGTATGATAGGCTATGCCTCTTTTTTAGAGGGTGGAGATGTGCAAGTCTACATTTCTAAGTGACTTTGGCCCTCATTCTGACCCTGGCGGTCGGCGGAGAGACGGCGGTCGGACCGCGAACAGACCGGCGGTATTAAAAATGGCATTCTGACCGCGGCGGTCCCCGCCGCGACCGACCGCTACTTCTCCGATCCGACCGCCGCGGCGGTCATGACCGCGGGGCTGGAGTTTGCGCACTCCGGCCCCGCGGTCGTCCCAAGACCGCCAAGGGTATTATGACCCTGCCTACCGCCGCGGTTTCTTGCGGGCGGGAACCGCCGTGCGAACCATGGCGGTAAGCACTATCGGGGCCAGGGAATTCCTTCCCTGGCACTGATAGGGGTCTCCCCCACCCCCCACTACCCACCCGAGTCCTCCCCCCACACCCTCCACCCCCCTGCCACCCCCCAGAGGTGGTACGAACCCCCTCCCCACCCCCACCCCGACATGCACATACATGTACCCCGACATGCACACACCCCCAACATGCACATATACACACCCCCTACACACACATACACAACGGGGACACATACCCGCACACATACATGCCGACATGCGCACCTGCCGAACAGCACACATTACCCATAGACACAACAGCACCCCTCTACACAACCACACGCACACCCCCATGCACGCACACATCACACAACACCCCCCCACCCCCTCCCCTCACGGACGATCAACTTACCTTGTGCGTTGGTCCTCCGGGAGGCGACGGGAGCCATAGGGACGTGACCGCCAACAGAAGACCGCCAACAGAAGACCGCCACACAGAAATGTGGGTCGTAATTCTGGGGGCGGTGTTCTGCTGGCGCGGCGGTGGAGGTTGACCAGTCTCCACTTTCCCGCCGACCGCCAGTGTGGCTGCTGGCGGTTTTCCGGCGGAACGCTCCCAGCGGTCAGAATGCGCACAGCGGCACACCGCCGCGGTCGGCGGTCTTCACCGCGGCGGTAACTCGGCGGTCTTGCGAAAAGACCGCCAAGGTCAGAATGAGGGCCTTTGTGTTCTAATATTGTGAACAGCCAACAGTACATTTTTCAAAAGTGTAAGCGTAAATTTACAAAAGTAAATTACTCACACGTGTGACTTACTTTTGTGAATATACCCATGAGTGTCTGCATTGTTAGATATCTGGTTGCAGAGAAAATAATAATGGTTCACAGGAGTGAGTCAGGGCATGGTGCGAAGACATTTTTCACCCTCACTGGATGATGAAAGAAAGAAACAGAGCGGAAGGAAAAAATTGCTATAATAAAAAATCATCTTACAGTACCATTTTGAAAACTGCCTGAACTCGTCTAAAGTTTGTGATGGGTTAATGGTCAATGTTCAATGTCTGAAGCAAAACATTACTTTTCCTGAGATGCAAAGGTGTATTAACAGAACCCAAGAAAATAATTTCCTTGTAGCCTTCAAAAGGACATTAAAGACCTGATTTAAGATAATTGAGGCACAACTGAGCTAGCGCAATTGTGCCTCAAAAAAATTACTGCCTTAGCACCATCCGTGCGCTATACTTAAAAAACGATGCACAATGGCGCTAAGGAAGGGTTAGCATTAAAAAAATGACACTAACCATTGCGACATGCCGGGAAAGAAAATTACCACTAATGCTGCAAAAGTGGCAGTAGAATGTTTTGCGGCCCGTTTTTTTAAATTAATGGTGTTAGCGCCATATTTAGCAGCATTAGCATTAAATAAAACGTGTGAGCAAGAAAAAAAAATGATTCAAGATGGAGAATGCAGGCCATGAGAGACCCCAGACATATCCTAATGAGCCCAGTACGAGCCAGGAGGGATTAGCAAAGTCCCAGAAGAAAGATAAAAAGAAGTGAAAGTGTCACTTTAGTGAGAAGGAGGATGATATCTTGTTCAGAGAGGTGACGGAGCACCAACATCAGCTCTTCGTCACTTCCAAATTGCTGATAGGTAGGAGAGAGGCTATATGGCAGGCAATAGTAGATAAAGTCAACAGCGTGACAGAGGTGAAGAGGACTGTCACTGATTGTAAGAAGTGCAGGCATGATTGCAAGCACAGAACTAAAGAGAAACTGACCAGAAACTGAAGGACAGCATTGAAGACTGGAGGTGGAAGTCCTGCACCTCAGGAGGACCTGGATGAGCTAGAGGAAATGGTGACAGCTATCATCCCAGAGGAGCTGGTCACTGGAATTGCCGGACAGGACAGCGCAGACTACCAAGACCTACCACAAATGCACAATAAGTGACAGTGGGGGACTATCTGGAAATTTACAAACAGCAGCAGGGGGAGGCACATAGGACACACTGAATGCATGCAAAAGGGTTGCATCAGGACACATAGTGCCAGAATCAAAAGGCCCTATGGCCATCGGAGCCTCACTTTTAGTGACGCTCTGGTGGTGCTATTCACTCCGCCATATTCACAATGGGGCGTTAAGCCACTTTTTGTAGCTTAACATCACCTCGTAAAGATGGCCACTTCACACACAGCACTTTGCCTGGAATGTACGTGAAATCAGTGTTGCTCTGGCCATGCCACAACAACACCGATTTCATATTGTCGTTGACCCAGATTTAAGACTTTATGTAAACCTGAGGCCGCAACTAAATTCAACACCACTCCTGGGGTGGCGTTAGAATGGCGCAACAAGGAGAAATTATTTTCTCCCTCCTCGTGTTATTGCTCTTCCTGTGTGCTCTGCAGCCTGCAGCACACACAGAAAGTGTAACTGCCCAGAGAAGATTGTATTTTCTGCAGGAAGGTGTCCCTTCTTGCCCAAAAACAATCTCCCTCGCAATGCAGCCATCCTTGCTCCTTGTGTGCGTTGGCGCACAAAAGCAAATATTGTGCTGATGCAGGGGCAAACACAGGGCTGTGACATATACACTTTAAAATGGTGCATTCAAGTGTATTGAAAATGATGGAGTGTGGCACTGCCATATGTGGCGCAACGTTAAACTTCGGCTTTTTACCTGAAACCTAGACAATACCTTTACGCACCAACATTTCTCAACCACCCCAGCAATCACTTCACTTTTGCCACTAATCCACCTGCCTATGTGTAAAGCTCAGGCCCATATTTATACTTTTTGATGCAAACCAGCGCCGGCACTGGTTTGCGTCAAAAAATGTACCGCCGGCTAACGCCATTCCTACGCGCCATGCGGGCCCCTTATTTAAGGATTGACGTTAGCCGGCACTGCAGGCTGGTCCGAGTAAAAAAAATGACTCAAACCAGGCAGCGCCAGCGTAGGGGAAAATGGGGGTTGTGCGTCAAAAAATGGTGCAAGTCAGGTGTGAGTCAAAAATTGTGGCTCAGACCGGACTTGCGCAATATTTTGACGTACAACACCCAATGAAATGACTCCTGTCTTGGCAAAGACAGGAGTCATGCCCCCTTGCTCAACGGCCATGGCCAGAGGACCTATGTCACTTAAAAAAAATATATATATACTTACCTGTATTTACCTGGGATGGGTCCCCCATCCATGTGTGTCCTCCAGGGGTGGGTGAGGGTGGCAGGGGGTGTCCCTGGAGGCAGGGAAGGGCACCTCTGGACTGCTTACATGGTCTGAGACCATGGAAGTAAGCCCATAGGTCCCTTAACGCCTGCCCTCACCCAGGCGTTAAAAAACCGCGCACATCAGGCTGTGTGCTGTTTTCTAAAGCCCGCCCCATCCTGTGCGTCAAAATGATGCAGGAGTTTAAATAAGGCGCACAGGCCTTAAAGTCATTTTTGGGACGGGAACGCCTACCTTGCATGTCATTAACGCAAGGTGGTTTCCTGCATCCAAAAAATTACGCACATGGAGGATTTTTTACATCCGTGGGGTCAGGCGTCATAGTTTGAATATGGGGCAAGGTTTGGGCCGAATGTGCGTCATTCGGCGCAAACAGAGTATAAATATGCCCCTCAGTGTGCAACATGCCCATGCCCTATGCAGGGTGGCCCAACAACAACTCTCACACACCCCCATGCCCCATTTGGGAATGGGCACAAAAGTGAACATATACATCATATGGGGCATGTCTGTGATCATCATCTGTGCTGCTGTAAAAGTAGCTCCCATTTCACCATGTAACAAGGTTGCCAGTGTTGTGGGAATGGTTGGTGTTGTGGACAAAGGGATACCTTCATGCGTAAGAACAGCCACAAGTGGCATCAATGTCGCACTACGGGCCCGAAGTTACAAGCCCATAATGCAACATTAGCATCATAAAAATTGTTGCCATTGTGGAACCAAGCTGCCTATTGCCTTGTGCCACATTAACAAAGTCACACAATGCATTCATTGATCCACTTTGTACATCCTTACACCACTAAGGCCCTCATTACAACCCTGGCAGTCGGTGTTAAAGCCGGTGGTAAAAAAAATGGAATCACGACCATGGCGGAAACCGCCAACATACACAGCCACTTTAACACTTCGACTGCCATAGCGGTACAAGCAAACAGCATGGCAGTCACCGCCAACAGACAGGCGGAAGACAATGTACTGCCCACACTATTATGAGAGGCCAATCCGCCACCTTTTCCGGGGCGAAACCAACGCGAACAAAAACACGGCGGAAACAGGACTTGGAAGGGGAAACACTCACCTCTACACAACCCACGAGGAACCAGGACGCCATGGAGCCAGAACTCCAAATCCTCCTTGCGATAGTTTTCCTGCTCCTCTACCAGGAGCCCGAACGGTGGCGGCGACGACCACGGTGAGTACTGCACCTACAACACAGGGGAGGGTGGAGGGAAAAGAGAGTGACACACACACGCAACACGCAACACCCCCACCCCCACCCTCACCCACAACAACACACACACCAATACATGCTGCAACATTATATTTACACCCCCCAAACCCCCCTGCAAGAATGCAATGACAAAAGGAAATGATTGTAACGATTGTAATCAATAAAAATCCATTTGTCAAAACTTGAACTACAGTATAAACAATTATGTACACCAACTATACAAGTACGGATAGTGCACCATTCAATGTCCGTGGACCACTGGGCCCAAAATGCATGGGCGAGGCCCACACTCAATACCAGACTCCAAACAGAGAGAACACTGCTGGCGCATCAGATCGAAATGAAACAGGCACCTCAGGTGGAAGGGAAAGCGGGGCACCTCAGCCGGATGAGTGCACGACGCCAGCTCCACGAGGGGGCTCCATGCCCATTGATGTATCCTGGGGAGTGCAAAGCCACAGTCTCTCAAGTCTCTCCAGTGGGTGGTTTGCCCACTCTTTTATCCTAGCGAGTGCAAAGCCACAGTCTCTCAAGTCTCTCCAGTGGATGGTTTGCCCACTGCTTTATCCTGGGGAATGCAAAGCCACAGTCTCTCAAGTCTCTCCAGTGGGTGGGATGCCCACTGCTTTACCCTGGGGAGTGCAAAGCCACAGTCTCTCAAGTCTCTTCAGTGGGTGGGTTGCCCACTGCTTTATCCTGGGGAGTGCAAAGCCACAGTCTCTCAAGTCTTTTCAGTGGGTGGTTTGCCCACTGCTGCGTCCTGGGGAGTGCAAAGCCACAGTCTCTCAAGTCTTTTCAGTGGGTGGTTTGCCCACTGCTTTATCCTGGGGAGTGCAAAGCCACAGTCTCTCAAGTCTCTCCAGTGGGTGGGTTGCCCACTGCTTTATCCTGGGAAGTGCAAAGCCACAGTCTCTCAAGTGGATGCCTTTCTCCACTGGTTCTAGAGGGGGCTTTGTACCCAGAGTGCTTCATCCTGCCAAGGACTGAGGTAGTGGATGCCTTTCTCCACTTTGTGCCCAGAGTCCTTCATCCTGCCAAGGACTGAGGTAGTGGATGCCAGTGGAGAAGTGTGGCTCAATGGTTAGAGCGGCAGACCCTGAAGCAGAGATCTGGCTCAAGACCAGGGTTCAAGTCCCGCTTCGGCAGGTCTTGGGCTCAATTCCCCTTGACCAGATAATTCTCGCCTCGGTGCCTAATCTAACTCATGGGTCCAACTCTGGGCAATAGCTTGCTTAATCTCCACAACTGCCCCAACAGCGCTTGGATGCCTGGCTTCACCCTGGGGGTGCTCAGGAGTGGGCGCCTTACAGGGAAAAGCCAGGAGGGGTTCCATAGTGGTATGAGTACAGCGCCTTGAGACACTAATGGGTGAGTAGTACGCTATACAAGTGCTAATTTACATTTTTACATTTACTGGCTCTGGAGGGGGCTTTGTGCCCAGAGTGCTTCATCCTGCCAAGGACTGAGGTAGTGGATGTCTTTCTCCCCTGGCTCTGGAGGGGGCTTGGTGCCCAGAGTGCGTCATCCTGCCAAGGACTGAGGATATGGATGTCTTTCTCCACTGGTTCTGGAGGGGGCTTTGTGCCCAGAGTACTTCATCCTGCCAAGGACTGAGGTAGTGGATGTCTTTCTCCACTGGTTCTGGAGGGGGCTTTGTGCCCAGAGTGCTTTATCCTGCCAAGGACTGAGGTAGTGGATGTGACACTCCACTGACGGTGGTGCAACATGCAAGCTGGCCAGGCTCCTGGAACTGACCACCAGCCTCGTAGGTCTGACCACTGGGGATGGCAGCCATGTCTGCGGTGGTGCCGCTGGCTCAGGATGTCACGGGGCCGCTGGCGATGCTGGCGGCGGTGTCAGTAGCGGCGGTGCTTGCGGCGGGCTCTGTGGCATCGGTGCTGGCGGCGGGCTCTGTGGCATTGGTGCTGGTGGCGGGCTCTGTGGAAATGGTGCTGGCGGCGGTCTTTGTGGCGGCGGTGCTGGTGGCGGGCTCACTGACTGCGGTGCTGGTGGTGGGCTCACTGACTGTGGTGCTGGTGGCGGGCTCACTGACTGCAGTGCTGGCAGCGGGCTCAGTGTCTGCGGTCCTGGTGGCGGGCTCAGTGTCTGCTGTGCTGGTGGCGGGCTCAGTGTCTGCGGTGCTGGCGGCGGTGTCTGTGGCGGCGGTGAAGGTAGCGGTGCTGGTGGCGGTCTTGTCCGCCGTGCAGGTTGGCGTCGACCTGCCTTTGATTTTCTGGCCCTTCCCCACCTTGAATGGTGGTGCAGCTGTCTTGACACTTTCCCCTTTTGTTTTGCCTGAGCCCTTGGTGGCAGGTGTTTTTGCCTTCTCCCTCTGGGATGTGGGCACATTTTTCAGTTTTGGAGGTGGGGGAATGTCCTTGCCCTTGCTCCTTGGGACACTGGCAGCCCTGTTGCTTGGCGCACTCCAAAATCCTGCTATTACTGGCACCACTGTGCCCGGTGATGTGGTGGCTGAGGTGCTGGGTTGGGACCTGAAAAGGTGGGCCCTAGGGGACGGACGGGGGGGGAGGTGTAGGGAAGAGGTCAACATTTGATAGGAAAAGCATTTTAGACACATTGGGATGGGTAGATGGAGGGGGTTTGGGAGTGGAGGAAGAGCTTGTGGATGTAGGAGGTGTACGTTTGCTGACTTTGGGTGAAGGTGCATGGGCTGGAGGCTCTTGTGAGGTGGATGGCTGTTGGGTGGGTGTGTGACTGCATTTGTGTACTTTGGGAGGAGGGCTCACTGACACACTGGGAGAGGACACAGGGGATGTGTGAATGGTAGTGGGGTTGGTGAGTGCACGTGAGCGGTGTGTGGTGATGGGCGTGCTGGTGATGGAGGTAGTGGCTGAAGATGTAGTGCATGCAGGTGTGAGTGGAGACGAGACATGGAGGGAGGAGGGAGATGTGGAGGAGGGGAACACAGTGGAGGCAGTGGAAGTTGGTATGTCTGCATGGGTATGATGCTTGTGTGAGTGCCTGTGGGATGTGTGGTGCTTATGTTTGCCTGAGCCACGCTTATGTGTTGAGGTGTGTGCATGCTGGTCTGATGGTGTGCTTGGGATAGGCTGAGGTTCAGGGGATTGGGTCTGGGTGGAGGAGGTTGGAGGTGGGAGGCTGGACACAGGGACAATGGCTGCCATCAGTGCAGAGGCCAGAGCCTGAAATGCTCGTTGTTGGGCTAGCTCGCCAGAATGAAGGCCCTCCAGGTATGCATTAGTTTGTTGCAACTGTCTCTCTACACCCTGGATGGCATTCAGAATGGTAGACTGCCCAACAGTGAGGGATCTCAGGAGGTCAAAAGCCTCCTCACTGAGGGCAGCAGGGCTGACTGGGGCAGGGCCTGAGGTGCCTGGGGCGAAGGAGATGCCCACCCTCCTGGGTGAGCGGGCACAGGACACACGCTGAGGGGCTGCTGGGAGGGTGGTGCTGGTAGGGGGGTGGCGGCTGTACCCGCAGATGCAGTGGGCACAGAGGGGCCCGCCACCGCAAGGGAGCTCCCATCAGAGGAGGAGTAGGTGTCGCTGGTCTTTGCTCCTGTCCCCACCAAGGACTTCCCCTCGCCCTCCGTCCCACTGGTGACTTCAGACTCCATTGTCTCGCCCTCCAGGGCCATGTGGGATGCAGCTCCCTCCTGCTCCGGTGGCACTGCTCCTCCGCCTGATGATGCTAATGCACACAAGAACAGGGAGACCACAAAAAGGGGGGGAAGAAAGAAGAAAGACATGTTCAGTGCATGCAATACCGCTACCGTTGGCGGACACTACAGACACAGCAGCCCTCTGGACTACGCCATGCACTTAGAGTTGCCTAATTAATCACAGGGACATAGGGTACAAGGCCTATGCCAGATTGCTGCACACATGGAAGTCACAGGAGCCTGACTAGGTGCAGATGGCTCTTATCACTGGTGGGGTTGCGGTGCCACATAGCCTGCCTCACAAAGGGTCCTTGCATACAAAGCTTGCCCTGGCCTAGGGTAACCCATTGCCCACTTCCCCCACCCAGACACCTCGTAATGCGTTCAGAGTCAGATGGATGTGACGGTTCTCACCCCCTTGTGGCTGCTTTGATGCCCTCAAGCGCCCATCCAACTCCGGATACGCCACCGCCAGGATCCAGAATATCAGGGGGGTCATGGTGCGATGGGCACCCCTCCCACGTTGGGAGGCCATCCCCAGCTGGGCCTCCGCCATCTTCTTGCTCCAGCGGTGAATGTCCTCCAATCTTTTCCGGCAGTGGGTGCTCCGTATGTGGTGGACCCCCAGGGTCCGGACATCCTTGGCGATGGCACACCAAATATCTTTCTTTTGTTGGGCGCTGACCTAGAGGAATAGTACAGGGGAAAAGGATGATCTTCAACCATCCGGACCGTCACAGTCATTGGCCTATGTTCCCACCCTTGCCCTGACGCACATACACTCACCGTCCGCTCATGCAGGCCTCAGTCCCCCCCGTAACTTCCATCCACACCAATCCAAACAGGCATTGGCCATAGAGCATGCTCACAGTGTACTCACCTGTTTGTCTGGAGGACTGTAGCGTAGCGTGTACTGGGGGAGGACCCCATCCACTAACTTCTCCAACTCCTCCGAAGTGAAGGCAGGGGCCCTTTCCCCAGACACATGAGCCATTGTCGCTTCCATACTGAGGTCACAGCAACACTTGCAGTGTAGGTCCTCTCCTGTCGAAGGTCAGGTATCAAGTGAGTGAACAGACAGAAAATGGCAGTCACGTCCGCATCGGAGCATACCGTCACCGCCGGCGTACATCGCCATTGGCTCCTCGGACCCATAGGCCCAAAGTTAACCAATGCAGGATTGCGCCGCAGTCTTTGACCGCCTACCGTGACGGTGTACAACGCCAGCGCAGTTACCTCATATCCCCTTGTCCCACATTACAGGTCAGGCAGCCGCCATTTCAGGAGGCCACATGGCATTATTGTTAAATACGTCACACCTATCTAGGCCGTGCATACACACAGTGACAGGCACATTGCGGATTGACAAATGTGTGCAATAAATTCTTTTTGTACTTCCTCAGTGTTGGCTGACTCTGTGCTCGCTGTTCTTGTCCGTAGGGCACGTCCGCTGGGGCAGGTGAGGAGATGGCGGCATCCTCCGGTGTACAGACCGCTGGTGGACCTGTCGACAATGGAAGACAGGCACATCATTATCACTTACAGACTTTATTGTGCCACAATCCAGGAACTGTGTGCCCTGTTGGAGCCAGACCTGATTTCAGCTATCCGCCATCCCACAGGAATCCCCCCTCTAGTGCAGGTCCTGTCAGTACTCCATTTCCTGGCAAGTGGGTCTTTTCAAACAACAGTGGCCATTGCATCATCGGGATGTCCCAGCCTATGTTCTCAAACGTGTTGTCCAGAGTGTTGTCTGCCCTGCTGAAACACATACACAGCTTCCCTCAGGTGGAGGATTTGCCCACAGTGAAAGGTGACTTCTATGCCCTGGGACATATCCCCAACACCATAGGTGCCATTGATGGGAAACTTGTGGCCTTGGTACCCCCCTCAGGAGTGAACAGGTGTACAGAAACAGGAAGCCCTACCGTTCGATTAATGTGCAGATGGTGTGTTTGGCCGACCAGTACATCTCCCATTTGAAAGCCAAGTTTCCAGGATCAGTGCATGACGCTTACATTTTGAGGAATAGCAGCATCCCTTATGTGATGGGGCAACTCCAGAGGCACCGTGTGTGGCTAATAGGTGAGGCCAAGGACCCCTATACCGTGTGAATGATTGTCTGGGTCTGGGGTTGTCCCTAAGGGTTAGTGTGTGTCTAACAGTTGTCCCTCGACAATTTCAGGTGACTCTGGGTACCCCAACCTGTCATGGCTACTGACCCCAGTGAGAAATCCCAGGACAAGGGCAGAGGACCGCTACAATGAGGCACATGGGTGAACTAGGAGAGTGATCGAAAGGACCTTCTGCCTCCTGAAGGGCAGGTTCCGGTGCCTCCATATGACAGGTGGTTCTCTCTACTACTCACCAAAGAAGGAGTGCCAGATCATCGTGGCCTGCTGTATGCTGCACAACCTGACTTTGCGATGACAGGTGCCTTTTCTCCAGGAGGATGGTCCAGAAGGAGGTCTTGTGGCAGCTGTGGAGCCTGTGGACAGTGAAGAAGAGGAGGCAGAAGAAGAGGATATCGACAACAGAGACAACGTGATCAAGCAATACTTCCAGTGAGACACAGGTAAGAAGACATCACTGCCTCATACATCTCATACAAGTGTTAGACCTATCACATGTCTGTCACTTTCACCCAGTGTATGGACCCTGACTTGTCACTTTGACTTTCCATTTCACAGATGTGGGTCCCACTGTGTGACCTCTGCTATATTACCTCGTGGACTACAGCTGTGTGACATAGGTATGTTGACAATACAATGGACATTGCTATTTTCCTTAGTTATAGCAAATAAACATTTGTGAAAGCACAGACTGACTCTAGATTGTTTTGTGATTCAAGGGTGTTTATTTACGTGAAAATTAGTGGAGGGGGTTGGAAAATGGTCAGGGGTGATGGTGGAGGAATGTCCATGGCGGCAGAGTCCAGTTATTTGTCTCACAGGTGCCTTGTCCAAAGGTGCATAGGAAGTGGAGCTAGGGCAGTGTAAGGATGGACAGGGTGATGAAGTGGGACAGAAGGATGACATTCACGGTGGTCTCATTTCTTGGCGTGGGTCTTGGCATTGTTCTCTGTCTTTGTCCTGGATCTCAGGGACCGTTTGCGGGGTGGTTCTCCATCTGCTGGGGGTGGGGTGCTGGTGTCGGGTTCCTGTGACGGTGCCTCCTGTCCAGTAGCACCAGCAGAGGTGGTGGGCTGTTCATCATCGAGGCTAGTGTCAGGGGCCCCTTGTTGTGCCACAGTGTCCCTCCTGGTGTTGACAAGGTCCTTCAGCACCCCTACAATGGTGACCAGGGTAGTGTTGATGGGCCTGAGTTCCTCCCTGATCCCCAAATACTGTTCCTCCTGCAACCGCTGGGTCTCCTGAAATTTGGCCAGTACCGTTGCGATCGTCTCCTGGGAATGATGGTACGCTCCCATGATATTGGAGAGGGCCTCGTGGAGAGTGGGTTCTCTGGGCCTGTCCTCCCCCTGTCGCTCAGCAGTCCTCCCAGTTCCCCTGTTTTCCTGTTCCTCTGTCCCCTGAACCGTGTGCCCACTGCCACTGCCCCCAAGTCCCTGATGTTCTTAGGTTTGTGAGTTTGCCTGGGTTCCCTGTAGTGGTGGACAGACTGCTGCTTGACGTGTCCTGTGACAGAGGGATGGGCCTGCTGGGTGGGTGCTGTGCTGGTGTTTCCTGAGGGGGGAGGCTCTGTGGTGGCATGTGCCAGTGTGTGGGGAACCGACTGTCCCGAGGTCCCAGATGGGCCGGGCTGGTCATCTAGATCCAGTTGGACAGAGCCGCTGTCATCACTGTGGGCCTCTTCTGTGGGGGGGTGGACATGTCTGGCACCTCCTGTCTGATGACGTTGGGTAGGGGTCCTGCTGGGGTGTAAAGGCATGATTATTGCATTTGTGTGTGCCATTGTGTGCAATGGGTGGGTGACCCTGTACCCCAGTGTTTGCATTCTTGTCTAGGAACTTGTGTGATGTTTGGTTTGGGGATCTGTGTGGGTATCTGTAGTGGACATGCTTTGGTGATGGGTGTCCATGCTTTGGTGTTGCATGCAGGGCTTGGTGTTGGGACGGGTGGTTTGTGATAGTGGGACATATGTGAGGTGTTGGAGTGATGGGAGTGAGGGTGAAGGCTGGAGGTATGTGATAGCATGCAGGTAGGGTGGGGAATGTAATAGTTAAGATTTGACTTACCAGAGTCCATTTCTCCTGCTACTCCTGCGAGGCCCTCAGGATGCAGTATAGCCAAGACCTGCTCCTCCCATGTTGTTAGTTGTGGGGGAGGAGGTGGGGGTCCCCCGCTAGTCCTCTGAACTGCAATCTGGTGTCTTGAGACCACAGAACACACCTTCTCCTGTAGGTCGTTCCACCTCTTCCTGATGTCATCCTGTGTTCTTGGATGCTGTCCCACTATGTTGACCCTGTCTATGATTCTGCGCCATAGCTCCATCTTCCTAGCAATGGAGGTGTGCTGCACCTGTGATCCGAATAGCTGTGGCTCTACCCGGACGATTTCCTCCACCATGACCCTGAGCTCCTCCTCAGAGAACCTGGGGTGTCTTTGCGGTGTCATGGTGTGGTGTGGGTGATGTGTGAGGTGGTGTGTGTTGTGATGTGTGCTGGGATGTGTTTGTGTGTGTTGTGTGAGGTGTGTGGATGTTGTGTGAGTGATGATGTTGTGTGCCTGTGGATGCTAGTTTGTTGATGGTGGTGTCTCTCTGTGTGCTTCTTTCTCAATTTTTGTCGTAGGGGTTTGTGGGTGTGTGTTTTATATTGGTTTGGGTGTGTGGGAGTGGTGTGTGTATGTGTATCAGGTGTGTGTATTTCGATTTGTCCAATGTGGTTGTGTTTTGTAAATGTGTGTGCATTTTGAGCACGGCGGTGTGTACCGCCAATGGAATACCATGGTTGAAAGACCGCCGCGTGGATTCGTGGGTCGTGATAGTGTGGGCGTATTCCTGTTGGCGTGACTGTGGAGATTTTGTTCTTGCCAGTTTATCACTGACCTTTGGTGTGGCAGACTTGTGTGGGTGTCTAGATTTTGGCGGATTCCGGCCTGTGGGTCGTAATAGCTGTAGCGGATTTCCGCGGCCACAGCGGTGTATTGGCGGTCTTCTGCACGGCGGTAAGCGGGATTTACCGCCAATGTTGTAATGAGGGCCTATATGTCAGTGGCAGATATGCTGTATGCAAGGAAATATCCCTTACGCAGAGAGGGAAGGACTAATGGGGCTGACAATCCATAAAGGTTGCACTGGGCCATCTAATTACCTTATGTGTGAAGCCTGCTAGAGGAAGATGACAAAGTGACACAAGTATTGTAAGCAATAGACCTCCCTGTGCTTTGCTGTACTAGTGCCATCATTCATGGTGCCAATCCAGTAGAGCACCAAAATAGTTACAAAACTCACTAGACTACTGTTATAATGTTGACCATGGTGAAAAGGAATGTAAATGACGTGCTTCCATGGTGTCAGTGGCTGGGGCAAGAGGCCTGCAAGGAAAATGGTGCTGTGGGATCAATGCACCAAGGGCCATATTTATAGGCCCCTAGCGCCACCTTGCGCCACATTAATGTAATTTATTTTGACGTTAATGTGGCCCAACGAGGCCGAAATCCCTGCGCCATGTTTACAGAGTGGTGTAAATGCTTGCATTGCGCTACTCTGTAACCCTTTGCGCTACATTATGCCTGCACCAGGCATAGGGGGTGATTCTAACCTTGGCGGGCGGCGGAGGCCGCCCGCCAAAGTTCCCCCCTCCAGAACACCGCTCCGCGGTCATAAGACCGCTGCAGTGATTCTGGATTTCCCACTGGGCTGGCGGGCGACCGCCAAAAGGCCGCCCGCCAGCCCAGTGGGAAACACCCTTCCCACGAGGAAGCCGGCTCCGAATGGAGCCGGCGGAGTGGGAAGGTGCGACGGGTGCAGTTGCACCCGTCGCGAATTTCACTGTCTGCAATGCAGACAGTGAAATTCAAAGTGGGGACCGCTTACGGGGGCCCCACGACACCCCATACTGCCATCCTGTTCCTGGTGGGCGAACCGCCAGGAACAGGATGGCGGTATGGGGTGTCGCCATGGAGGATTCAGAAGGGCAGCGGAAAACCGTCGGGAGACTGCCAGTTTTCCTCTTCTGACCGCGGCCAAACCGCTGCAGTCAGAATGCCCTGCGGGGCACCGCCAGCCTGTTGGCGATGCTCCCGCCGACCCTGGCCCCGGCGGTCTAGTACCGCCGGGGTCAGAATGACCCCCATAATGTAGGCAAAAGGGGCATTCACCCGTTGAGTGAGCCAGGAAAATGGCTTAAGGAGATCTATGAGATTTCCTTCAGCCATTTTTTACAGCACTTTTAACATCAGCTCAAGAGCAGACGTTAAAATGTTAAAAGGGGCCTTCCATTCTTTATAATGGGGCCCTATGTACTCTGCAGGAGTGGCGCCAATATTTTGGTGAAACTCCTGCAGAGTACATCAATAGCGTCATAAAGGATGCCGCTATTGCCCCCTACCCTGCGCCATGGTGCGCCGTATTTTAAATACGCCGCACACATGGTGGCGGTAGGGGGGTGCTAAGGGGTGCAGGGAAAGTAGCGCTGCAATCGGTTCAGAAAAACTTTCTATAAATCTGCCCCCAAATACCTTGAAAGGTTGCCCTATGTGTGATGCACAATGCAACAAATAATAAACAACTACAAACTGTAGAATTGCAAACTTGTCACACACCCACTTGTCACTCCCACACGACCCTAAGTTCTTGGACTACACCAAACCTAATCCAGATGTGCTGACCTTTTCAAAGGCATCAGAAGCTGGGTGGGTCACATATGTGTTACATAGGAAGATCACAAATATACACATAGAATGCCTATTACATGCAGTGTCAGGTGTGAAAGGGGCATATGGAAAATACACCAG
This sequence comes from Pleurodeles waltl, assembly GCF_031143425.1. Classification (NCBI taxonomy): domain Eukaryota; kingdom Metazoa; phylum Chordata; class Amphibia; order Caudata; family Salamandridae; genus Pleurodeles; species Pleurodeles waltl. Next base: position 1,368,979,000 of record NC_090440.1, read on the forward strand.
GATAAGGAATGCAAGGTGCTTCACCTTGACATGTTAAGTATGACCTATCACTGTCCACCACTCAAGTACAAGTCAGAAAGTTTGGATGCTTGGGCACAGCGCTATGATGTCTGTGGCTGGATTTGCTGGCACGTATGTACCCATTGGTGAAAAAACAGGCAGTGCAACAGCTCTCCTTGCTCTGCTGTGCAGCTTCAATTAAAATGTCCAGGGATGGGTGATTCTCACAGATAGTCAATGGATCCCTTTACTAACCTTGGTAATTCCCAAACATATGAGGGACCTTACCAACATTGCCACACAACCTGCATGGTGTGGAGGTGTCCCTCTTGTCTGCCCTAATGCATATCTGTAGGAAGGACCACATCCTGCTAAATCTACTAACAGGAATATTTGACAATGTTTGCAACACACATTGAAATTAGTCCACAATAGAATCACAACTATCACAAGTACAATGCCACCCTTGATGTGGTGCCCCAACATAATGCATCCACACATCAACAAGCCTCAAAATGTTTCAGGTCCGCCTTTCACCACACGTGTTCATAGAGTGATAGAAGGGGGGTGGCCTTTCCACATACATCCTCCTATACTTGTACTATAGTGCAGGGGTGTCTGCTTTGAGGAGACTGACTGTTTATGTGCAGGAAGGGACACCTTCCTATACATGAACAAACATCCATGGCATTGCGCCTCTCCTATGTGTGCTGCAGAATACTGCACACATGGAAAAAGCAAACAACAAGGATGAATAAAAGCATATCTCCTCATTGTGCCATGTTAAATCCAACCCTGGGTTGGCGTCAGTAACTGCTGCTGCCACAAAGTTTGTATTTCTTGTAAATCTGGGGCAGCATGATAAGTAATGGAGGTTGAGGCTGAACTGCCACTGCAACACCCATTCCACACCCCTCTGATGCCGAACACTGCATTGGAGGGGCCACTTTTTACAAGAACAGGTAGTGCCACAAACAGTGCCAATACACCTCCTAGTAAAAATGGAGCACTGAAAAGCACCACCGGCTCCAGTGGGGATAGGGCCTTGTAAATCTGAGCCCCAGAGTCATATATTCAGCAGCCTGCACCACACAACATAACAATGAACTACCTCATCTGTATGTATGCAAACAGGAAGGTCTACTTTCCACCAAAACAACACTTAGGCCCTCATTATGAAATTGGCGCTAAATCCCACTTACCGCCATGACAACTGCCGCCAACATACCGCCGCCGTGGCGGATATCTGCCAACCATATTATGACACACACATACCAATCCATCACTATACAGCCACACACACAAGTCCGCCAGCCCAAAGGTCAGTGATAAACTGGCGGTAGCACAACCCACACCGTTACACCAACAGAACTACGCCCACAACATTATGACCCACGAATCACTGCGGCGGTATTCCATGCCGGTAAACCATTGGCGGTACATACCGCCGCGCTCAAAACACACTCACACAAACAAAACAACACTACATTGGTCAATTCAAATTGCACACACCTGACACATATACACACTCCACACCCACACACCCACACCACTATAAAACACACTCCCACATTACCCACAACCCTTTACGAATACAAACAATTGCCACCTGTGAGAGACAGCAAGACCACTCCCACAACCAGAGCCACATACCACATCACCTATACACCACCCACGCACCTCACAACACACACCCCAACACATTACCCTACACACCCTCACCCACACCACTCACACCACACTCATGGCACCACACGACACCCCAGGTTCTCTGAGAAGGAGCTAAAGGTCATGGTGGAGGAAATCATCCGGGTAGAACCACAGCTATTTGCATCACAGGTGCAGAAGATATCCATTGCTAGGAAGATGGAGCTATGGTGGAGAATCGTGGACAGGGTCAACGCCGTGGGACAGCACCCAGAACAAGGGATGACATCAGGAAGAGGTGGAACGACCTATGGGGGAAGGTGCATTCCATTGCAGCAAGATACCAACTCGCTGTACGGAGGACTGGCGGTGGACCCCCACCTCCTCCCCCACAACTAACAACATGAGAGGAGCAAGTCTTGGCAATCAAGCATCCTGAGGTCCTGGCTGGAGTAGCAGGAGGACTGGACTCTGGTAAGTCAACTCTATACTACTATCCCCCCGCTACCTGCATGCCAACACATGCCCCCACCCTCACCCTCACTCCCATCACTCCACCACCTCCCACACACCCCACCATCACAACCCATCATCCCAATGCCAAGCCCTGCATGTAGCACCAATGCATGGACACCCCTCACAGAACTGCATGGACACCTATCACCACAGCATACACACTAGAGAGAATCACCTATCACACCAAATAACAACTCACACAAGGCAAAGCTGCCAGGGCAATAACAACCAAAGAGGGCAACACACCCATGCACAATATTTTACACGTAGAAACAATAACACTGCATTTACAGCCCCACAGGTAGCCCAGCCATAGTCACTGGCGAAGAGGTGCCAGCATTATCCAGCCCCCCCCCACAGAAGAGGCCCACAGTGATGACACCAGCTCTGGTCGCCTGGATCTGGATGACCAACCTGGCCCATCAGGGACCTCCAAACAGTTGGTTACCCAGGCACACTCTCACACCACCACAGACCCTCCCCCCTCAGGAAACACCACCACAGCACCCACCCAGCGGACCCATACCTCTGTCCCCAGGGCACGTCAATCAGCAGTGTATTCCACCTCTACAGGGAACCCAGGCCACCCCACAAACACAGGACAATCAGGGACCTGGGGTCAGTGGCAGTAGGCACACGGTTCAGGGGACAGAGGCACAGGACATCAGGGAAGCTGGGGGGACTGCTGTGTGACAGGGGGAGGACAGGCCCAGGGAACCGACCCTCCAGGAGGCACTCACCGCGATCCTGGGAGTATACAAACATTCCCAGGATACGTTGGGCCAGATCCTGGACAAGTTTCAGGAGGACATGCAGCTGCAGGAGGGACAGTACCTGGGGATCAGGGAGGACTTGAAGGCCATCAACACCACCCTGGTCTCGATTGCTGGGGTGCTGGCAGACGTGGCCAACAGTATGAGGGAGGCAGTGGCACACCACCGAGCCCCTGACACAAGCCACACCATTGAACAGCCTCCAACCTCTGCTGCTGCTAGTGGCCCTGCCACAGGACCAACAGGCCTCCAGCACCCCTCCCCCTGCAGAAGGAGAACCACCACGCAAACGTTCCCTGCCATCCAGGCAGAAGCCAGAGACTAATGCCAAGACCCCTGTCAGGAAATAAGACTCTCCTGATTGTCACCCTTGTGTCCCACTCTGTCACCCTGTCCACCTTGAACTGCAATTGCTCCCCTTCCTATGCCCCCTTGGACAATACACCTGGCTCACAAATAGACTGGACTCTATCCTGGACTTTCCTTCATCCTCACCCCAACCCATTGCACTACCCCCTCTTCTTCAGAGCACGGCAATAAACACACTTTGATAAAATACAATTATGGTGTATGCCCAATGTTTTCAAAATGTATTCGTTTAACCAGGTTCAAACATTGCAATTCAACTGTACAGTAATGTTTACATAGGAAAGACCTGTAGTTGGCTGCACTGACCACACCAGGAGAAATAGTGGGGCACCAACATCTGCAAAAAGAGATGCCAAAGGGTACAGTGAGTGGGTATGGAAGTAGGAATTCACAGCCTGCCAGTGACAATGTCACACATCAAACGGTCAATTAATTATGTATTAACACTGTCTTACCTGTGTATCATTGGAAGTATTGACGAATCAATGCACTTCTGTTGTCCTTATCCTCATCCTCTGCCTCCTCATCTTCACTGTCCACAGGATCCACTGCTACCACACAGCTATCTCCAACCTCCTGCTCCTGAAAAAAAGGCACACGGCGTCGCAAGGCAAGGTTATGCAACATACAGTATGCCACGATGATCTGGCAGACCTTCTTGGGTGAGTAGCACAGGGATCCACCTGTTAGATGGAGGCAACGAAAAATGGCCTTCAGGTGGCCGAAGGTTCTTTCTATACTCCTTCTTGTTCGCCCATGTGCCTCATTGTAACGGACCTCACCTAGGGCTCACCTATTAGCCACACCCTGTGCCTCGTATTTGGGACATCACATTTTGGATGCTGCTATTCCTAAGGATAAAGGCATCATGCACAGACCCAGGATACTTTGCATTGGCGTGGGAGATGTACTGGTCCGCCAGACACACCATCTGGACATTCATGGAGTGAAAACTCTTTTGATTTCTGATTACCTGTTAATTTCACCTGGGGGAGGGGCACAATTGCAATATGTGTTCCAGCGATTGCCCCAATGATGTTGGGTATATGTCCCATTGCATAGAAGTCAGCTTTTACTGTGGCCAAATCCTCCACCTGGGGGAAAACGATGTAGCTGCACATGTGTTTAATCAGGGCAGACAAAACTCTTGTCAGCACTATTGAGAACATTGGCTGTGACAATTCTGCTGCCAAGCCCACTGTCACTTGGAAAGAACCAGTTGCCAAGAAATGGAGCACAGATAGCACTTGCACATGAGGGGGGATCCCGGTGGGGTGGTGGATAGAAGACATTAGGTCAGGCTCCAATTGGGCACACACCTCTGTGAATGTGGCCCTGTCAAGTCTATAGGTGAGAATAATGTGCCTGTCCTCTATTGTTGCCAAGTCCACCAGGGGTCTGTACACAGGGGATGTCTCCATATCATATTCATCCATAGCAGTTGCAATCTATGGGGCAAAAGGGTGAGGAGCTGGTCATTATCTGTATATTCCAACCACCACAGTTCAATGCATATTGTGATTGTAACATTATTTTGTTGGAGATGTCCAAATAGTGCTTTTGTGTACTGTGATGCAGTTAGGATCCATGGCCTGCACCTCCCCCCCACCCCCGAAATGGCTTCCGCCTGTTCTCTATGGAGGGAAAGGTGGAAATTAGGTAATTCCACTGACGTTGTGCACCGTTGTGGGAGGCGGCTGAGAACCACCTTGCAACTCCTCATTGGTTATCATTGGGCCCTATGGGGAACAGTGGCCAATGGTGATGTACGCTGTCGGTGACGGTACACACCGCCGCAGACGTGACCGCCATTTTCTATCTGTTCACTCACTTGCTACCTGACCTTCAACAGGGAAGGACCTACACTGCAAGTGCTGCTGTGACCTGTGCCTGGAATTGACCATGGCTCGTGTTACTGGGAAAAGAACCCCTGCCTTCACCTCGGCGGAGTTGGAGTGACTGGTGGATAGGGTCCTACCCCAGTACCGACGGCTGTATGGGCCTCCAGACCAACAGGTGAGTACTTAGTAAGAACGATGCATGGGGCGTGAATGCATGTAGTGCTGTGTGTGAAGGCCTCATGTAGGGGGGTTGGTGGATGGGTCCTGGGCAGCATGCAGCATGTAGGCTGGGCCATATACGTGCTAATGTGGATGGGAAGGGAAATGGTGGGCCATCAGTGTAACAGGCAGGACGGTCGGACTAATACCATTCCCTGTGTCTATTTCCCTGCAGGTCAGCGCCCATTAAAAGAAAGGTATATGGCGTGCCATCGCCAAGGACGTGCAGACCCTGGGGGTCTACGGCAGGCGGAGCACCCACTGTCGAAAACGGTGGGAGGACCTGAGACGCTGGGCACAGAAGATGGCGGAGGCCCAGCTGGGGATGGCCTCCCAACGAGGAAGGGGTGTCCGTCGAACGATGACCCCCCTGATGGCCCGCATACTAGCGGTGGCCTTCCAAGAGCTATATGGGCGCATGGGGGCAACACAGCAGCCACAAGGGAGTGAGTACAGTGCCCTAAATTACAACTTACGCCTGGTGGGGTGGTATCCGGGTGAGGGGTGTAGGCCCTGTAGGTGCATCTAGGCCAGGCCTGGCAATGCAGAGTAGGTCCCATGTTGGGCAGGATTCTGATGTGAAAGTCCTCCAACCAAGCTAGTAGGCATCCAGTACTGGGCAGGGGTCTGTGGGTCGCAGGTATGCTGCAAAATGTGTTAGGTGTCCCTATCCATGGCTGGTGACTAGCATTGTGACTGGTAATGCATTGCCTACTGTGTAGGGCTGTTCCCTGTGTGTGACTGTGTTGTGTACACCAACGGTGGTGTTGTTGCCGCCATTGACCCAGTGTATCCTTTGTATCCCCCTCCCCCTTTTTGTTTTGTCACCCTGTCCTTATGTGCATTAGCATCATCTGGCAGAGGAGCAGAGGCACTGGAGACGGAGGGAGCTGCATCCCACAGGACCCAGGAGGCCGAATCCACCGACAATGAGGGCACCAGTGGGACGGAGGGCGAGGGGAGCACCATGGCGGTGACTGGAGGGGACAGTTTGAAAACGGATACCTTGTCCGATGGAAGCTCCCTGGTGGTGGCGGACACCTCTGTGCCCACCCCAGCTACAGGTAAAGCCTCTACCCCCGAACCAGCACTGCCCTCCCAGCAGCCCCTCAGCGAATTTCCTGTGCTGGCTCACCCAGGAGGGTGGCATCTCTTTTGCCCCAGGCACCTCAGGCCCTGCCCCAGTGAGCCCTGCTGCCCTCAGTGAGGAGGCTATTGACCTCCTGTGATCCATCTCTGTTGGGGAGTCATCCATTGTGAATGCCATCCAGGGGCTGTCAGCCCAAATGCAACAGTCCAATGCATTTCTGGATGGCATTCACACGGGCTTGGAGGCCCAACAGAGATCAATCCAGGCTCTGGCCTCCTCTCTGATGGCAGCCATTGTCCCTGTTTCCAGCCTCCCACTCCAACTTCCTCTTCCCAATCCCATTCCCCTCAACCCCAACCCATCCCAAGCACACAGTCAGACGAGCATACACCCAGGACAACACACAAGAATGGACATGGCAAACAAAAGCACCACACTTCATCCCACAGGCACTCACACAAGCAACATCCAGAAACAGAAATACTAACATCCACTGCCTCCGCTGTGTCCCCCTCCTCCTCGTACTCCTCCCTCCCAGTTGCGTCTCCACTCATATCTGCATGCATAACATCCTCATCCATTACCACCATCACCAGCACACCTATCAGTACACACCCCTCACTGTCAGTCACCACCCCCATATCCATGCACACGTCACCTTATTCTCTCCCACTGTGTCTGTGCCCCCTCCTCCTAAAGAACACAAACGCAAGCACTCAGACACCCAGCAGCCATCCACCTCACAACAGCACCCAGCCCATGCACCTGCACCCAAACACAGCAGACTGACACTTCCTACCTCCACTCCCTCTAACTCCAGTCCTAAACCATCTCCCTCTTCCCACCCCAATGTCCCTAGGAAGCTTTTCCTTGCCACTATTTACCTCTTCCCTAGCCCCCCCATCCCTCAGGTCATTCCAGGGTGGTCAAAACCCAGGCAAGCACCTCAACCCCCCAGTCCATGGGCACAGTAGTGTCCCCAGCAACTCCAGGTGGGAAAGGATCCCGGCCACCAGCCAGCCAGACGGAAAGGGTGCCTGCCCCAAGTGCTTCAAGGACGGGCAAGGAGCCAGCCCCAGCTGCATGAAGGAAGGGCAAGGAGCTGGCCCCAGCTGCTGGAAGGAAGGGCAAGGAGCCAGCCCCAGCTGCTGGAAGGAAGGCCAAAGAGCCAACCCCAGCTGCTGGAAGGGAGTGTAAGGAGCCAGCCCCAGCTGCTGGAAGGAAGGGCAAGGAGCCAGCCCCAGCTGCTGGAAGGAAGGGCAAGGGGCCTGCAACAGCAGGCAGTAGAGACAAGAGGCCTGGTGCTGGGACTCACTCAGAGCCCCCACCACTAACCATGGTGGTGCAGCCGTCCGAGGTCGCAGGGGATGGGCTAGAGCCTCCCCCCACCACTGCCAGCAACAGCAGCCCCAGTGGGCAGCTGTCCGAGGCTGCAGGGGATGGGCTGGAGCCTCCCCCCACCACTACCAGCACCGCCACCAGCAGCCCGAGTGGGCAGCCATCCGAGGCTGCCAGGGATGGGCTGGAGCCTCCCCCAACCATTACCAGCTCTACCAACAGCACCACCATTGCGACCACTGAGCAGCCGTCACTGCAGGAGGACAGTGTGTAGTCCTGCGTCCATGGGCTGTTGTGCTGCATGGCCCATGCAAATCCTGTGGGTCTGACACCCAGCTGAGAGACTGTGACCTTGCACTTCCCAAGATCTACATCACAGGGTACGATGCCCCCTCCAGAACCAGTGGAGAAGCCATCCACTCACTCCATCCTCCCCAGGATGAAGCTCACTGGGCATGTTGCCCCTTCCAGAGCATGTGGTCAAGTCACCCACTTGAAAGACTGTGGCCTTGCACTTCCCAGGACAAGTTAGTGGGCAAGTCACCCACTTGAGAGACTGTGGCCTTGCACTCCCCAGGACAGAGCACAGGGAATCTTGCCCCCTCGAGGACCAGTGGCGTTGTACCATCTTCTGGCTGAGGTTCCCACCCATTCCCCCTCCCCCAGAGGTGCCTGGCTAATTTCGACCTGAAGCCCCTGCAGTGTTCTCTCCATGTTGTTGCAGGAATGAGGCGGGGCCTTGGACTTTGTGATGTGGCCCTGTAGCCCACGAACATTGAGGACTGGGCAGTGTCTCTGGATTTGTGAATATGTATATACTTTTTGATTTAGATGCACGTATTCCTACTATATTTATCTTATTATACTCTTTTTACTCTATTGTAGTTGTCCTTGCATTATTCCTAGGGGTACCAGGTGAATATGTTATGTTACTGCATCTGCTTGTGTGTATGGTGTTGGGGTGTGGGTGTTGCGTGTTGCGTGTGTGTGTCACTATCTTTTTACTCCCCCCCTCCCATGTGTGCTAGGCGGCAGTCCTCAGTGTGGTTGTCTTCGCCGGCGTTGGTGTTCGTAGTGGAGCAGCACATAGAACAGCATGGGGAACACATGCAACTCGGGCTCCATGGCAGCGTGGTTCTTCCTTGAGTCTCCAGAGGTGAGTCGTTTCCCTTCTGTGCAGTGTTTCCGCCAGGCTTTTGATGTCGTTGGTACCGCCCCAGAAAAGGTGGCTGATTGGGGTCTCATAATACAGTGGGTGGAACATTGTCTTCCCACCTGGCTGTAGGCAGTTACCGCCATGGTGCCTGTTGAGTACGCCCTGGCAGTCGACGTGTTAAAGTGGCTGTCTGTCTGTGTGGTTTCTGCTGTGGTCATTATTTCAAAGTTATTACTGACGGTCTGCTGGTGGTATACTGCCACTTTATCACAAACCGCCAGGGTTGTAATGAGGGTCGACGTCCAGCAATGCAGCCATCATTGCAGCTATGCAACAAGGAAACCTGAGATGCACAGATGAGTGATGTCTTTCAGGAAGGGCGAACATTCTGTTTGCTCACATACACGCAATGTGGCTGAATCTCTCAATGGGTGGTACAGGATGCTGAACACATCACTCAAAGTGTCTAGGAGGATGCATGTGGACAGCTCACTCCCTACTGTCAGTACAACAACACATGTAGGCTGGCAGGTAAGACACTTAACTCAAATATCTCTAATAACAAATTTCAAGTATATCTGAACATCTCAACTTGTGTAGTGAGCACACATCTGGAACAAGGCCCATTGTTTTGCAAGGTTTACACATTCAAATCATTGAAAGGGGTACATATGTCCAAGACCATGATTATAATATCAAGGTGGGTGTAACACACTGTGAACTGTGGACTGGCAGATTGTACAAATGGTGACTGCACACAAATGATGTTCAGGTGGCATAGTGTGCCATTAGGGCTCCGCAAATGTGTGCCTTGATGTGGGGCTCTGCAACAAGCCACTGAGCCACCAGTAGCAAGTAAATGATGAGCCATGTCAACAGCCACTACAGTCAAAAATAGACCTTTCACTATCCCATTGGAGAGAGGATGCCTTACCTCCTTCGGATCTGCCTGTCCCGGATTTTACAGATGACATGGATGACCTGCTGCCGACCATCAAAGAAGAGGCTCTGCAGGATGTCCTTAGTTCTTTCCAGACACCAACTCCACTCGAAGGGAGGACGCACAGCATTATGGGGTCTCTACATGAACCACCCAACTACCGACACACAGCACCAACCAGTCCTGGCAACAGCCCTGGACTCTGAGGAACCAGACATCACCTTTCAGAGGACAGTGGTTGGAGTCCAGAGGGAGCTATCACAGCAGGTGCGGGTGTGGATAGAGACCAATGCAGGCAGCCTAGAGGGAATGCAGAGGTGCTTCAGTCCAAATAATGACAACTCAGCTGCCATCAGAGACACCCATTCCCCGCTACATCGACTCCAGCAGTCCCTGGCCAATATAGCTGCTTTCATGAGGCAGATGCTTGAACAAATGTCCCCCCAAAGTGTCAGCAGCATGTTAGATAACAGGCTGGGGGCAATACAAAATGCCCTGGAGTCCATACAGCGGGAAGTGGCCTCCCTCAGGCAAAACATGGCTGCCTACCACCGTGATTTATCAATGGGGTTGCAAAATCAGTAGTTACTCCTTGCTGCAGTGATGCCTTATGTGTTGCCACAAATGGAAGCTGCTGGGACCTTTGATTTCACATCTCTATCTCTGGATGTGTGTGCCCCCCTCAACTTCAACAACAGCACCACCCATGGCACAGGAAGCACCACACACATCAGAGGATGAAGTTGTGGAAGGAACAACATTCACACAAAAAACCACCCGAAGCTCCAGTCTGTGCCATATGGACAGTATCTCTTTAGTTCTGTGCTTAAGATCATGACAGTGTTGTAATAGCTGGCAATGTCCCCTCTTCACTCTATCACTGTTGACTTATCTTGTATGGACTGTCATTGTCTCAATTCCTACCTATTGTCAATTTTGAAACCTCTTCACTAATGCATATTTCTCCTACACATGTCTCAGGACATGTCCCTCAACCTTGGACTCTGAATGTACATTAAATGGCTCAGGATCTCTCATGGGGTCAGTGAACTGAACATTTTACTGGACTGGAAACAAAACCTGCACATATAAATGAATCACCATAATCACGCATATCATGCTTTTGTTTCAGTGTTCATTCAACTCATTTAAATCTCTGCACTGTGTGAAGCTATGTCAATGAGAACAGAAGCAAATGACATGTGGGGCTTACTGTCAGACACAAAGGCACACACTAGGACTCAAACGTAATAAAGGTAACCAATAGTATTGTGGACTATAGCCAACTTTCTGAGCATTTATTGAACAGATATACTGTACAAGCAAGTTGGCATATGACATGAATGGTTCAGAACTCAAATGTCTGGAAATTTCCCTGATTATTGTACCAGTACAACAAATAAGTGACAAACAGAAGAAGCATATCTGAGACTGTGATAGGCAGCTGTCAGTGTGCCAGTATCCATACCCAAAATAAGGTGGAGTTTAATGTGCTAAACCTTTCAAAAATGATTGTGACAGACCTTAGCGATGACAAATGATGTTGCATCATTACCTAAAGATTTTGTATCCATACACAATCTGAGTGCCAGGAACTGCGCTGAAAACTATCTTGAGTAGCTGGTGTCATAGAGCTGCCAATCAGACACCTCCTTGGTCATAGGGGATACATATAGTCATACATGTAAATCAATATTGAATGCATACCCTAAGGCATTTCTATAACTTGGCCAGTGCAGACATGAGAACACCCAGTCAATCAACATGGACACCTAATTGTCTAAAACATACAGGATTTATTGGTACTTAAAAACACAACCTATTAAAAAACTAAATTACTCACTAACCTACACTAAGCTAATCTAGACAGACTTTTCTTAACTATCTATCCTAACCTAAACTTAACTTATACACATAACGCCACTCAATAAAAATTGTCTCCCCACACCCTTATGAGACAATAGAGGTGTAGGACAACATCAACGAAAGCTACACATATACTAACTAAACCTGTGTCCTTTTATTTTTTAGTGTTTTTTAACATATTCTCCTTTACATAATCCCCACCCAACTCCTCAAACAAGCAAAAAAAGCCTAAATCCAACCTCCCAAACTACACTAGCTATGTCCTACAACTGACCTACTCTATGCTACCTAACCTATGTCTGCCCCCCCCTAAAACCCAGTAAAACTATACACAATGCAGACTGGGGAAGGGACGGTCCTGGGAAGTGGTTAGTGGCCACACCTACAGCTTCTTCAGCTTCCTCCTAATGTACTTTAGGAGTTTTTTGTTCCTCGCATTGTCTGCCTCAAGTCTGGCCAGGTTATATGTTGAAACCACAAGTGCTTCAACCACCCATGGCTCAACAACGAGTTCGGAACAACGACCTCATTGGTATCACTAATGCCTTTACCATGAATGCCTTTACAACTATTTTTCATTGTAAAGGCATTCCTGGAAAGGCATAAGTGATCAGCATGCACGGTCCCAGCATGCGTCCCCCCTAGCCCCCACCCCTAAAAATTACCGAGACCCCCTCACCCCCACAACCACCCCAATCCCCCTCCCCCAAAATTACCACAACCCCAACCCTCTCCCCCAAACCCTAAAGCACCCCAACCCAACCCACCCCTAAAACCTAAACCCTCATCCCCCCGCCCCCCAAACCCTAATCACCCCAAGCCCCCCACCTCACCCCCAAAAACAAAAAATACCCCAAGTCCCCACCTGCCCAAAAAACCTAAAGCACCCCAACCCCCAACCCACCTCTAAAACCTAAACCCTCACCCCTCCTTCCCCCCTAAACCCTAATCACCCCGAGCCCCCCACCCCTCCCCAGCCCCCAAAAAACAGCCCCAGTCCCAGCCCAACTTACCTCCTCCTTCACCGTGTCGACTCCCTTCTTCTGTGCCTTAACCACGCATGTATGTGGTTCACACATGCGTGGTTAAGGCCCGAAAACCTGGAAGTCGTGGAAAACGAAACCTTTGTTTCACTTTCGTTTTCCACGACTTTGTGGTTTAGGAGTCGTTGTTCCGGGTGTTTCCCGTCTGGCCAACCTAGCCTTGATCTCAACCAGGTCTTTTTGCATTTCAGCCTCAAAGGTGGAGCCAGTGGCAGATGGTGGTTGCTGTTGAGGTGCTGCTGGTGTCAGATGTGCTGTAGATGTTGAACGGGTGGGACCTGATGGAGCACAACAGATTCTGGGTGCAGAGAACACTTCGTTTTTAGAGGTGGTTGCAGGCTGTTGAGCTGGTCCACTATGTGTGAAAGCCTTCCATGACCCCCATAACTTTTCAGTACAGTACCTCCTTGACATCTACCGGTAACCAGCCTAAACCTTGCAGATGTGTCTGAACCGTTCAACTTGTTTTTCAAATTGGTGTTTCTAGGCTGGAGTTATTGTGGCAGCTAAAACATGAGGAGAACATGTCATCTGTAGCTGAGTTGGGTAGAGGAAGAACAAGCATGCATTGTAAACAGCATTTTCTGATGACATATGTCAACCAGTAAGCCAACAACAAGGGGAAGACCTATATCTATACAAATTTGCTTAGCAAGAATCTATGGTAATTTTGTACATGTCACAGGGATAATGGCTCTCCAAAGTTGCAGACTAGAGCCAGGATTTGAGAGAGTCTAGGGCCTCCTTGCACCACATTAGCATCATAATTAATATGACGCTAATAAGGCACAACAAGGCCAAATGGTCAGCAGAATATCAAGAAAGTGGTGCAATCCCTGAATTGTGCCACCTTGTCACCCCTTGCAACACATTAGGCCTGTGCCAGGAATGATGTATGCAAGTGTGGTATTCACCCAGCAGGGTGACTGCCAAAATGGCGCACTGCAATCTATGAGATTTGGATGCGTCATTTTGTTTTGGCTACTTTGAATGTCACACACATGCTGGCGGATAGAGAGGAGCTAAGGACTGCAAGAAAAGTGGCGCAGCACTGGATGCAGCACATGTTTTCTTGTATCTGCCCCAATCTGTGCACAAATTTGATACACCTCCTAACTACCAAGAAAACACTCAGCATGCACATTTCAAACATGTGATCATGCTTGCTCACAACTATCATTATGGCTAAAACCTGTCTTTTCATCTGCACATATATTATTTGCTACAATCTAAGGACTTGTCCCACATCTATCTGGAGAAGAGTACAAATCTCTACGTATACTCAACTGACTGTTGTCCTGCTCAAAAAGCTCCTTACATGTCCAGTACCTTGCTTCATTATTGAAGAGCAGTGAAGCACCGGTGGTGCAAGTGTCTCCTTGCAAAAGATCCTTAGATAGCACTACACAGGTACATACATGGCACCAAGACCTGACAAAATGTGTGCAATGTGCGGCACACAGTGCAGGAAAGAGGTGCTGTGAAAAAAATGTTGGAAATATCCATGCATTGCAGAAACCCAGCACCTCTGACTCATATCTTGACTGACATCACTGTGTTTGTGGGCATACATAACATTTGCTGAGACCCACTAATCCATATCAGAATAAGTTGGCTTCTGTGCATCATTCAAATTATTCCCCATGCTCAGCATACCATCAGACATGATGTTGATACTCAATGACAGATGACGATGTCTAAATTGACACACATGCCATTTGTACATGGCTTAATACACATCAAACCCTCGCAGACACAACACTGTATGTACACATGTGACTTACAAAGTGGCACTTACTGGTTGCATTGGGGTCTTCAAAAGTGTAAACCTCGCAGATGGTGTAGCGTGGAGGTCCGCCTGCAAGACATGAAAGGAAAACATAGCTTTGTGATTTGTGAACAAAGATTAGCATGGGCAATTGTTACACATTGCACTTGTTTAGCTGAGTGACCTAGTCAACTTAGTGTGATGAATGACCCACTGCCATCTACAACATCTCAGTCAGACAGACATAGGTAGCACCAAAAAACATATATAGCAATGTGACTCACCCATACATACATGGTTCAGATTCATACGTCACACTTACTGGGCGAATGGACACTTAGGCTCAGATAATAGGGATGTGCTGCTTTACCCAGTGCAGTAACACTTTCCTTGCGCCCCCTAGAACCCGCTACCACCACCATGTGTCTGTCGTATCCAAGATATGGCACCCCATAGAAGAGGGTAGGGGGCAATGGAGTCATAATTTTTTAAGCTATTGTTGTACTGTTCTGGGTTAGTGCCAAGATTTTGGCCCAACCCTGAACCGTACAAAGGGGCCCATCATAAATAATGGTGTGCCCCTTTTTGATGCCTGGTCTGAGCAGGCTTAGAAAATGCCAAATGGATTTACACACCGAAATCTCTTAGTTTTCTTTGTGCCTTTTATTTTTTGCCCCCCCCCCCATGGTGGATCGGTCCCTTTGCATACATCATGCATAATGTTGTCCATAGGTTGAAAAGTAGCGCAATGCATGCATTGTGCAACTTTATCGTCCTTTCCACTACATTATGTCTGTGCCAGCCATAATGTATTCAAAGTGGTTGTTTGTCCGTTAGGGGGGCCTAAAGAAATGGCACTTTGAAATCTAAAGGAATAGTTTGCGTAATTTTGTTCTGCACATTTTTACACCTGCTCAGAGCAGGCATTAAAAGGGGGCACACCATTATATTTTGATGACCCTCTGTGTACTGGTCAGGATTAGCGCCAAATTTATGGCAATATCCCTGAACAGTACATCAATAGCGTCAAAAACTTAAGATGCAATTGCCCCTTAACCTGCGCCATGGTGCACCGTATCTTTGATACAGCGCACACAAGGTGGCGGTAGGGGGTGCTAAGGGGTGGAAGGAAAGTGGGGCTGCAGTGGGTGCAGCACCACTTTCCTTTAATCTGCCACTTGCTGTCCTCACTTTTCTCATGACATGCTGCAATTATCCTTATGTGCTACTGTCATGCACATGCAAAGGAGGATGTTTCTACGTTGCAGGTTTACTTGCCAACAGGTCCGCCAACCCGAACCACCAGGTGATCCAGGAGATCCCCTTCCCGGGCAATGAGGTCTGCCCACTGGTGCTTGATCTGATGGTCTGTGCGCTCAATCCTGAAGATCATGTGCAGCTGGAAAAGCACCTTCACCCAGTGCAGCTTCCTGGCCTCCGTAGGGTAGCCCATGATGACATGGCTACCCATTTTCACCAAGTTTGCGGAGGTGTGGCACACTAACAAAATGAACCCCCCAGTTCATCTGGACTCATGCGCTGTGCCCTTCCCTTGCCATACATCCTGCTGTTTCCCTCCACAGCAACCAATAAACCTCCCAAAAATGTCTATAATAATCCCACCTAATCCCAAATACCCCAACAAACTACACTACCCCAAGACAAACACACGATAATACAAATACAATTATGGGACAATAACACTACACTAAACTTACAAATACAACAAATAAGACTTAACAGCAACAGGACACAGCACAAAACTGTCAGACACCACCACTCCTCAACCAGCACCAGCTCCACACAACCTCTCACATAACCAGAGACAAAAACACTGTAAAGTACAAGTGAAAGTAAATTCACTTTACCATGTGTGTAGCAAGGAAGTCTTGTTACACCACTTCCTGGGTGTGTGTGTCACGTTTTCTGATATGCTTAGTTTTTTGGGTTTTTTTATGCATGGCAGCCAGTCATGGAATTTTTCCATGAAGGCTGACAAGGCCTGTCGACTTACAATTGACGTGCAGAGGCCAGGTGTCATTTTTGGCATGTGCGATGTTTGTAGGACAATGGTATGCATCAACACTTTTGGCGCGTACCAGGTATGCGTGGATTTTGGAGGGAATGCTGAGACAGCAATACAGTTCAGAAGCCCATGGTGCCAGGTGTCATTTTAGTGATTTGCGATGTAGGGAGATGTACCATATGTATCAAACTTTTTGACACATAACGTCCATGTGTTGATTTTGGTGGAAAGGCTGACATTGCACCCACATTTGCATTTCTTGTCCAAGGGCTATGCATCTATGTAGTTTGTACAGTATGGCTACATGTGTGCAAGTGAACTTAAGTGTGTACCGGTAACACAGGAATGTGTTCCCATATGTTTGTATGCATGTGTGATGCATGCGAGGACTGATAATGTTTGCAAATGTGCCTGTGTATGAAGATACTTTGCCACATACATGTTTACTCATGTGTACTGAGTGTACACATGTGATACTACTCATGTTGTGGGTCTACAACATTGTCATGTCAGAATTCCAACTGTATGTTACAATAAACATTATAAGATGGGAAGGGCCATCTGCAATACATGTTCAGGCATATCATACCCTTAACAAATCTTTAGCAAAGGATGCTGTTCACTAAGGCCGGGATAAGATCATGTAAGCCATTTCAATGTGAGCGCATGTATGTGAACACTCTGGTGTATTGTACGGAACAGACTTAATGATGCAAAGCAACACATGTAAAGTATGGTTCCCCATGCATGCAAAATGTTGGATAGTGTGTGCTGACATGTGTCATTGTAGGTATATATGTGACATGTTTTTGTGTGAAAATATATGTATCAAGTCTGATAAGTGCTTCATGATACAGTGGTGTGTTTAGGAACTGGACACGTACCAAATCGCTATTTCAGCTGTCTTATATGTAGGCCATTGTTCCAAAGCTGTGTGAAACATGTTTCACAATGGGGGGACATTTGTACTGGCCATGAGAAGTTGTAAGTTATCATGTGACACATACACATTTTATCATGTAAATTGTACTCATTTGTCCATCCTCAAATTGACTACACTAAGCCTGGTTCACCTCGCTAGGAGATGTGGTAAACATTTAGGTATTATGTGTTAACAACACACATTTTCAATATTCAATTACTCAAACTTTGATGTTATTGGCAGATTGATAAAACTGAATACATTCTGTATGGCAGGTGTGTTCTCATGTAGTGATGGCACCATAGTCATCAGTGCTCCTGTGGCACTTTGAATGACCACACAGGGCCATTGTTGCATGTATGAACACCAGTTGTCTATGGTCAACTCAGCTCAGTTCACTGATGCTTAGTTAGGTCATTGATAGTTTGTGGAACTGGGTCTTGTTTGTAGACCCAAGGTACAGATAGAGTACTCCCTGGGCTTCCCTTCTTTGTGGATGGCCACTAAGGAAAGCCAACACTGGTCTAACGGGAGAACTCACCCCTTCTGGCTCTTCTCATACATCTGCTTCAGATGTGAGGCAAGCTTATTGGTTGTCAACTTTTAGGGTTCTGTTGGTACCCAGTTGGGCCTTGATGCTATGCTGAGCTTCACATCCCTGATGTCTTGTACAATTTCCTCCAGGGAAAGTGCGCCTTCTAAGACTTCCCTATCGTCTGTATTCAGGCTTCGGAGGGAGAAGTCACCCAGGAGCTCACCTGCTTTGCTTTTTGTGGCAAAATACCTTGCATAATCGATCTTACCATAGTAGTGGGCAAACATTTGGTCTATGGTTTGTACACTATTAGCAAGTTCCCCTGACTCTTTCTGGTTCCTACCTGTCCAGCCAGGATGTTATTTTTCCTGTATTGTCCCGCATCACATTGATGTGGTGCTGTGTTGCCCTGTGGTGCATATTAGCAGCTTCCTGGGCCACGTCTCAGTATTCATTTTGCTTCAGGGCTACCATGTGGCCTCCTCATCAGGTAAGCCACCCCAAGGGACAAAAATTACATTCAAGAGCCTTCAATTTTTCCCTTTTTAGTTTTTACCTTTGCTCCATCATGGTGAGACCCACCCCCTTGACTACTGTCTCATAGGCTTCCCACACTGTAAGTGTAAACTCGACTGGAGTGCTGTTTCCCTGTAAATAATGGCCTTTTGTGGCTAACATCCATTCTCTAATTTTGGGCTCTTTAAAGCACCAAGGGCTCAATATGATGCAGGTAGTGTTTGGCCTCTAGTCCCAACCATACACCAGCCACAGGGGAGAATAGTCAGAAATACCCCTGGTTAAGTTACTGGCCTCCCTGACTTTTAACAGCTGTGGAGTCGGCATGAGAAAGTGATCAGTTCAGGAGAGACTATCATGCTCTGCTAAGTAATAGGATGAAGTGCTGGGTTGCTGGGTTGCTTGGTTAAAGGTGCACCATACACCTGCCAGTCCCTGGGCAGTTAGGACGTCTGCTAATGGTCATCTGACTGAGTTGTGAAGTCATATTGTGAATTCTACTGGAGTTATGTTTAAGATGCCCCCCCCCAGGTCCCAGAGAGTACAACATAGGGACCCTCCACATCAGGCCATATTTGTCAAATGACCAGGAGCAGCGTTCTCCTCACTGCATTACTACTTTTCGAGAAGTCGAGAAGAGGTGATATGGCCCTCATTAGCAGCCTTTCTATGGTCCTTTTGGTCAAGGGCATAACACCTATTACCTAGAAGGTGAGTCTCTTATAGGAGAACCATATCATGGGAGTCTGGTTTGATGTACTGGAGCACCACTCCCCGTTTGACTTTGTCGCATAGGCCATTGACATTCCAGGATAGTATACTTAGGGTTGACCTACTAACTTTGGACATCCCACTGTGTGGTTAATGGACCACACCCAGGGGGTGCCAGGCCAAGGCTGGTTGGGGTTCAGACTGTGAGGCTAAATATCCTGTGTGCCTCAGCTATTTTGACTGGCCGTATGTATCTTGCCTGAACACTAACTACAACAACTATCCAATAACCCCTCTTCAACCATTATTCCCCCTCCCTGCTATACTGTTATGCAGAATCCAAACTGCCCACCTCGACAACTGCTCATAGCACCTGTTGCCCCAACCACACATACTGCTAACTAGGAAGTGTCACTACAGCCTCCTGGCCCCAACCCAGCCCCTTACTGGAATGTCTTTGCCAAGCTGGTGTCGTATATCCTCTGTCTCAATCTTGCCCCCAATCCCTGATTTAGGACCATTGTGGGCTGCTCCCAGCCCACACACAAGAGGCTCCAGGTGCATCTCCAGTGCCACATTTATAATCCTACAAGCTCCCCTTGTCTCCCCATAGATCCCAACATCCGTTCAGGTGATCAGGATGATGCCCCAGGCTAGGCGTAATTTTCTTTGACCCGCACCTCTACTTCAAGTGTTTCACTATTCTCCTTTGCCATCCCAGCGCCTCTGAGGGCTGTCGCAGTGTCTTGACTGTTCTGCCACCTGACATTCGATCCAGCCAATCATAACCAGCTTCTGGGCTTGACAAAAAGTGTGTTTTACATGCTGCAACTAATCACAGCTGCAGCAGGTAAGTCACTGTTTACTTGTGATCCCGTTCCTTCAGAGCCTTCTTCACCTAGAGGAAACTGTGGTGCAGCCTCTGGACCCAAAGACTGAAATTGGGGAAGAAGGTAACCCGTTCTGTACCTATATGCATTGGAGGGCCACTGCGAGCTGCTTGGAGAATCATGTCCCGGTATCGGGCATTTATGAGTCTTGCTATGATGGGACAAGGGTGTTTCAGGATGAGATCATCCACAAACAAGTGCATGGGCAGACCCTTGATATTTAGAGGTACCATTAGTATCCATACATTATTTCAGCAGGACCAGCCCTCCAAGTCTTCCATCTTCTCTCACAACTGTTCTATTGTAGCTTCACATCATTTGTCATACATGGCCACATGCTCACATTTGCATTCTGCAACCTAAGTAACATTCCCAAGGAGTGTATTTTGGTACTGAGATTACTCATGTCAGCTATGAGTAGAGGGAAATTACACAATCAAGCTTTCTATGTCATTCTACTCACATACAATTTTCCAAGGCTCTGTGGCTTGTTACTACATTTCTTGACTTACATGTACATTCCTAGTAGATTGGATGTGATACACCTAGACAGTTATGTGTATTGGTCCCTGTATGTCACTCTCTTGCTAATACATGTGAGTGGCACTGAGAAGTATGCAATCAGTACTCACGTGTGATATCGTCTTTAAGACTTAGCTAGGTTAGCTAGCAGACACAAACCTAATATTGTAGATACTTGCTAGCCTTTTCCTGCCTAGCCCGTATGTCTGTACAGCAGTCTTCACATATATTTCCAGGATTGCTACAGGCATATTTTAAACCAACACACTTGTGTGATATGTATGTGATAATGTCAGATTATTAGCTACAGACAATGCCTACATTCCACCAACACTTTAATGTGGTAGTGAATTATTTTAAAGATGTTTATTGTTCCTGACTATGAGGCCGAATAAAGTAAAGTGGCACTGCAAACAGTGCAGGGCCACTTTTCTTTCCCCCCATTGTACCCCCTACCACCACCATGTGTGTGTCGTATTTTAAAGACCGGGCACCGTGGGAAAGGGTAGGAGGCAATAGTGTGTAAGGTTTTTGATGCAACTGAAGTACTGTTGAGGGTCAGAGTTAAAATTTTGGCCCTTGCCTTGAACAGTACTTAGGGTCTCATTGGTATTTATGGTATGCCCCCTTTGAACAACTGCTCCGAGCAGGTGTTAAAAGTAGCAGCAATATATGGCACATTTGTTTTTGTTAGATTCCACTACACCATTTTGGCTCCCCCTCTACCAGCTGTACACTCCACTTGCACACTTAATACCTGTCGCAGGCATTTTGTGGCACAAGGTGTTACAAAGTGGCACAATGCCTCACTTACACAACTATGAGTTTATGCTGCTTAGATATTTGCATAGTTGGGTCACATTAGCGTAAGACGTTTGACACTAATCTTAAATCAGAGCCTATGTTCTCAAGATGTTTACAACTGTTGTGGTGTGGTCATGCTATCTGAGATATGAGCAAGTCACAATTGGTATGTCATGGTGTAAAAGAGTATGCCATGTACATTCTGAATTTACGTGATTTCATTGAATTATTCACATGGGGATTCTTGGAGTACAGTTCTATGTGAAAATGTTTTGCACCATTAGTTCTCTTCTGCGTACTCCAGCAGCAGTGTTTTATTGTTCCCCTGCCTCAAGTTGTACACCATTGTTGTCATCCTCCTCATTGGGGGCATCTATTTGTTCATCCCAGGGGACATGTGTGAGTAGACAAATGTGCAAAATGGCACACACAAGGATAATTTTGCATACAAGGAGTGGTGCATATAACTGCCCTCATCCTGTAAGATGTAGGCACGTAAACATTGATTTAAGAAGGACAAATGTCCACTCAACAACATTTGTGGTCCTTTATGTGGGCTTTATTGTAGGCCGGATCTGCATCTGTTGTAGGATTTCTAAAAGGTGTCATGACCCATGGCTGGATACCTTAACCTTGGTCAGCTGCAAAGGAATGTGAGAACATGTGTCAATCATGCATATTAGTTAATTGCTAGGTGCCATGGCACATGTTTGTTTTAAGTGGACTGGTGTATTAGACTTGCATCTGCTATAGTATGTGTTCCTGTTTGGATGGATGGTTGCATTGGTCTGTGGTGGAGCATCTTTCCGATCAGACGTTGTGCCTTAGGTGTATGATGATTGTAACTGGAATTTTTATGATAGTTCACCCATGCCAAATATGTCATATGTCCTCTATATTTGAGCCGGGGCCCACATTTATAAGGCCCTAGCACCTCTTTGCACCACATTAGCCTCATTTTTGTAGACACTGTTAACCAGGCAAATAATCACAGCGCAATATTTACAATGTGCCACTACCTATGCAGTGCAACACTTAGTGAACCTTTGTGACACATAATGCCTGTGCAAACCATCATGTATGCAAGGGGTGTGTTCCCCCATTGGGCAAAAGCAAAAATGATGCAGAGGAATGTAAGAGGTTCCAATGTGTAATTTTATCTGGGACTTTTGATACCTGCACTGAGGAGGCTTAAGTATGGGGCAAATCATTGCTTTAAATCTCTCCCTTTGTACTGTGCAGGATTTGCATTTGGCAATTATCCTACACAGTCCATCAATGGAATCCATCATGTTGACACTATTGCACCTACTATGCGCCATGGTGCGCCATATATTGAAGACAGCACATACAGGTTGGGTGTGGGGGGGCAATAAGGTGCACTAGTAAAGTAGCACTACTTTAGATGCTGCCCAACTTTTCTGACCTGAGGCGATTAGCGCCTTCACTTTAGAGCTGCAGAAGAGTGATGTAGTAGACATGTGTACCTATTTTGTGTGTTGTGTTCCATGTAACAGGTGTAGGGCCCTGTGTGTTACATGTGAATCCCACCCCTTTGCCCTTGAAATATCTCCCTTGCACAAACTTTTGTTGCTGGCAATTGCTGGCTGGCATTCGTATGTGCATGAGGTTCATATGCCCAGGTTTGGACAGTTATATTGGATACATTGTGATGTATACAAGATTTTTCAGACAGCTGCAGGACGGGCAGGGCAGGCTGTGCTTTTCAGCACTGCTCTGCATCAGGAGTCCAGCCTTGCTAAGTTCCATGTATCCTCACTCATAT
The DNA here is from genome assembly GCF_031143425.1 of Pleurodeles waltl. NCBI lineage: Eukaryota > Metazoa > Chordata > Amphibia > Caudata > Salamandridae > Pleurodeles > Pleurodeles waltl. The sequence goes on from NC_090440.1 coordinate 1,369,002,278, forward strand.
GCATGTCTGGCCTCTCCCTGTACATTGTCTGTAGTACATCTGCTGCTGTTAATTGTTGGTAGACTTGTATCATGGTATGGAGATGTGGGATTTACAGGTATATTTGTTGGTGTGCTGTGAGGTGTCCATTCCTGCACATGGTCTTTCATTGATGGTGATGTATTTCAATGTGTGCTGCACTATGCACCACACAAGGGAAAGTTGTACACAATGGCCCTCATTACAACCCTGGCGGTAAATGCTGCCTACCGCCGTGCTGAAGGCCGCCAACATACCGTGGCCGCAGCGGGAATCCGCTACAGGTATTACGACCCACATCTCGGAATCCGCCACAGTACAGACACCCACACAAGTCCGCCACACCAAAGGTCAGTGATAAACTGGCGATACCAAAACCCACACCGTTACGCCAACAGGAATACGGCCACAGTATCACGACCCATGAATCAACGCGGCAGTCTTTCAACTGCGGTAATCCATTGGCGGTACACACCGCCGCGCTCAAAATACACACACACTTACAAAACACAACCACATTGGACAATTCAAAACCACCTGATACACATACACACACCACACACTCACACCACTATAAAACACACACCCACATTACCCACAACCCCTTACAATTATTTTTTTTGAAGACGCACAGAGAGAATAGCAAACACAACACCAGCATCCACAGACACACAACACCATCACTCATACAACATCCATGCAATAAATCAATCAATCAATCAGTCTATTTGTAGAGCGCACTACCACCCGCGACAGTCTCACGGCGCTGGGGGGGGTGCTGCTACTGCTTAAATAGCCAGGTTTTGAGCCGGTTCCTGAAAGTCAGTAGGTCTTCGGTCTGTCGCAGGGGCAAGGGAAGGGTGTTCCAGGTCTTGGCGGCGAGGTGGGAGAAGGATCTGCCTCCGGTAGTTGCTCTTCGGATGCGGGGGACCGTAGTGAGGGCGAGGTCGGCTCATCGGAGTTGGCGGGACTGGGTGTAGAAGGTGAGTCGTCTGCTGAGGTAGGCTGGACCGGTGTTGTGGAGCGCCTTGTGTGCATGGATGAGGAGCTTGAAGGTCATCCTTTTGTTGACGGGGAGCCAGTGTAGGTCTCTCAGAAGGGGAGTGATGTGGCTGTGTCGGTGGGCATCGAGGATCAGGCGTGCGGAGGTGTTTTGTATGCATTGCAGTCGTTTGAGGAGTTTGGCCAGGGCTCCTGCCTAGAGGGCGTTTCCGTAGTCAAGACTTGCTTGGTCATGGAGTGTTGAGTCAAGGATGATGCCCAGGTTGCGTGTTTGGTTGGTGGGTGTTGGGGCTGCTCCCAGAGCGGTCAGCCACCAGGAGTCGTCCCAGGCTGACGGGTTGGTGCCAAAGATGAGGACCTCTGTCTTGTCTGAGTTCAACTTCAGTTTGCTGTTCTTCATCCATTCGGCGACTGCCTTCATTCCTTCGTGGAGGTTGGATTTGGCGGTGATGGGTTCCTTGGTGAGGGAGAGGATCAGTTGGGTGTCGTCGGCGTAGGAGATGATGTTGAGGTTGTGTAGCCAGGTGACGTGGGAGAGCGGGCCATGTAGACATTGAATAGTGTAGGCCTGAGGGATGATCCTTGGGGAACACCGCAGATGATCTTGGAGGCTTCGGAGCGGAAAGGGGGGAGCAGGACGCTCTGGGTTCTGCCGGAGAGGAAGGAGGTGGTCCACTCTAGAGCTTTGTCCTGGATTCCTAGGTTGTGGAGGCGTGTGCGTAGGATGCAGTGGCAGACGGTGTCGAAGGCGGCTGAGAGGTCCAGGAGGATGAGGGCTGCGGTTTCACCGTTGTCAAACAGGGCTCTGATGTCGTCGGTGGCGGCGATGAGGGCGGTTTCGGTACTGTGGTTGCTGCGGAACCCTGACTAGGAAAGGTCCAGGATGTTGTTTTCTTCGAGGTAGTGGGTCAGTTGTCTGTTGATGATCTTCTCGATGACTTTGGCCGGGAATGGGAGCTGGGAGATGGGACGGAAGTTCTTGAGGTCTCTCGGGTCTGCCATGGGTTTCTTGAGTAGGGGTTTGATCTCAGAATGTTTCCAGCTCTCTGGGTAGGTCGCGGTCTCGAAGGAGATGTTGATGACCTTGCGGAGGTGGGGTGTGATGGTGGCGCTTGCTTTGTTAAAGATCTGGCGCGGGCATGGGTCTGACGGAGATCCAGAGTGGATGGTGCTCATGGTTTTGATTATGTCGTCTTCGTTCACGTTGGCCTAGACGAGCAGGGGGTCGTAGTTGAAGGTGGGTGGAGAGTCTGAGGAGTCGGTGATTGGCAGGGTGGTCTGGCTGTTGAAGTTGACATGGATGTCTGTGATCTTGGGGTGGAAGAAGGCGGCAAGGGAGTTGCACAGGTCTTGTGAGGGTGGGATGTCGTTTGTGCTGGAGCTGGGGTTGGAAAGTTCATTCACGATGTTGAAGAGCTCCTTGCTATTGTGTTTGTTGTTGTCCAGGCGGTATTTGAAGGAGGTTTTCTTTGCGGATCTGATGAGGTGATGGTGATTGCGGATGGCGTTCTTGAAGGTGGCGTAGTTGTCCGGTGTCTGTTCGAGGAGCCATTTTCTCTCCAGTTTCCGGCAGGTTTGCTTGGAGGCTTGAAGATCCGAGGTGCACCAGCTGGCTCTTTTGTTGGCACCTCTGTTGGAGTGTTAATTGAGCGGGGCGAGTGTGTTGGCGCAGTCGTCAATCCAGCACCAGAGGTTGTAGGCAGTGAGCTCCGGATTGGTGGGTTTGGTGGGTTGTTTTCGAGCGAGGCAGGTGTTCAGCTGGTCTTGGCTGATTTTGCTCCAGTTGTGGCGGGGAATCTGTTGGGTGCGGTGGTGCTTGGTGGGTTTCTGGAAGGTGAAGTGGATGCAGCGGTGGTCGGTCCATGGGAGTTTGGTGGTGGCTGAAGGTGACGTGGGGGCTAGCAGAAAAGCTTGGGCCCAGCGTGTGGCCATCAGAGTGTGTTGGCATAGTGACGAGTTGTACAAGTCCGAGGGTGGCGAGGTTGTCGATTAGGGTGGTGGAGTTGGGGTCATTGTTATTCTCCAGGCGGAAGTTCAGGTCGCCAAGGAGGACGTAGTCGGCGGAGGCTATGGCGTGCCTGCTGACGAGGTCGGCAATGGAGTCGCAGAACTGAGGCCGTGGTCCGGGGGGTCTGTAGATGAGGGTTCCTCTGAGGGTGGTGTTGGGGTTGGTGTGGATCTGGAAGTGCAGGTATTCAGCGGTGCTGAGGGTTTCGTCGGTATAGGTCGTGACCCTGATGGTGTTCTTGTGGACGATGGCGATTCCCACTCCGACTACGTTGGTGCGATCCCTACGGGTGATCTTGTAGTAGGAGTGGTTATGGCGATGTCTGGGGCCGAGGAGGAGATCATCCAGGTCTCCGTTAGGAAGGCGACATCTGGGGTTGAGGTGTCGAGCAGGTCCCGGAGTTCGACGGCGTGTTTGTGTGCGGAGCCGGTGTTTAGTACGATGCATAGGAGGTAGTTGTAGTCAGGCTCGGCAAGAGGTTTGGTGATTTGGAGGCTGGTGAATCTGCAGTTCCAGCAGGTGAAGGGTCCCTGGGTGTGCTCAGGGGAGGCCAGGAAGCAGGCGTGTGCTTGTCCGGTGTTGAGTGCGTGCTGGTGGTGTAATGGCGTTGCTGGCTGTGGTGGTCTTGGGGACCAGGGGTCCTTGCTCTGGGACCGGTCCTGGCGCTGGGTGCGGTCCTGGCGCTGGGCGCGGTCCAGGCGTGGACGGGCACAGACGGCCTTGCTTTTGGCACACCTCCGGCGCGCCAGCAGCCCGGCCGCCATTAAGAAGAGGAGGTGAAAGGGAGGAGAAGCTGGGAGAAAGGAGGGGGTGGACCAATGGGAGCGTGAGGGGCCGGGGCCACAGGGGACGCAGCGGGAGGGACGGGGAACCAGTAAGAGCCAGAGGGGGAACGAGGCAGCAAGAGGCAGCAAGAGCAGCAGGAAAAACTAATCAGGGCACAAAAAAGGGCAAAAATACAACTGAAGTCAAAACGAAATTCAATATGCAGGAACAAAATACAGAGCAGTGTAGAAAATACTAGAAACTCCTACCGCACAGCAGCGAGGCAGCAAGGACGGGGTCAGGACACGAGGGCAGAATGGAGGATCTGCCTGACGCGAGGAGTCGTTCCTGGCCTTAGGGTAGGTCAGGGGTCACTCATCGCGCAGCGGCCGCCATTTGGAAGGGGAGGTGGGAGGGAGGAGCAGTTGGGAGGAGGGAGGGGGTGGACCAATGGGAGCGCGAGGGGGGCGGGCCGCAGGGGATGCAGCAACAGGGACGGGGAACCGGCAAGAGCCGGAGGGGGAACATGGCAGCAAGAGGCAGCAAGAGCAGCAGGAAAAACGAACCAGGGCACAAAAAAGGGCAAAAATACGACAGAGGCCAAAACGAAATTTGATATGCAGGAACGAAATACAGAGCAGTGTAGAAAATACTAGAAACTCCTACTGCACGGCAGCGAGGCAGTGATGCAGCAAGGACGGGGTCGGGACACAAGGGCAGAATGGAGGATCTGCCCGGCGTGAGGAGTCGCTCCTGGCCTTAAGGCAGGTCAGGGGTCACTCACTGCGCTGCGCAGCGGCTGCCATTAAGAAGGGGAGGTGGGAAGGAGTAGCAGCTGGGAGGAGGGAGGGGGTGGACCAATGGGAGCGCGATGGGGGTGGGCCGCAGAGGACGCAGCGGCAGGGACGGAGAACTGGCAAGAGCAGGAGGGGGAACGAGGAAGCAAGAGGCAGCAAGAGCAGCAGGAAAAATGGATCAGGGCACAAAAAAGGGTATAAATACAACAGAGGCAGAGGTCAAAACTAAATTTGATATGCAGGAACGAAATACAGAGCAGTGTAGAAAATACTAGAAACTCCTACCGCACGGCAGTGAGGCAGCAAGGACGGGGTCGGGACACCAGGGCAGAATGGAGAATCTGCTCGACGCGAGGAGTCGTTCCTGGTCTTAAGGCAGGTGAGGGGCCACTCCACACACCTCAAACAATACACACCAACACAACAAACATCACCTCACACATTACCCACACCACAGCATGGCACCTTAAAGACACCCCAGGTTTTCTGAGGAGGAGCTCAGGGTCATGGTGGAGGAAATCATCCGGGTAGAGCCACAGCTATTCGGATCACAGGTGCAGCACACCTCCATTGCTAGGAAGATGGAGCTATGGCGGAGAATTGTCGACAGGCTCAATGAAGTGGGACAGCATCCAAGAACATGGGATGACATCAGGAAGAGGTGGAACGACCTATGGGGAAAGGTGCGTTCAGTGGTATCCAGAAACCAGATAGCAGTACGGAGGACTGGCTGTGGACCCCCACCTCCTCCCCCACAACTAACAACATGGGAGGAGCAAGGGAGCAAGTCTTGGCAATACTGCATCCTGAGGGCCTCGCAGGAGTAGCAGGAGGACTGGACTCTGGTAAGTCACATCTTTACTACTATATCCCCCCACCCCACCTGCATGCCATCACATACCCCCACCCTCACCCCATCACCCCAACACCTCACATATGCCCCACCATCACAACCCACCCATTCCAATTCCAAGCCCTGCATGCAACACCCCTGCATAGACACCCATCACCAAAGCATGTCCAGTACAGATCAAATCAAATCAAATCAAAAACATTTATAAAGATCGCTACTCACCCGTGAGGGTCTCAAGGCGCTAGGGGAAGGGGTTACTGCTGCTCGAAGAGCCAGGTCTTGAGTTGCCTCCGGAATGCGAGGTGGTCCTGGGTGGTCCTGAGGTTGGTGGGGAGGGAATTCCATGTCTTGGCCGCCAGGTAGGAGAGGGATTTCCCACCTGCCGTGGTGCGGCGGATGCGAGGGACGGCGGCGAGTGCGAGGTTGGCGGAGCGAAGCTGACGGGTGGGCGTGTAGAAACTGAGGCGACGGTTGAGGTATTTGGGTCCCTTGTTGTGGAGGGCTTTGTGTGCGTGGGTGAGGAGCCGGAAGGTGATCCTTTTGTTGACGGGAAGCCAGTGCAGGTGTCTCAGGTGGGCGGAGATGTGGCTGTTGCAGGGTATGTCGAGGACGAGGCTGGCAGAAGCGTTTTGAATTCGCTGCAGGCGTTTCTGGAGTTTAACCGTGGTTCCTGCGTATAGGGTGTTGCCGTAGTCCAGACGGCTCGTGACAAGGGCGTGGGTCACGGTCTTTCTGGTGTCGGCGGGGATCCAACGGAAGATCTTTCGGAGCATGTGGAGGGTGAGGAAGCAGGAGGATGATACGCCGTTGACTTGTTTGGTCATGGTGAGAAGAGGGTCCAGGATAAATCCGAGGTTGTGTGCATGGTCTGAGGGGGTTGGTGCGGTGCCAAGGGCCGTGAGCCACCAGCAGTCGTCCCAGGCGGACGGGGTGTTTCCGAGGATGAGGACTCCCGTTTTGTCTGAGTTCAGTTTCAGACTGCTGAGTTTCATCCATTCTGCGACGTCTCTCATTCCATCTTGCAGGTTGGTCTTGGCGCTGGTGGGGTCCTTGGTGAGGGAAAGTATCAGCTGAGTGTCGTCGGCGTAGGAGGTGATGTTGATGTTGTGTTTGCGTACGATGTCGGCGAGGGGGCTCATGTAGACATTGAAGAGAGTCGGGCTGAGCGAGGAGCCTTGTGGGACGCCGCAGATGATCTCGGTGGGGTCTGAGCTGAAAGGTGGGAGGTAGACTCTTTGGGAGCGGTTGTAGAGGAAGGAGGTGATCCAGTCCAGGGCCTGTCCTTGGATCTCGGTGGAGCGGAGGCGGGATATTAGGGTTCGGTGGCAGACGGTGTCGAAGGCAGCCGAGAGGTCCAGGAGGATGAGGGCGACTGTTTCTCTGTTGTCCTTCAGAGTTCTGATGTCGTCTGTGACTGAGATGAGGGCGGTTTCTGTGCTGTGATTGGCTCGGAATCCGGACTGAGAGGGGTCGAGTAGGTTGTTGTCTTCCAGGAAGTTGGTAAGTTGCTTGTTGACGGTCTTCTCTATGACTTTGGCGGGGAAGGGGAGGAGCGAGATGGGGCGGAAGTTCTTCAGGTCGCTGGGGTCCGCCGTAGGTTTCTTCAGTAGGGCGTTGACTTCTGCGTGTTTCCAGCTCTCGGGGAAGGTGGCAGAAGCAAACGAGCTGTTGATGATGGTCTGGAGATGCGGGCGATGATGTCGTCGGCTTTGTTGAAGATGAAGTGTGGGCAGGGGTCCAAGGGGGCACCGGAGTGGATGGAGTTCATGGTGGCTTTGGTCTCTTCTGTGTTGATGTGAGTCCAGGCGTTGAGGGTGATGGCTGGGGTTGTAGGTTCTGTGGTGGTTGGCTGGGTCTGGTGTCCGAAGCTGTTGTGTAGGTCGGTGATCTTACGATGGAAGAAGTTGGCGAGGGAGTTGCAGAGGTCTTGTGAGGGTGTGATGGCGTTGGCGTTGGCGTTAGGGTTGGAGAGCTCTTTGACAATGTTGAAGAGTTCTTTGCTGTTGTGAGTGTTCTTGTCCAGTCTGTCTGTGAAGGAATTTCTTTTGGTGGCGCGGATCAGTTGGTGGTGTTCGCAGGTGGCGTTCTTGAGGGCAGACATGTTATCTGCGGTGTGGTCCTTGCACCAGGCTTTCTCGAGGGTGCAGCAGGTTTTTTTAGATTCCTTGAGGGTGTCTGTGAACCAGAGAGGTTTCTTGGTGTTGATCTGTCTTGGGAGGCGTCTGAGGGGAGCGAGGTTGTCTGCGCAGTTGGTGATCCAGTGCGTGAGGCTGAGGGCCTCGTCGTTGGGGTCGGTGGAGAAGGTGGGTTAGTTGTCGCTGAGAGTGGAGAGAAGCTGTTCCGCTGGGATTTTGTTCCAATGTCGGCGTGAGATGGATTGTGTGCGGAGGTGGCAAGTCTCGAGTCGGAAGGTGAAGTGGACACATCTGTGGTCGGTCCAGTGTATAACGGAGGAGTGGCTGAAGGATACGTGGTTGCTGGCGGAGAAGATGGAGTCGAGCGTGTGTCCGGCGATGTGGGTGGGGGTGTTCACCAGTTGCTTGAGACCGAGGTTGGCGAGGTTGTCGAGCAGGGCAGTGGTGTTGGGGTCGTTGTTCTGTTCCAGGGGGAAGTTGAGGTCACCGAGGAGGATGTAGTCTGGCGAGGCAAGGGCGTGCGGGGAGATGAAGTCAGTGATAGAGTCGCTGAAGAGGGCGCGAGGACCAGGGGGTCTATAGATGAGAGTTCCTCTGAGGGTGGTCCTGGGGTCTGTGTGGATCTGGAAGTGTAGGTGTTCGGCGGTGAGGGGGGTGTCTTCTGTGGAGGTGGTGACGTTGATGGAGTCCTTGAAGACGATGGCGATTCCTCCACTGACTTGGTTGGTGCGGTCTCTCCTGGAGATCTTGTAGCTGTCGGGGATGGCTATGGCGATGTCGGGGCCGAAGAGGCGTTTGTCCAGGTCTCAGTGATGAAGGCGACGTCCGGTGCGGTGGAGTCCAGGAGGTCCCATAGTTCAATGGCGTGCTTGTGGACAGAGCGTGCGTTGATCAGGATGCATTTGAGGTGGTTGTTGTCGCTTGGGCTGGCGGCCGGGGTGGTTTCGCGGTGGAAGGTGAGTTTGCAGGTATGGCATGTGAAGGGTCCGTGGGTACGTTTCGGGTTGGCTAGGAAGCAGGTGCTGGAGCGCCCCGGGTTGAGGGCGTGGAGGGTGTTGGGGTCGTAGCGGTGCTGCAGGGTTTGGGAGTGCTGGGGGCCAGGGGTCGTGGCGCTGGGCGCGGTCCAGGTGCGGACGGGCGCAGACGGGCTTGTCTTTGGCGCGCGGCCACACAGCGGCCGCCATAAGAGGAAGAAGGGGGGGAGGAGGGTCAGCTGGGGGGGGGCGAGAGGGGGGCGACGAATGGGAGCGGGGGGCGGGCCGAGCAGGAGGTGGTGGCGGGAAAGCGGAGGGTGGGGGGGTCAGGTAGAGGGGAGGGGATAAAAGATAGGGGAGGGGGGGTTACAGAGGTGGAGGGGAGTAAGGAAGAACAGAGGTGGAGGGGAGTATGGAAGACCAGAAGAGAAGGGGAGTAAGGAAGAAGAGAAGAGGAGAGGAGAGAAGAACAGAAGAGAGAAGAGTGAAGAACAGAAGAGAAAAGAGTGAAGAACAGAAGAGAGAAGAGTGAAGAACAGAAGAGAGAAGAGTCAAGACCAGAAGAGAGAAGAGTCAAGAAGAAGGGTAAAGAAGAAGAGGAGGAGAAGAGTCCAGAGAGACGAGAGAAGAGTCAAGGAGAGGAGTCAGGCAGAAGAGGAGAGACCTGAGAAGCAGAGGGGAAGCGTCCAGAAGATGGGAGGAGACCACAGAGGAAGAGAAGGAACACGCAGAGAAAAGTACAGAGGACGAGAAGAACACGCAGGACGGCGTGCAGAGGAGAAAGAAGAAACACAGATGAAGAACACAGAAGAGGGACACAGAAGAAGAAAGAACACGCAGGACGGGGTGCAGAGGGGAGAGAAGAACACAGATGAAGAACACAGATGAAGAAAGAAGAAAGAACACACAGGTCGGGGTGCAGAGGAGAAAGAAGAAACACAGATGAAGAACACAGATGACGAAAGAAGAGAGAACACGCGGGTCGGGGTGCAGAGGAGAAAGAAGAAACACAGATGAAGATCACAGATGAAGAATACAGAAGGAGGACACAGAAGAAGAGAGAACACGCAGGGCGGGGTGCAGAGGGGAGAGAAGAACACAGAAGAAGAACACAGATGAAGACCAAGGATGAAGAAAGAAGCAGGAAGAGAATGCGGTGAGCAAGAGGAGCGGGGCCGAGGAAGAGCAGAACACGCAGCAAGAGGGCTGCAGAAGAGGAGCAGAGAGCGAAGGGAAGAAGGACAGCAGAGGTGCGGAGAGAGGTTGGAGGAGGGAGCGGAAGGCAGAAGACAGAGGTACAGGAGAAGAGAGGTGAGTAGCGCGGGGCTGGGCGAGGGGCTGGGCGGGGGGGAGTACTTACTGTTTTTAGCAGGTCTTGCTGGGAGGTGTCAGGAGCCTGGGCTGGTGGAGCTGCAGCTGCAGCGGCAGGGGGAGTGACCTACCCTTGGGTCAAGGGTCGCTAACTCTGCCGCACAGCGGCCGCCATAAGAGGGAGGGGTCATCTGGGGGCAGGGGTGAGAGGGGGCCACGAATGGGAGCGGGGGCGGGGCTGAGCAGGAGGTGGCAGCGGGAAAGCGGAGGGTGGGGGGGTCAGGTAGAGGGTAGGGGAGAAAAGATAGGGGAGAGGGGGTTACAGAGGTGGAGGGGAGTAAGGAAGAACAGAGGTGGAGGGGAGTATGGAAGAGCAGAAGAGGAGGGGAGTAAGGAAGAACAGAAGAGGAGAGGAGAGAAGAACAGAAGAGAGAAGAGTGAAGAACAGGAGAGAGAAGAGTGAAGAACAGAAGAGAGAAGAGTGAAGAACAGAAGAGAGAAGAGAGAAGAGTCAAGACCAGAAGAGAGAAGAGTCAAGAAGAAGGGTAAAGAAGAAGAGGAGAAGAGTCTGGAGAGACGAGAGAAGAGTCAAGGAGAGGAGTCAGGCAGAAGAGGAGAGACCTGAGAAGCAGAGGGGAAGCGTCCAGAAGATGGGAGGAGACCACGGACGAAGAGAAGGAACACACAGAGAAAAGTACAGAGGAGGAGAAGAACACGCAGGACGGGGTGCAGAGGAGAAAGAAGAAACACAGATGAAGAACACAGAAGAGGGACACAGAAGAAGAGAGAACACGCAGGACAGGGTGCAGAGGGGAGAGAAGAACACAGATGAAGAACACAGATGAAGAAAGAAGAAAGAACACGCAGGTCGGGGTGCAGAGGAGAAAGAAAAAACACAGATGAAGAACACAGATGAAGAGAGAAGAGAGAACACGCAGGTCGGGGTGCAGAAGAGAAAGAAGAAACAGATGAAGATCACAGATGAAGAACACAGAAGAAGGACACAGAAGAAGAGAGAACAAGCAGGTCGGGGTGCAGAGGAGAAAGAAGAAACACAGATGAAGAAAGAAGAGAGAACACGCAGGTCGGGGTGCAGAGGAGAAAGAAGAAACACAGATGAAGAACACAGATGAAGAACACAGAAGAAGGACACAGAAGAAGAGAGAACACGCAGGTCGGGTGCAGGGGAGAAAGAAGAAACACAGATGAAGAACACAGATGAAGAAAGAAGAGAGAACACGCTGGTCGGGGTGCAGAGGAGAAAGAAGAAACACAGATGAAGATCACAGATGAAGAATACAGAAGGAGGACACAGAAGAAGAGAGAACACGCAGGACGGGGTGCAGAGGGGAGAGAAGAACACAGATGAAGAACACAGATGAAGACCAAGGATGAAGAAAGACGCAGGAAGAGAACGCTTTGAGGAAGAGGAGCGGGGCCGAGGAAGAGCAGAACACGCAGCAAGAGGGCTGCAGAAGAGGAGCAGAGAGCGAAGGGAAGAAGGACAGCAGAGGTGCGGAGAGAGGTTGGAGGAGGGAGCGGAAGGCAGAAGACAGAGGTACAGGAGAAGAGAGGTGAGTAGCGCGGGGCTGGGCGAGGGGCTGGGCGGGGGGGAGTACTTACTGTTTTTAGCAGGTCTTGCTGGGAGGTGTCAGGAGCCTGGGCTGGTGGAGCTGCAGCGGCAGGGGGAGCGACCTACCCTTGGGTACAGATACTCACCCAGGCCCCAAAATCACTAATCACACAAGGGCCAACACAATAATGCAAGCACAGGAGTAGAGGGTAACTCACCCATTGCACAAGATGGCACACACAGATACAATAACTATGCATTTACACCCCAACAGGACCCATACCCAATGTCACCGGACAGGAGGTGCCAGACATATCCAGTCCCCCCACAGAAGAGACCCACAGTGATGACAGCAGCTCTGCACGCCTGGATCAAGATGACCAGTCCGGCCCATCAGGGACCTCTGGACAGTCGGTTCCCCTGCCACTTGCACAAACCACCACAGACCCTCCCGCCTCAGGAAACACCAGCACAGCACCCACCCAGCGGGCCTATCCCTCTGTCCCCAAGACAAGTCAATCAACAGTGTATCCACCACTACAGGGAACCCAGGCAAACCCACCAACCCAAGACAATCAGGGACCTGGGGTCAGTGGCAGTGGGCACACGGTTCAGGGTACAGAGGCACAGGACAGCAGGGAAACTGGGAGGACTGCTGTGGGACAGGGTGAGGACAGGCCCAGGGAACCCACTCTCCACGAGGCACTCTCCAACATCATGGGAGCATACCATCATTCCCAGGAGACTATGGGCACAGTACTGGCCAAGTTTCAGGAGATCCAGCGGATGCAGGAGGAACTCTACCTGTGGATCAGGGAGGACTTGAAGTCCATCACCACCACCCTGGTCACCATTGCAGGGGTGCTGGCAGACCTGGCCAACACCTGAGGACCCTGGTCACTATTTTCTGGTTTACATGGTTGGAACAGTGTATTAGTAATTTTTGACAACACCATGAGGGACACATTGGCACACAAACGGGCCCCTGACACTAGCCTGGACGATGAACAGCCCTCCACCTAGTGGATAGGAGGTCCCACCACAGGAACAACAGGCCACCAGCACCCCACCCCCTGCAGAAGGAGAATCACCCTGCAAACGGTCCCTGAGATCCAGGAGCAAGACAGAGAACATTGCAAAGACCCCTGCCGGGAAATAACACTCTCCTGATTGTCACCCTTTTGTCCCACTTTGTCACCCTGACAACTTTGAACTGCCATCACTCCACTTCCAATGCCCCCTTGAACAATGCACAGGTGAGACCAATAGACTGGACTCTACCATGGACATTCCTCCACCATCACCCCAGCCCATTGCACAGCCCCCTCCACTTATTTGCACAGAAATAAACACCCATGAATCACAAATGAATCTGGAGTCAGTCTGTACTTTCACAAATGTGTAATTGCAACTACTTAGAATTATAGCAATTTCACTGTTTATGTTCACATACCAATGTTAGACATTTGTTGGGCAGCAGTAAACATTGCAGAAGGCAGAAAGTGGGACCCAGATCTGTGAAATGAAAAGCCAAAGTGACATGTCAGGGTCCATACACAGAGGTAAAAAGGCAGATTTATGCTATGTCCTACAGTAGTATGATATGAGAGAAGCAGTGCCATCCTCTTCCCTGTGTCTCACTGGAAGTATTGCATGATGATGTTGTTTCGGTTGTCTATATCTTCTTCTTCTGCCTCCTCTTCTTCACTGTCCACTGGCTCCACAGCTGCCACAGGACCATCATCAGGCCCATCCTCCTGCAGAAAAGGCACCTGCCGTTGCAAAGCCAGGTTGTGCAACATACAGCATGCCATGATGATCTGGCACACCTTCTTCGGTGAGTAGTATGGGGAGCCACCTGTCAGATGGAGGCACCGGAATGTGGCCCTCAGGAGGCCGAAGGTGCGCTCTATTATCCTCCTAGTTTGCCCATGTGCCTCATTGTAGCGTTCCTCTGCCCTTGTCCTGGGATTCCTCACTCGGGTCAGTAGCCATGACAAGTTGGGGTAACCAGAGTCACCTGCAAATATCGAGGGACAACTATTAGATATCCTGCAACCCTTGGGGACTCTCCCATACCCAGACACCTATGTCAACTGTGTTGGGACCTTGGGCTCACCTATGAGCCACACACAGTGACTCAGGAGTTGGCCCATCACATAAGGGATGCTGCTATTCCTCAAAATGTAAGCGTCATGCACAGAGCAACGATACTTGGCATTCACATGGGAGATGTACTGGTCTGCCAAACAAACCATCTGCACATTCATAGAATGGTAGCTTTTGCGGTTTCTGTACACCTGTTCATTCCTGCGGGGGGGGACAAATGCCACATGTGTACCATCAGTGGCACCAATGATGTTGGGGATATGTCCCAGGGCATTGAAGTCACCTTTCACTGTGGGCAAATCCTCCACCTGAGGGAAAACGATGTAGCTGTGCATGTGTTTTAGTAGGGCAGACAACACTCTGGACAACACGTTAGAGAACATTGACTGTGACATCCCTGATGCCATGGCAACTGTTGTTTGAAAGGACCCACTGGCTAGGAAATGGAGCACTGACAGGACCTGCACTAGACGGGGGATTCCTGTGGGATGGCGGATAGCTGACATCAGGTCTGGCTCCAACTGGGCACACAGTTCATGGATTGTGGCACGATCAAGTCTGTAGGTGATAATGATGTGTCTGTCTTCCATTGTCGACAGGTCCACCAGGGGTCTGTATACCGGAGGATGACGCATCTCATCACCTGCCCCAGCGGAAGTGCCCTATGGAGGAGAAGGGTGAGCCGAGGGTCAGACAACACATAGGTCTCACAAGGCTGTTCAGAACAATTGTAATGTAGTAGGTGTGTGTCGCTGTCTGTCCCTATTCCTGGTCAAAAGTGCTGTGACTCAGTTAGTTGCCCTGCCATGTGCCCCCCTGAAATGGTGGCTGCCTGACCTGTAAGGAGGGACAAGGGTAAATGAGGTAACTGCGCTGGCGTTGTGCAGCGTCGCGGTAGGTGGTCGAAGACCGCGGCGCTATTCACCATTGGTTATAATAGGGCCCTATGAGTTCCAGGAACCAATGACGATGTACGCCGGCGGTGACGGTATGCAACGCCGCGGACGTGACTGCAATTTTCTATCTGTTTACTCACTTGATACCTGACCTTCAACAGGAGAGGACCTACACAGGACGTGCTGCTGCTCTGACCTGAGTCTGGAACCGACAATGGCTACAGTGTCTAGGGAAAGGGCCCCTGCCTTCACTGCGGAGGAGTTGGAGAAACTGGTGGATGGGGTCCTCGCCAGTACACGCTACTCTACGGTCCTCCAGACAAACAGGTGAGTACACTGTGAGCATGATGCATGGCACATGAATGTATGGAGTGTCGTGGATGGAAGAGAAAGGGGGGCAGAGGCCAGCATGTGAAGATGGTGAGTGTATGTGTTTCTGGGCCAGGGTGGGAGGTTTTTGGCCAATGAGTAAGAAGAACTGGATGGGGGAGTAACATCCATTCTTACTTCACTATTCCTCTAGGTCAGCACCCACCAGAAGAAGGGTATGTGGTGTGCCATCGCCAAGGAAGTGCGGACCCTGGGGGTCTACCATAGACGGAGCACCCACTGCCACAAAAGATGGGAGGACCTGCGCCGCTGGGCCAAGAAGACGGCGGAGGCCCAGCTTGGGATGGCCTCTCAACGTGGAAGGGGTGCCCGTCGCACCATGACCCCCCTGATGTACCGGATCCTGGTGGTAGCATATCCTGAGTTGGATGGGCACTTGAGGGCATCACAGCAGCCACAAAGGGGTGAGTACAGTTTCATTCAGCTGACTCTGCATGCTGTATGAGGTTTCTGGGTGAGGGAAGTGGACTGTGGGTACCCCTAGGCCAGGGCAGACGCGCCAAGGTAGATCCATTGTTTTGCAGGCTCTGTGCCAATCCAACCCCAAAAGTGGTAGTGGCCCTCTACACCTAGTCAGGCTCTGGTGGGTTCCAGGTGTGCATCAAATGGGTCTAGGCTGAGTCACCCATAGACATGTGCTTTTCCCCTGAACTGTTAGTGCATGGGCTAGTCCATAGGGCTGCTCCCTGTGTGTTGTGTCCACCAACGGTAGTGGTGTTGCAGGCATTGACCATGTGTCTCTTCAGTCTTCCCCCCCCTTTTTGTTTTGTCACCCTGTCCTTGTGTGCATTAGCATAATCTGGTGGAGGAGCATTGGCACCGGAGCAGGAGGGAGCTGCAACCCACATGGCCCTGGAGGGTGAATTAATGGAGTCTGAAGGCACCAGTGGGACGGAGGGCGAGGGGAGCTCCACAACGGGGACAGGAGGAGACACGAACGACCGTGACTCCTCCTCTGATGGGAGCTCCCTTGCGGTGGCGGGCCCCTCTGTGCCCTCCGCATCAACAGGTACAGCTGCCACCCCCCCTACCAGCCCTGCCCTCCCAGCAGCCCCTCAGTGTGTTGACAATGCCCGCTTACCCAGGAAGGTGGGCATCTCCTTTGCCCCAGGCACCTCAGGCCCTGCCCCAGTCAGCCCTGCTGCCCTCAGTGAGGAGGCTATTGACCTCCTGAGATCCCTCACTGTTGGGCAATCAACCATTTTGAATGCTATCCAGGGTGTTGAGAGGCATTTGCAACAAACAAATGAATACCTGGGGGGCATTCATTCTGGCGTGGCAGCCCAACAGAGAGCATTTCAGGCTCTGGCCTCAGCACTGATGGCAGCCATTGTCCCTGTGTCCAGCCTCCCCCCTCCAACTCCCACTACCAAGACCCAGTCCCCTGTAGCTCAGCCTATCCCAAGCACACCATCAGACCAGCATGCACTCATTAACACACAAGAGTGGACATGGCAAACATAAGCACCACACATCCCACAGGCACTCACACAAGCACCATACCTATGCAGACACACCAACATCCACTGCCTCCACTGTGTCCCCCTCCTCCACATCCCAGTCTCGTCTCCACTCACACCTGCATGCACTACATCCTCAGCCACTACCTCCATCACCAGCACGCCCATCACCACACAACGCTCACGTGCAATCACCACGCCCACTACCATTCACACGTCCCCTGTGTCCTCTCCCAGTGTGTCTGTGAGCCCTCCTCCCAAAGTACACAAATGCAGGCACACACCCACACAACAGCCATCCACCTCACAGCATCCTCCAGCCCATGCACCTTCACCCAAACTCAGCAGATGTCCACCTCCTACAACCACTACCTCTTCCTCCACTCCCAAACCCCCTCCATCTTCCCGTCCCAGTGTATCTAAAAAACTTTTCCTGGCTAACATTGAACTCTTCCCTACACCTCCCCCCGTCCTTCCCCTATGGCCAGGATGTCCAGTTCCCAGCTCAGCACCTCAGCCACCAAATCCTCTAGCACTGTGGTCCCTGCAAGTCCGGGAACATCGAAGGCGGCACCCATCAGGGCTGCCAGTTTGCCACCTAGCGAGGCCAAGGATCAGCCCATTCCGCCACCTGCCAAGGTGAAGAAGGTGCCCACATGCCGTAGGGAAAAGCCACACCAACCACCCAGCAAGGCCTCCTCCAAGCCAAAAGGGGACAGTGCCAAGGTCCCAGCAGCCACTTCCAAGGTGGGGAAGGGACACAAGGCTAAGGGGAAGTCAGCACATGGCACGGAGCCTCCGGAAGAGGGACTGGTGTAAGCCCCTCTGGCAAACAAAGCAGCAACCTCTACAGCGGTGGACACCACCACCTGCACCGCCACCTGCATGTCTGCTGCCTCAGCAACAGTCCCCAGTATCATCCCCAGTGGGCAGCTGTACGAAGCTGCAGGAGATGTCCTGCTGTCTCCCTCCACAGGTGCTGACACATGCACCACCAGCAGCATCTCCACCACAGACACCGCCGCTGCAACCACCACCAGCCCCGCGACGTGCACAGACAGTGCCACTACAGCCGACATGGACAACATTCCCAGTGGACAGCCGTCCGAGGCTGCAGGAGATGTCCTGGACCCTGCACAGCGTACGTGAGGCACCACAACCAGCACTGTTAGTACCAGCAGTTGGCAGGCAAAGTCGCAGCAGGGTGGAGTGTGTCTCTGACTCCATGGAGTATCATGCTACCTGTTCCCAGGCAATCTCGTGGCATACACACCCAGGTGAGGGAATGGGACCTGCTACCCAGCATGTGCAGCACTCTGGGCACAAAGCCCCCTCCAGAACCAGTGGAGAGATACATCCACTACCCCAGTCCTTGGCAGGATGAAGCACTCTGGGCACAAAGCCCCCTCAGAACCAGTGGAGAAAGGCATCCACTACCCCAGTCCTTGGCAGGATGAAGCACTCTGGGCACAAAGCCCCCTCCAGAACCAGTTGGGATAGGCATCCACTACCCCAGTCCTTGGCAGGATGAAGCAATCTGGGCACAAGCCCCCTCCAGAAACTGTGGAACTTGTCACACACTTGAGAGACTGTGGCTTTGTACTCCCCAGGATACAGCAGTGGGCAAACCGTGCACTTGAGAGACTTGAGAGACTGTGGCTGTGCACTCCCCAGGATACAGCAGTGGGCAAAACACCCACTTGAGAGCCTTGAGAGACTGTGGCTTTGCACTCCCCAGGATACAGCAGTGGGCAAACCACCCACTTGAGAGGCTTGAAAGACTGTGGCTTTGCACTCCCCAGGATCAAGCAGCGGGCATGGAGCCCCCTCGTGGAACAGCGGGGTCGTCCCTTCATCTGGCTAAGGTGCCCCCCCTTCCCTTCCCCCGATGTGCCTGCTCATTTTCGACCTGATGCCCCAGCAGTGTTCTCTCCGTTTCAAGTAAGGTATCATGTGTTGGCTTCGCCCATGCATTTTGCGACCACTGGTCCACGGACAATGATTGGAACGCTATCCAGACCTGTGTAGTTGCTGTACAGATTTGTATATACTGATCTGTTACAGACCTGTTTCCATATCGAATTTTCGATTATTACACTTGTTACAATCATTTCCTTTTGTCCTTGCGTTCTTCCAGGGGGTAACGGGGTGTATATGTAATGTTGCTGCATGTATTTGTGTGTATGGTGTTGTGGGTGGGGGTGTTGCGTGTTGCGTGTGTGTGTCACTCTCTTTTTCCTCTCCCCTCCCCTGTGTGCTAGGTGCAGTACTCACTGTGGTTGTCGCCACCGCCGTCGTAGCTGCTCCTGGTAGAAGAGAAGGTAAACCAACATTAGTAGCACCTGAAGTTCGGGCTCCATGGCATCCTGGATCCTCGTAGGATGTCGTGAGGTGAGTGGTTTCTCTTCTGTGTACTGTTTCCGCCGTGCTTTTGATGGCATTGGTACTGCCCCGGAAAATATGGCAGATTGGTGCCTTGTAATACAGTGGGCGGTACTTTGTGTTCCTCCTGTCTGTTGGTGGTTACTGCCGCGGTGTTTGTTTGTACCACCGTGGCGGTCGGAGTGTTAAAGCAGCTGTCTATGTTGGCGGTTTCCGTCATGCTCGTGATTCCATTTTTTTTTTACCGCCGGCCTGTTGACGGTATTACCGCCACTTTAACACCAACTGCCAGGGTTTTAACGAGGGCCAACGAGTATATTTATTATATTTTGCTGATATGTAGATGGTGACGGAACCACTTGGGTGGCAATAGATATCAGTGCTGCCTGAGATTTTTACAGCATAGTAAATTTAGGACAGTGCCAGTATGTGAGTTGTTTGACATTTGAATGGCCAATGCAATTCACATACCAGAGTTATGCATGAAGCATACGTGTTTTGTTATGAACCTGTGGACACATGTAGTTGTTTCAGTCCAGCTTTGTATTCATAGGGGACATTGCTCCACATGTCCTTCCAGTTATGTGTAAGTCAGGTGGTGCCAGGGACTTGTAGATATGGACGTGTGTGAGGGTGATGTGCATTGCATGCAGTGTAGTGTGGCATGTGGCATATGTGTTGTGATCTATACATATGTGTTTCCCTGTCCATATATCTTTGGTGTTGTGTTTGTATTGTTTTTACCACAGACATGGTGTGTTGTGTGGGATATGATTTGTTTGGTATCTTACCTACAAATAGGCCATTGCCATTGTGTCCATCCTGCAATTGTTGGTTTATAGTGGAGTGCCTGAAGATGTAAGCATCATGGACACTTCCAGGATGTCTTTCAAGGATGTTTGTGATAATTCCACAGTGGTCCATGATGGCCTGAACATTGATGGAGTGGGTATGTTTGCTGTTCATGTAGAGGTGTTCAGTTGCTGCAGAAGGGACAAGTTGGACATGGGTGCACTCCAATGAACCCAGCACCTGCTGGAAGCCATCAATATGGTGGAAACCTTGTTTGGTCTCCTGCTGCAATTCCTGGGTGTTGGGGAACTGGATGTGATGGTGTGTGAGTCTGATGATGGGGTTCAGGACCTTCATAAGGAAGGCAGAGAGGGATGGTTGGGAGATGACACCCACTTGTGCCGAAGTCATCTAGAATTAACCTGATGGCAGCAAGTGGAGGACAGCCAGGAGTATGGTCATGGGTATAATTGCTGTGTGACTCTGCACTCTTGCTGTGATGTCTGGTGCAATGTGGTGGAGCAGACGTACAATGGACTCCCGACTCAGATGGTAGAGTCTAATCACCTCTTCTTCCCTGAGGCCCAGGATGGTTGCATGCTGGCGAAAGATCCTCTCCTGCCTTCTACTCTGCATTTGTGGCTGCTGGGGTGGTGTTTGTAGTTGCTGCGGTGCTGCTGGTGGCACTTGGCATCGTCGCTGTCATCTTTAAGGGTGCCAAGCTGTAGGAGTAACAGTTCCATGGAGTCTAGTTGCTTTCCAATGCTCCTTCTGTGTGTTTCCCTTATGTGGTATTGTGTGGGCCTCATTTTAATGGCTATTCTGACCAAGTGTTAAAATTTCGACGCTATTCTGAGTTAGCGTCATTTTTTGGTCCCGGTCCTTTGTGTGCATCAATTTTCCGTAGGGTTTTACATTTGGAGCTAGCGGCCTAGTGTAATTTTTTATGAGGGGACGCTTACCTTGCATATCATTGTCGTTAAACGACACAAGATGAGGTGGTGCTTCCAAAAAATGACGCTAAGTCGAACATTTTGATGCTAGACTGCTCTAGTGTCAAAATATAAATATGCTGTTAAGTTAGCGCCGCTTTTGCGGCAATAAATGGTGCAAAGGCTACCTTTTTTTAAAACCGGGCCTAAATACTCCTACCATCACCACACCCACTTCACTCTACTCATGCCTCTCACTCCCTGCCTCACCCACATAACCACTTTCTTAGTCCTGCCCAACATCCCTCTTCCTTACTTGTTCCTACTGCCACATTCCTCAAATTAGTTTTTAAGTGTCATAACTTAAGCCACTTTTCACCTTTAACAGACTCTCTTTATATGTCTACTGTTACAAACTCTTCAGATTTATGCACAGATTGGCCAACAGCCTATATTACCTATGACCATAAAGTGACTTATCCCTCTTCCTAACCCTTTCCCCAAGGCTATCCAAAGACTTCCAGGCAGATCACTCATGAAGGATCCCACCAGGACAATCTAAGCTACTAATTGGAGAATAAATGCAATGCTGACCATTAGTCAGAATCACCATCACTATCAGGCTCAAGTAATTGGAGTTCAATAAGTGGTTTTAGTGACATCCCTCCCAGTATACCTAATGCATGGAAGTCACCCTATTCTCAATTGAACCTAGACATCAACCCATTGTGCATAAAATTGACTCCCTTGCTCTTACTCAGATGCACCAACAACTCGTTAACATCCCTTGAAAAAATTTAAAAGACCCCTACACACCTACCCATTCCTCAACTATTCCATCACACATAATTCTCAAGTCCATACATTTTGTAACAGTGAGCCTTGACATAACAGATACTCACAATCATTATGTAAAAGGGGCGTCAACATTCTGATAGCATAGTTATGTCTGCACCTAAATGTATGGACCATGTTGAGGGATATAAAGGAAGAAGTCAAGCAGTTTTCATTCCATTATGCAGCTTCTGAAATATACTCAAGATTGAAGTATATGTTTGCACCAGGTACGCATACACATAGATTTGCCAATGTAAATTGCTTAGAAGTGTCAGACCACTCAGCACTGAAGATAACTCTGCTACCAAAAAGAGGGGTACGGGCAGAGGGCAGAAAGGGTAAATCTTTGGGACCTGAGAGATATGATGTTGATGGCACCTAATAGTAGGACAACTGATCAGTACTTTAAAGATAATGAGGGAACAATTAACACAGAAGAAACCCTATGGGAGGTATATAAGACTGTAATAAGAGGACAGATCATATTACAAACAGTGAGCAATAGTGGAGGAAACTAGAGGAAGCACCAGGGATTGAAAATGTAGGGCATACCTGGAAAGTGAAGCCAAAAATATATATCCAATACAACACAAAATGATATGATGTTTGGAATACAATACCCAATGAGTTGCCAACAGATTTTTGTAAAAGACTGGCCTGAAACATATGTATGACGGTACCAAGGGAAGGGGCTCTCTATCTCCTGATTTGCGACAATCCACAGTGATCATGATCTTTAAACTAGGTAAGCAACCAGATCATTGCTCTCCATACTGTATGATCGTGTTGCTGAATCTGGAAAACAAAGACCTCAGGGCTTGAAAAATCCACTCGACCACTCAGCACTGGCGAGTCTTATTTGCTCAGGTTGAGCTATTTTTAATACTTACTTGTCCTTTCTGGTCAGTTGACACTGAACAGGTGTTCTGTTCAGTTGAAAAATGGAGGGGCAATAAAAGATTACTTTAAATCTTGTTCTTATGTCACATTTCCTCTGTGTTGACAGTCAGAGGTCAAAAGCAAGGTTTTCTTACAATTAATTTTCTTTCTGACTGCACGGTTCCAGGACTTTGTAAGGTGAACTGTGTGACCTGCTGCTTAGAATGTAAAATAAAAGTATAAAGGGTGTCAGGTTTTTCCTAACACACAACATTTAAATGACATAGTCAACTGTGCAAACGTTTCAAATGATATTTCAGTAGTTGTGAAAGCCCTATTTGATATTTCTGTGTGATGAACAAATATTTTAATAGGATGAAAACAAATCAGAATACTTTACATGTTGATGTGCAAATGATATTTTTTCTGAAACCCAATTTTCACAGATTGTTAATACACTGTGGGGGTCATTCCAACATTGGCGGTAAAAGGTGCATACCGCTGTCAGAAGACCGCCAACATACCGCCGCGGGCGCGGTAAACCGCCACGGTCATTCTGACCCACAACACGCAACCTGCCAAAATACAGACACCCACAAAAGTCCGCCACACCAAAGGCCAGCGAGAAACTGTCGATAACCAAACCGACACCGTCACGCCAACACAAATACGCCCACACTATCACGACACACGAATCCACGCGGCGGTCTTTCAAATGTGGTATTCCATTGGCGGTATACACCGCCGCGCTCAAAATACACACACACATACAAAACACAGCCACATTGGACAATTCCAAATACACACACCTGATACACATACGCACACCACTCCCACACACCCAATTAAATAGAAAACACACACTCACATCACCCACAAACCCCCACTCCTAAAAAATCGGGACCACGCACAGAGAAATAGAGAACCGAGCACCCAGACGCGCATATTACCATCACCCAGCAATATTACCACGCACTTCACACAACACACCAATACACATCACCACACTTAGCACCACACAATCCACCCCACACATCACCTACACCACCCCATGGCACCACAAAGACACCCCAGGTTTTCTGAGGATGAACTCAGGGTCATGGTGGAGGAAATCGTACGGGTAGAGCCACAGCTATTCGGAACACAGGTGCAGCAGACGTCCATTGCCAGGAAGATGGAGCTATGGAGCAGAATAGTCGACAGGGTCAAAGCTGTGGGACAGCACCCAAGAAATAGGGATGACATCAGGAAGCGGTGGAACGACCTACGGGGGAAGGTGCGTTCCGTGGTATCCAGACACCGCCTTGCAGTGCAGAGGACTGGCAGCGGACCCCCACCTCCTCCCCCAGAATTTACAACATGGGAGGAGCAGGTCTTGGCGATCCTGCATCCTGAGGGCCTCGGCGGAGTATCTGGAGGAATGGACTCTGGAAAGTCTCATCTTCACTACTTCATCCCCCCCACCCCACCAGCATGCCAACTCATACCCCCACCCTCACCCTCACCCCCATCACTCCTACTCCTTGCAAATGTCTCACCATCACAACCCACCCATCCCAACACCAAGCCCTGCATGCGACCACAAAGCATGGACACCCATCACCAAAGCATGGCCACTGCACATACCCATCCCCCCCCAAACCACCTTCACAAAAGCCCCCAGACAGGAATGCAAGCACTGGGGTACACGGGCACCCACCCATTGCACACCATGGCATACACAGATGCAATATTCATGGTTTTATACCCCTGCAGGACCCGAACGCCACGTCACCGCTCATGAGGGTCCACAAATGTCCACTCCACCCCTTGAAGAGGCCCACAGTGATGACAGCAGGTCTGTCGACCTGGATCTAGATGACCAGCCCGGCCCATCGGGGACCTCGGGACAGTCGGTTACCCTCAGACAGCCACAGGCCACAGCAGACCTTCCCCCCTCTGGGAACACCAGTACAGCACCCACCCAGCGGGCCCATGCCTCTGTCTCCAGGACACGTCAATCAGCGGTGTGTCCACCACTACAGGGCACCCAGGTTAACCCCCCACCCCAACAACAACAGGGACCTGGGGGCAGTGGCAGTGGGCACACAGTCCAGGGGACAGAGGCCCAGGGAAACAGGGGAACTGGGAGGGCTGCTGTGCGACGGGGGGGACAGGCCCAGGGAACCCACTCTCCATGAGGCTCTCTCCAACATCATGGGAGCGTACCATCATTCCCAGGAGACAATGGCGACGGTACTGGCCAGGTTTCAGGAGACCCAGCTCCTGCAGGAGGAGCAGTATTTGGGGTTCAGGGAGGAACTACGAACCATCAGTTCCGCCCTGGGCACCATCGTAGGGGTTATGAATCTGGTAGTCACCACATTGCGGGACACTGTGGCACCACAAAGGGCCCCTGACACTAGCATGGACCAAGAACTGCCTACCACCTCCGCCGGCGCTAGTGGACAGGAGGCCCCGCCACAGGACCAACAGGCCACCAGCACCCCACCCACTTCAGAAGGAGAACCACCCCGCAAGCGGTCCCTGAGATCCAGGAAGAAGACAGAGTAAGATGCCAAGACCCCCGCCAGGAAAGGATACCTCCCTGATTGTCATCCCACTGTCCCACATTGTCACCCTGTCCATCCTTAAACTGCCCCAGCTCCACTTTCCACAGGCATTTGGACAATGCACCTGTGATACTAATAGTCTGGACTCTGCCATAGACATTCCTCCACCATCACCCCTCACCAATTTTCAACCACCCACCAATATAGAGCACTGTAATAAACACAGTTATTGCACAAAACAATCAGGAGTCTGGCTGTGATTTTGAACAAATGTATTAGACATTACCGTGCCAAAATGCTTATTTACATTGTGATGCCAACATACCAATGTCAAACAGCTGTAGTCCATGGGGAAACAAAGCAGATGTCACACAGTGGGGCCCACATCTCTGAAATCGGAAGGGAAAGTCACAACTCAGTTACCATACACTGGGTGAAAAGGAAAGACAGTAGAGAGGGAGTAGTGTTTAAGTACATGTAGTATACCGGTGTGTAATCTTACCTGTGTGTCATTGGAAATATTGCTGTATTACTGTGTTCCTGTTGTCTATGTCGTCTTCTTCGGCTTCCTCATCTTCACTCTCCACAGGCTCCACAGCTGCTACAACACCACCATCTGGACCATCCTCCTGCAGAAAAGGCACCTGTTGTCGCAAAGCCAGGTTGTGAAGCATACAGCAGGCCACGATGAACTGGCACACCTTCTTTGGTGAGTAGAATAGGGATCCACCTGTCATATTGAGGCAACGGAACCTGGCCTTCAGGAGGCCGAAGGTCCGCTCGATCACCCTCCTAGTTCGCCCATGGGCCTCATTGTAGAGTTCCTCTGCCCTTGTCCTGGGATTCCTCACTGGGGTCAGTAGCCATGACAGGTTGGGGTAACCAGAGTCACCAATTAGCCACACACGGTGCCGTTGGAGTTGCCCCATCACGTAAGGGATGCTGCTATTCCGCATAATGTACGCGTCATGCACTGAGCCAGGGAACTTGGCATTAACATGGGAGATGTACTGGTCTGCCAAACATACCATCTGGACATTCATGGAATGATAACTCTTCCTGTTTCTGTACACCTGTTCACTCCTGTGGGGGGGGGGCCAAAACCACATGGGTCCCATCAATGGCACCTATGATGTTGGGGATATGTCCAAGGGCATAGAAATCACCCTTCACTGTAGGCAAATCCCCCACCTCAGGGAAAACGATGTAGCTCCACATGTGTTTCAGCAGGGCAGACAACACTCTGGACAACACCTTGGAAAACATAGGCTGGGACATCCCTGATGATATGGCCACTGTTGTTTGAAATGACCCACTTGCTAGGAAATGGAGCACTGACAGCACCTGCACTTGAGGGGGGATTCCTGTGGGTTGGCGGATAGCTGACATCAGTTCTGGCTCCAGCTGGGCACACAGTTCCTGAATAGTGGCACGGTCAAGCCTGTATGTCAGTATGACATGTCTCTCCTCCATTGTCGACAGGTCCACCAGCGGTCTGTACACCGGAGGATGCCTCCATCTCCTCGCATGTCCCAGCGGACGGTGCCTATGAGGGACAACAGCGAGCACAGAGTCAATCAACCCACAGGTACGTAACCACAGCTTGCACAGAACACGATTCTTAATCCATAGAATGGCTTGTATGAGTGTTGATGCAAGGCCTAGGTATGTGTGACGCAGTAAAAAGTAAGCCATGTGGCCCCTGAAATGGTGGCTGCCTGACCTGCAAAGTGCGACAATGGGATGTGAGGTAACTGCGCTGGCGTTAAACACCGTGGCGGTAGGCGGTCGAAGACCGCAGCGCAAGGCAGCATTGGTTAACATTGAACCCTATGGGTCTCAGGAGCCAATGACGATGTGCGCCGGCGGTCGCGGTATGCACTGCAGCGGCCGTGACTGCCATTTTCTATCTGCTTAATCACTCGATACCTGATCTTCGACAGGAGAGGACCTACACTGCAAGTATTGCTGTGACCTCGGTCTGGAAGAGACAATGGCTCATGCGACTGGGGAAAGGGCCCCTGCCTTCACTGCGGAGGAGTTGGATAAACTTGTGGATGGGGTCCTCCCCCAGTACGCGCTACTCTACGGTCCTCCAGACAAACAGGTAAATACACTGGGAGCATGCTTTATGGGCTATGCCTGTGGCGAGTGGGGTGGATGAAAGATGGGGGGGAGGGGAATGATTGAGGCATGCATCAAAGGACGGGGAGAGCATGTGCCACATGGCAAGGGTAGGGATGGGGGGCCACTCACATTGAAGGTGCAGAAGGTAATTACTATTCTTCTCCCCCTGTACATTTCATATAGGTCAGCGCCCACCAGAAGATCGATATTTGGCGTGCCATCGCCAAGGAAGTCCGGACCCTGGGGGTCCACCACAGACGGGGCACCCACTGCCGGAAGAGATGGGAGGACATCCGCCGCTGGAGCAGGAAGACGGCGGAGGCTCAGCTGGGGATGGCCTCCCAACGTGGGAGGGGTGCCAGTCGGACTTTGACCCCCTTGATGTCCCGGATCCTGGTGGTGGCCTACCCCGATTTGGATGGGCGCGTGAGGGCATCACAGCAGACACAAGGGGGTGAGTACACTCTCATTCTGCTGACTTTGCGCGCAGTGGAGGTGTCTGGGTGGGGGAGGAGGGCTGTGGGTATCCCTAGGCCAGGCCGATTTCTGTAGGCTAGGCCCCTCCGTAAGGCATGGCCCTGTGCCCCCGCCCCCCACCTCTGTAGGGTGCCAAGTACAGCTATTCATGGCCCTGTGTCATCTATGTGTGCAGATGTCGTCCATAGGCTTGTAGGCCATGTCCCAGGGATTGAGTAGTCGACCCCAAGTTCGCGGCGTAGTGCAGGGGGCTTCTGTGTCTTTCCTGTCCGCCAACGGTGTCGCCAATGCATGCACTCAACATGTCTATATTCTGTTCCCCCTCCCCTTTTTTGTGGTCTTCCTGTTCATGTGTGCATTAGCATCATCAGGCAGAGGAGAAGTGGCATCGGAGCACAAGGGAGCTGCATCCCACATGGCCTTGGAGGGCCACGCAACGGACTCCGAATTCACCAGTGGGACGGAGGGCGAGGGGAGCTCCACAGCGGGGACTCGGGCAGACATCAGTGACACCAATTTGTCCTCTGAAGGGAGCTCCCTTGTGGTGGCGGCAACATCTGTGCCTCCCGCAACAACAGGTACAGCCGCCACCCACCACACCAGCACTGCCCTCCCAGCAGCCCCTCAGCGTTTGGCCCATGCCCGCTCACCCAGGAAGGTGGGCATCTCCTTCGCCCCAGGCATCTCAGGCCCTGCCCCAGTCACCCCTGCTGCCCTCAGTGAGGAGGTCATTGACCTCCTGAGGACGCTCACTGTTGGGCAGTCTACCATTTTGAATGCCATCCAGTGTGTAGAAAGGGAGGTGCACCAGAGTAATGCATACCTGGAGGGCATTCATTCTGGTCAGGCGGCCCTTCAGCGATCGTTCCAGACTCTGGCCTCGGCACTCATGGCAGCCATTGTCCCTGTCTCTAGCCTCCCCCCTCCAACTTCCTCCACCCATACCCTATCACCTGTACCTCTGCCTATCCCAGACACACCATCAGACCAGCCTGCACACACCTCAACACCCAAGGGAAGCTCAGCCAGACATAAGCACCACACATCCCACAGGCAGTCAGACAAGCAACATCCACATACAGACATACCAACACCCACTGCCTCCACTGTGTCCCCCTACTCCACGTCTCCCTCCTCCCTCCCTGTCACCTCTCCCTTCACACCTGCATGCACAACATCTTCTGCCACTACGTCCCTCAGCAGCTCACACACCAGAACCCCCCGCACACGAGCAGTCACCACCCCCACTGCCATTTACACGTCCCCTGTGTCCTCTCCCAGTGTGTCTGTGACCCCCTCTTCCAAGATACACAAACGCAGGCAGCCACCCACCCAACAGCCATCCACCTCACGACAGCCTCCAGCCCAAGCACCTGCACCCAAAGCCACCAGACTTACAACTCCTACAACCACAACCTCTTCCTCCACTCCCATACCCACTACACCTACCCGTCCCACTGCTCCAAAAAAGTTTTTCCTGTCTAAACTCAACTTCTTTCCAACAACTCCCCCACCCCACCCCGTCCATGTCATAGGACTACAGTCAGCACCTCAGCCACGACAAAACCGGCCCCTGTCATCACAGTCTGCCATGGACAGTGGAGTGCCCCACCCACCAGGGCAGCCAGTTTGGTGCGAAGCCAAGGCACGGGCAGCCCACCCCCGGAGAAACATCCCAAGATAGGCAGTGGCCGGCGGGAGAGGGTGAAAACACCAGGAACTAAAATCCCTACCAGGGCTCCGGCAGGGAGTGTGGAGACAGCTGGCACACCGCCCAAGGTGGGGAAGGGCCACAGGCGATCAGAGAAGGCTGGGAAGGGCAGCACGCCCGACAACACCGCCATCAGCCCAGCTGGCCAGGAGGGCCCCGCCAGCCCCATCCCAGGTGGGCAGGAGGCCACCAACAGGCGCGGCACAGCTGCCCAGGAGGGCCCCGCCAGACACAGGACAGATGGGCAGGAGGGCCCCGCCAGCCACAGGGCAGATGGGCAGGAGGGCCCGCCAGCCACAGGACAGGTGGCAAATGACCTCCCCGCCATGGCCGGAACCGCTGAACTGTGCACTGCCGTCTCAAGCACCGCTGAACTGGGCCCTTCATCTCAAGCACCGCTGCACTGGGCCCTTCATCTCAAGCACCGCTGAACTGGGCACCGCCGTCTCAAGCACCGCTGCACTGGGCCCTTCAACTCAAGCACCGCTGCACTGGGCCCTTCATCTCAAGCACCGCTGAACTGGGCCCTTCATCTCAAGCACCGCTGAACTGGGCACCGCCGTCTCAAGCACCGCTGAACTGGGCCCTTCATCTCAAGCACCGCTGAACTGGGCCCTTCATCTCAAGCACCGCTACACTGGGCCCTTCATCTCAAGCACCGCTACACTGGGCACCGCCGTCTCAAGCACCGATGAACTGGGCCCTTCATCTCAAGCACAGCTACACTGGGCACCGCCGTCTCAAGCACCGCTGAACTGGGCCCTTCATCTCAAGCACCGCTACACTGGGCCCTTCATCTCAAGCACCGCTACACTGGGCCCTTCATCTCAAGCACCGCTACACTGGGCACCGCCGTCTCAAGCACCGCTGAACTGGGCCCTTCATCTCAAGCACCGCTACACTGGGCACCGCCGTCTCAAGCACCGCTGAACTGGGCCCTTCATCTCAAGCACCGCTACACTGGGCCCTTCATCTCAAGCACCGCTACACTGGGCACCGCCGTCTCAAGCACCGCTGAACTGGGCCCTTCATCTCAAGCACCGCTACACTGGGCACCGCCGTCTCAAGCACTGCTGAACTGGGCCTTTCATCTCAAGCACCGCTACACTGGGCACCGCCGTCTCAAGCACCGCTGAACTAGGCCCTTCATCTCAAGCACCGCTACACTGGGCACTGCAGTCTCAAGCACCGCTGAACTGGGCCCTTCATCTCAAGCACCGCTACACTGGGCACCGCCGTCTCAAGCACCGCTGAACTGGGCACCGCCGTCTCAAGCACCACTGAACTGGGCCCTTCATCTCAAGCACCGCTACACTGGGCACCACCGTCTCAAGCACCGCTGAATTGGGCACCGCCGTCTCAAGCACCGCTGAACTGGGCCCTTCATCTCAAGCACCGCTGAACTGGGCCCTTCATCTCAAGCACCGCTACACTGGGCACCGCCGTCTCAAGCACCGCTGCACTGGCCACTCCATCGCAGGCACCGCTGGCCCATGAGCGGCAGGGGCTGGGCCGCATCTGTGTTGGGCAGGGCTTCACGAGGCACTCTGGGCACCAGGCCCCCTCCAGAACCAGTGGAGACTGTTATCCACTTGTGAGACTGTGGCTTTGCACTCCCCAGGATTGAGCAGTGGGCAGCCCACCCACTGTATAGACTTGTGAGACTGTGGCTTTGCACTCCCCAGGATTGAGCAGTGGGCATGGAGGCCCCTCGTGGATCTGGCGTTGTGCACTCATCTGGCTGAGGTGCCCCCCCTTCCATTCCCCCTGAGGTGCCTGTAGTTTTGCTATCTGATGCCCCTGCAGTGTTCTCTCCGTTAGAGTCAGGTATCCTGTGTGGGCTTTGCCCATGTGATTTTGGCCGAGTGGTCCACGGACAATGCCTGCTACAATGCTCGGACTTGTACATTTCTGTATATAAGAGTTTTTGATGTGTATATATATATTTTTGGCAGTATTGCAATATATTTCAATGTTTAGAATAATTTCCTTTTGTCTTTGCATTCTTCCGAGGGGTTTGGGGGGTGTAACTGTGATGTATTGCTATTCATTGATGTGTGTGTTGTAGTGGGTGAGGGTGGGGGTGGGTGTGTCACGTATGTGTGTCCCCGTAATTTTTTTCCTCCCCCCTCCCCTGTGTCGTAGGTGCAGTACTCACCGTTGTCTTCTGTGCCGGCGTTCGTGCTCCTGGTAGAGGAGCAGGAAGACTATCGCTGGGAGTATGTGGAGTTCGGGTTCCATGCTGTCCTGATTCCTCGTGGGGTGTATGGAGGTGAGCGTTTTCCCTTCGAAATGGCTGTTTCCGCCGTGTTTTTATCGGCGGGGCTACCACCCCGGAAAAGGTGGCGGATTGGTAGGTTGTGATACTGTGGGCGGTACATTGACTCCCGCCTGTCTGTTGGTGGGGACCGCCGCGCTGTTTGTTTGTACCGCCGTGGCGGGCGGGGTGTTAATGTGGCGGTCTCTGTTGGCGGTTACCGCATCGGTCGGAATTCAATTTTTTTTACCGATAGCCTGTTGGCGGTTTTGCCGCCGCTTTAACACCGACCGCATCAGAAAAGCTGCAAGTTAGTGGAGAGGTTTTTGGACATTTCTTGGAAAGTTACTGTGTGTAAAGGACAATATGTTACCACACCGTGGTTTCGTAATATAATTATTAAAATTGAGTGTTTTACATAACTGAGAAACACTCCTGCCCTGATGGCAATGTTGTTAGTAAACTAAATGAAGTCCTGTAATATTTCATAATGATAACTGTGTGATTAAAGGTCATTGAAGTACTAGTGGCCCTTAAGGCCATTTCTTGTGTTCCCTTATGGAACCTCTATGTTATGAGGATTCTAGGAATGTTGGTGAGGGACACAGTTGGGAGCTGACTGCGAGCAGCCTGGGTTAACTGTCTACATCTGCTTAAGCAAATAAACACCAGAACCAGGGTTCAATGCATGTGTGATTTTTTTACTTACTTCGATGGCAACGAGCGGATGGTCTTCCCAGTGACAACAAACCACCAGCTGCGAGGATGAGGTGAAGCAAAGCCATCGGTAAAAAACAATTGTGAGCGAGGCATCGGACAAGGAGCTCCCAACGATTGTGCACAGCAGTAGAGGATTGACAGGAGTGGCTCTGCTGGTGAGGCACAGTTGTTTGTTTGTCATTTTGCCATGTGGAACACATCAGCTCTCCATTGCGACGGTTGAGAACCAGAATGCTCAATTTCCTTTAGAAACAAGGAAGCAGGTTTCAATACAAGCTCTACTTGCTTTAGATAATGCACTGAGCGTTTCGAGAATGCAGCCATTTTGGAAATTCAGGAAAATAGGCTCATCTCCCATAGAAACAAGTCTCATTGTTTGTCAGTAGATCCATGGCGGCCAACTTAGAGGAGTTTTGCATTATTGATGGTGTACAGATTTACACACTTTGAAATACACTAATGAATCTTATCCAGCACTTGTCGCATTAGTGTACATACACTAATACTATTGAGTTGTAATCAGTTATACAAAGTACTGCTCGTATACATTTATTAACTCGATTGCACTCCCATGGAACATTTATTTACAGGTGTGTATTGGTCGTAAACAAAGATTGCACATTGTTTGAACTCGTCTTACTGACATTTCAATTACCTTCATCCAAGGGGTCATATTTGTACAAAAATTGGATATTTTGCAAAGGTCTGTCAGAGTACCAAACAGAAAAATAAGAACATCAGTGCAGCGTGTGTGGACTCTGCAAGCAATGTGGATGAATTGATAGATGAAGTGCATGACATAGTGCTTGTGGTGTCTGACGTTGTCAAACAGGGTAATACTGAACATTGCAGAGATCCTTATGTTGAGGTTCAGATAGGTGACAAAATTACAAGGTTACTGGTAGATTCTGGTGACAGAATCACTGTGTTCACTCAAGAATTATTTCTGCAAAAATGGGGTGAACATGATTTGATGCCACCAGATAGATCTCCTGTATCCTATGAAGGAAGAAAAATAGAATTGCAAGGATGTTTTGAAGATATCTTGATGTTAAGGGAAGAAGGATTGTTGGCAAAGTATATGTGGCATTTAGAGGTCTTAACATATTGGGTTGGTTTCACCAAGGACTTTTTGGTATGATTTCACGGCATGGTACGAGCGAACAGTTATCTGTTGTAAGTGATGACAACACCATTGAGGGAATTTTAAATCAGTTGCCTGAGGTAATTTCAGGAGAACTTGGAACGATTAAAGGTTTTCAACATAAGATTAAGATGAAAGACAATGCCATACCTGTTAAGCACAAAATGAGAGGAGTACCTTTAAGTGTCAGGGAAGATTTGGAAAGAGAGTTGGGGGTTTTATGTCACAAAGGTTTTATTGAACCAGTTGAATCTACTTTTTTTTTATAATATAGCTTATTTCTTTAATGGTTTCTATCGTTCATAATTAACATTCAACTCACAAGATGTGGTGAGCATGAAACCAGGAGCACAAGGAAAGACAAAGAGCAAAGGGTGAACCAGCAATACTAACACAGAATATATTTACAGGAAATACATTATTATTATTTTTTTTTCAAATACATGTTTATTAACTATTTGCTGTCTTACATATGCAAGTCTATTTGCGGCAACATCTTTTTTTTTTCCATCATACATATCAATCAAACAATCCGTGATCCTGTTATACTTTACAGATACTCTGTTACATAACTCCTTAGTCATTTTGATTGTCATTTAGTATTCGTTAATCACTGATTCTAATATACTAGCATTTCTACTTTAAGTGGTTATTCACTCCTTAATTTTGTTGCCATTTTGAATTATGTGACCTCACAACAGTCTTAACTCAACTTCAAACAATATATAAACTTAATGGCTTATGTGGGTGGGCCTACGCATCTTTTAGGGGGAGACTCTAACGGGGCACTTCAATGAGCGGGGATGGCCAGCCGTCCTTCCCCCACTCTTTCCAGTAGTTATGTTGCCATTTGTGTCCAGTCCAATTCTACCCCTTGTCATTGGGTGCGGTCTATTGGTGTGTCTGTCAATGCCCCAGTTCAAGTTCCAGAGACCCTCCCCCAGAGCCAGGTCTGTCGGACACATTGGACAACTCATCCTACCACTTCGGGAGCTATCTGTCTCTTCATCAGGTTGTCCCAGTTTGTCACTAAGTCCTCCCATTCCGAGGCAACGGGGGTCTGGCGAACTCCCCTGGCCTCCTCCACCTTTAAGACCTGCAGTTCAGCCATGATCCACCTCGCAACATCACCTTTCCATTCAACCAGCGAGGGGTGGCTGGAGGCCTTCCAGCCCCTTGTGATCAGCCTTTTATAAAGAGCCAGAGTCAGGTCCAGGAATCGTCCCCTCATTTTCCCCCGCAGGGCACAGGCCTTGAGGCCCAGTAAGCACACAGCAGGCGTTGGCTGTAGTTCCGCCTCAAATAATTCTGACAAGACCGCCATCATCGCCCCCCAACCAGTCAGGAGTACTGGGCATCCCACACCATGTGATCAAAGTCGGCTTCCTCGTCACTACATCTGGGGCATGTCCTAGGGGTCCCTCCATATATACGGAACAGTCTGTGGGGAGTGAGGTACGTCCTGTGTAGGTAGTTGTGTTGGATGTATTTTAATCTTGTGTTGCATGAGATCGTCCGGGGACTAGCTAGTGCTCTGTTCCATTCTGCTTCAGACATGTCCCGCCCAATCGTTCTTGTCCATCTTTCTCTCAGTGAGTGTAGGGGGTCCAATGCTGCCTCAATCTGGGCTCTATATAGTTTAACAACCAGATGGGGTTCCTCTCCTGAGGTCATCAGGAGATGTAACACCCCGTGGACAGTGGGCTCCGCATTGATCGTATCCCAATGGTTCTTCAAGGTATGCACTAATTTCCTGTGGAGTAAAAACTGTCCCTGAGGAACTCCCCCCCCTGATAGGTCAGTGAAGCTCTTCAGCACTCCCTCGTTGAACAGACCCCCACTGTCACTACTCCTGCTCTTGTCCACGGTCCCAGTCCCAGGCCCCCCTGCCTTTTCCCTCCCGGGTCCAGTGAAAGGGCCGATAACGGCAGGGCCGGGGAGTATGGTGGGCCCACTCCAACCCTTCCTGTGCACCGTTTCCAACATTTCATTGCAACACTGTTCATTATGTTGTCCCCTAAGGGGGTAATCTTCCTGCCTGCCATTCGTGCTACAGTCCGAGCTGTGTCTATCTCACCGTGGGCAGTACACAAATCGAGATGTCCCCTGCCCACTAGCCAACCAGCTACCCATTGTAGTTGAGATGCTAAATAATATGCCTCAAAGTCAGGGGCACCCAGTCCACCCATATGAGTCGGCCTACAGGGGTCTTCAGTGCTGTGCGTCTACGCCCATCATCCCATATTAACTCCCTAAGCAAAGCGTTCAACTCACGAAACCACGCCGAGGGGACCAGTAGTGGTAAATTAGCAAAGTAGTAGAGTAGGCGAGGAAGCATAATCATTTTAGACAGCGCTACTCTGTCCATTATTGTTAACTTTAGTGAGCGCCAGAACCCAACCGAGGACCGCAGGCATCAAAGTGCTTTGCCAAGATTACCATCCCGGAGATCACTTAGTTCGTGGAACATTTGAATGCCCAGATATTTGAAGGTCCGCGGGGCCCAGTTCATGTCCATTGGGCATGCTCCAGGGCGTGCCCCATCTGGTCGTATGGGAAATACAAATGTCTTTCCTCGGTTAAGGCAAAGCCCAGACAACGCTCCAAAGTCTTCCAGGATTTTCAGGACCCACGGAAGACCACTGCTCCCATCCCTCAAGTAAACAAGTATATCGTCGGCGTACAGAGAGACAATATGTTCGGTTGGTCCCCATTCAATTCCCCTGCCTACACCTTCCCGCCGCAGTCGGGAAGCCAGTGGTTCGATTGCCAGGGCAAATAATAATGGGGACAGGGGGCATCCCTGTCTGGTTCCCCGAAATACTGGGTATGCACTAGATATTGTTCTGCCCGTCTTCACTCTTGCTAGCGGGGACGAATACAATAGGTCCACCCATTTTACCCAGCCCTCCCCAAGTCCCATTTTCAGCATCACGGCCCTTAGGACGTCCCATCTGATCGAGTCGAAGGCCTTCTCAAAGTCTACCGCGAGCAAGACCCCCGCTGGCGGCTTCAACTCGTTAGGCATATGCAGAACAGCGAAGATCCGCCTCAAATTCAGGGAGGTGTTACGACCAGGAACAAAGCCGTTCTGGTCCGCATGCACAAGTGTGGTCATGAGAGGGAGCAGCCGGCCAGCCATGATCTTACTAAGGATCTTAAAATCGCTGTTTAGCATCGACAAAAGACGAAAGTCCACTACCGATGCTTCTCTGGCGTTTGTCTTGGGGAGTGGTACCACCAAGGCCTCACGAAATGTGCGTGGTAACTCCCCACTGTGTAACGCCTCGATGTACATTTCCAAAAGTTGGGAGGCCAGTAAAGAATTATATTTTTTATAAAAATCCATGGGGAGACCGTCTGTACCAGGGGTCTTCCCGGGGGCTAGTTGCGCTATGGCCTCACTTATCTCCTCCGCTGTCACTGGTCCCCCCAGGCTATCTCTCTCTTCAGGGTTCAGTGTTGGCAATGGGATTTGCCGTAAAAAATTATCAAAGGCCTCTGTTCCCAGGCCGCTAGGTCTCCCATATAGCCGTGTATAATATTCCTTAAATGCATCATTTATGGGGCCTGGACTGAGTCTGAGGAGTCCCCCCCCCATCTAGTACACTCGGAATGGGCTCGCTGTACCTGCCTGGGTGCACCAGCCATGCCAATAGTCTCCCCGATCTGCCCTCCTCCGATTGTAGGGATGCCAGATATTTTTGCCTGCTGTGGCACCTGAGCTGCTCCTCAATCCGGGAGTGCTCTCTACGGACCCGGTTATATTCCTCATTCTCCTGACCAGTAAGGCCCTGTCTCGATTCCCCTTCATGCATGTCCTTCTCCAGGGTAGCCAATTCCCTTTCAAATGTACGATTCACCCCCACCGACTGCCCCAGGCAGAAGCCCCTCATCACCACCTTGAGTGTTTCCCATTCCGTGGCCCTAGAAGGGGTGGACCCGCCGTTTATCTCAATATATTCTGCCAGGTGGCAGCGCAGGGCCTCCCTGTATGTCTGATCCTCAAGTGCTGCGGGGGTTAATCTCCAAGACGGTATGGGGGTCTATCCTCCCATGCCCTCAGCGTCAGCAACAGGGGATTATGGTCAGATAAGGTGCGGGCCAGGTATTCAGAGCGTGTCATGTTACTCATAAGACTCTATCAATTCTGGTGTGCACTCGGTGGAGACCCGAGTAATACGAGTAGTCCTTAACATTTGGGTGTTGTTCTCGCCAGACATCCATCAGCTCCCAAGTGTTAAGCCATTCGCACAGTCTTTTGGCTGTTTTAGTTGCCACTGCAGTGGCGGGGTTGACCTGTCCGCGTTTATGTCTAGTACTGCGTTGAAGTCCCCCCCAATTAATAATTCTCCAGTGCATTGGCGGGTAAGGTGGCTCGATAAACCTGTCATGAAGGAGATCTGGTCCTGATTAGGGGCGTAAATGCAACTCAGGACTATCGGGGTACCATGTAGCCTTCCCTCCAGTATCACAAATCTGCCTCCCGGTCTATGTTGGAAGTGTCTACCGTTAGAGGGACCCCTGCTCTGATCCATATCAGTACCCCCCTTGCGAAAGCCGAGTACTCTGTGGCGAACACCTGTCCCCTCCATCTACGCCTCAGTTTTTCTCCCTCCCCCGATGCTAGATGGGTCTCCTGCAGCATTTCCACCTGTACTCCCCTTCTCTTTAGGTAGGACAGAATTCTATGTCTCTTAGCCAGCATGCCCATCCCCCTAACGTTCCATGTTAAGAGATTGTAGTCTGCCATCTCTGTGTATCAGTCTGGTAAAAGTGTCCCCGGCTCTCCCGGGCCTCGGATTCGCCCCTTCGCATATTCAGACTTTTGCTATAGTCAGACTTCACCACCCATTTTGCCATTTTAACTTGTAACTGTGTTCCACAACTCCCCAACCCCAGGGCGCCTCCCAAACTGTAGGTTGCCCAGTAACCTGTGCAACAGTGCAACTTGTTCAAACGTGTGTCAGCAGTACTTGCCAGCCTGGCTAGGCAGGCGAGGTTCTGATCAGGAGGGTGGCCAGGTCCGGAGGGGCCTCTTGTGCCATATCTCCAGGGCCCTTTGCGATTTTGGATTAGCCCAGTTTGTCGGCCGTTTGCAGGGTCACCTTCGGGGCGCAAGCCGAGCACCCCGACTCTCTGGCAGAGGACACCAATGTGTCGTCCGACTCTTCCTCGGAGCCCTCCTGGGGGGACCCCTCTCCACCCATGCGGGCCGCCGCCTCCAGGGCCGCTTTCCTGCCCCTTTCTTTCTGCGTTTGCATTGGTGCTAGGTGTGGGCGATCCCTGGGTCTCCGTCTCCCCGGGGCCCAGCGAGGCCCGCTCCCAGCCGGGCCCCCTCGTGCCAGTCGTCCCGCTGGGGGTCCATGTGGCTCCAGCCATTCCCATGCCTCCTCTGGGGATTGGAGGAATGTAGTCTTCCCTTCCAGCATCACTCTTAATCTGGCTGGATAGAGCAGCGAGTGCTGGATCCCTTCCTCTCTTAAGGCCCTCTTGACTGCCAGAAATGAGGCACGTTTGTTCTGAACATCCATTGTAAAGTCCGCAAATAGTGTCACCTCCCCGTTTGCTACTTTAAACATTCTGCAGGAGGATGTCTCTATCGATGGCACCCGATGCGCACGCTCCAGCGTGTAGAAGGGAGTCAGGGACCCAGGAGCAACTGTCGTGCTGAACCACTTCTCCAGAAATTCCATCATGTTCGTCCCCTCAGCCCCCTCAGGGAGGCCCACCACGCGTACGTTGTTCCTCCTGTTCCTCCCTTCCGCGTCCTCAGCTCTCTTTTCAAGTCGTACCACTCTGTCAGCAAGGGAAGTCACCTCAGCCGCCAAGTCTTTCTGCTTTGGTACGATGTCCGCCAACGTGGATTCCGTTTCTTTGACTCTGTCTACCAGTTTATGGTGGTCCGCTCTCAGTAGACCCACCTCAACCGCGACTTGGTTGATATCTCGTTGTAATGTTGACTTTGTGTCTTCTTATGCCCCTAGTATTTTATCCAAGGTGTCCTGTACTTTAACTTGCGCTTGGTCCTGTGTGTCCGCTTCTTTGTGCTCCGGCGGCGCCGCAGGGTCCATGGTTCTGTTCCTGTGACAGCTCTTGGGGGCCATCGGATGGATTGGGGGTCGCACCCCAGGGGCCCAGGCAGTGGGCCGAACGCTATCGTGAGTTCTTCTCCGTCCTTGCCACCGCGCTCTGGTCTTAGTAGGCCGCTCCGTAGCCCCCAGTCGGCCCCAAGTAGGCTCCAGTCACCCCACCGGCCGCCTCTAGTCTCCGGTTGTAGAGCTGGGGGCTCCGCGCTGTCAGTTCGTTGCAAACTGCCACTCTTTTCAGCTCTGGTGGCCCTGACCGTTCTGCCGCGAACTGGGTGCCCAGGGCCCTTTAGTGCATTGTGGTCTCGGTTCGGATTCCCTTCCTCGTGGTATCTTAACCACTTCTTCATTGTTCCCCCTGCAGAGCCAGCGTCATGACCAGGCACGCTCACTCACCCCTCGAGCTCCAGCATTTCCAGGCGCTCCATTCACCACGCTGCTCACATAGGGGCCGTTGGCGCTCTAGGATACTCGGGGCGGTCCGCGGGCTCCGCCCGTCAGGTAATCTGCCCTCTGTTTCCTTTGCAGGGCCACCTCCTCACTCGACGTCTTCACAGAGCCTTTCACTTTCTCGCTGGGTAAGTGCCGCCAGGGGGGCCCAGCCCCACTTCGCCCCCACAGCCCAGCGTGCTCGCCGGTCTGCTCCTGCCGCAAGCCGGGGCGTTCTTCCACCCGTCTCGCGAGCCTTTAATGGGTCTGCAGGGGCCCCCAGAGGCCTGCCGGGGTCCTCCGCCAGCCGGGCCTCCTGCTGCTCACTCCGCACTCGGGGGCTCCAGACCCCCCGCAGTCACAGCAGCCGGTCCGGCCCTACCTCGTGGCCTCGCAGCCTCTCCGGCATCTCTGTGCCCCGCCCGGGCTAGGCGTCGTATTCACGGGCCGGCCCCAACGCACACAGGGGCAGCGCCCGCATCCGGCAGCAGCACTGCTCCTCCGCTCTTCCAGCCAGCCACCCCTGTCCCCCGCCGGCTGACCCAGCACCTCCGAGGCAGCGTGGAGGCCCGGCCAGGGTCCCAGCCGCACAACTCGAGGCCGCGGCTCCGAACGCGGAGGCAGCCCGCCAGCTCCCTCTCCGGCCGGCTGGCCCGAATCCACCAGAAACACTCTTCGGAGCCGCGGCAAGGGCCCAGCAGCTCCCCGGGCCAGCTCCCAGCCCAGCACTCCCGCTCGGGCCCAAATCGGCCCATAGATGGCACGCTTCTTCTCGACTTTTAAGTCGGCCCCTCCGGCGCGAGGGATTTAGGCGTGCGCCATCTCCGGACCCTTGGCCACGCCCTCCAGTTGAATCTCCTTTGTGGCTCTCTCCTTTAGTTATATCTCGAAAAAAAATGGAGAACTGTGGGTGTGTGTGTGGATCTTAGAGCACTAAACAGATTGATAGGGGTTGATGTTCACCCTCTTCCCAAGATTTTTGAAATTTTGTCAACCATTTCAAGAGCGAGGTACTTTACTAAACTTGATCTAGCTTCGGCATATCATCAAGTGGTATTAGAACCAGAATGTTGTCATCTTACTACTTTTGTTTCTCCATGGAGCACTTATGAGTTTTGTTGCATGCCATTCAGCCTAGCATCAGTGGGATCAGTTTTTCAAAGGGTGATAAAACCTGTGTTCAAAGGTATTTCTAATGTAATAGTCTTTCAGGATGACATTTTGATATACGCCAAAGAGCGAGAGGAGCATGATGTTGTGTTACGAAAAGTGCTATCTATTTTTCAAATCTTCTGCTGTTGTTTTAAAAAGAAATAAGTGCGTATTTTTAAGGGAGTCTATAGAATACTTAGGGCATGTAATTTCATCTGATGGAGTGAGACCAAAACCAAGGCTCATTGATGCCATTATAAAAACACCTCCTCCAACAGATAAGACGAGTGTCAAATCATTCTTGGGTCTTTGTGAATTCTATTCGCAGTTCATTCCATACTTTACTTCAAGAGTCAGGCCTATTTTGTTGCTGCTGAAGTCACATGTGGATTTTATATGAGATGCTGATTGTGTTAAGGCCTTCAATGATATCAAATGCCAAATATCATTGGTAGATGTGCTTCAATCATATGATCCTAATCTGACATGATGGACGCAATGTGGTTTTAGGTGCAGTGCTAGCACAGAGGTCCGGTGTTCAAGAGTTTAACATTGGCTTTGCATCAAGAGTTCTTTGAGACTCCAAGAGTCACTATTCTGTCATAGAAAAATAACTTTTAGCGTGTTGGTGGGCCACAGAAAGAGTTACCTATGGGGTAGACATTTCATTCTTCAAACTGACCACAAACAACTGGTAGCTGTTCTCAATGGAACTAATGCCAAAGCCAGTACACCCAGGTTAGCTAGGTTTGATACGAGGTTACCCCAGTTTCATTTTGAGGTAGTCCACATATCTGGTGGAAAGAATGTTAGAGCTGACTACTTGTCAACAATTCCTAAAACAGAAGTAATTTCAGAAAAAAATAACAATGAAGATGAGGCATGTTTGATTGCAGCAATTGAAATTGAGAATGTCAGTTCATTTTCAGAAAATGTTGGAAGGAGGCCACTGAAAATGATTATGTACTTAAAGATGTTTCTAAATATATAGTGGAAGGGTGACCAAGGGAAAAAACAGTAAGTGTGATGATTCAACCATTCTATAAAATCGCTAAAGAATTGTCAATTGTAGATGATATTGTCATGAGATCAGACAAACTGGTTCCTCCTGTTGATCTTAGGAACCAAATTTTGCAAAAAGCTTATGAGGGAAATCTAGGGGCTACTTTAACCAAACGTAGGATACGTGAATCTTATTGATGGACACAAATGAACAGGCACGTTGATTTGTTGGTAAGGAAATGTGTTGTTTGTTAAACTTGTGACAAGTCCTTAAAAATATTAACTCCACCATTGATATCTATAGAGTATCCCTTGGGCCCTTGGAAAAACTAGGTATAGATATGGGGGGTCATTACAACATTGGCGGTAAAAGCCGCTTACCGCTGTGCAGAAGACCGCCAATACGGCCGCGGAATTCCGCCACAGCTATTATAACCCACATCTCTGAACCAGCCGAAATTCAGACACCCACACAAGTCCGCCACACCAAAGGTCAGTGATAAACTGGCGAAAACAAAACCTCCACCTCCACGCCAACAGAAACACGCCCATGCTATTACGACCCACGAATCCACGCGGCGGTCTATCAACCGCGCTATTCCATTGGCGGTACACACCGCCACGTTCAAAATACACACACATCTCCAAAACACCGCCACATTGGACAATTCCAAATACACACACCTGATACACATGCAAACACCACTCCCACACACCCAACATTATATAAAACACAAACCCACATCACCCACAAACCCCTACGACCAAAATTTATTCACGAAGGCCAGAGAGACAGCACAGAATAGACAATCCCACCACACAGAGGCACACAACACCATCACCCACACAACATCCACGCACAAAACACCACACACCACTACACATTATCACACACATCAACACTCACACCGCCCCACACATCACACACACCACCCCATGTCACGCCAAAGACACCCCCGCTTTTCCGAGGAGGAGCTGAGGGTCATGGTGGAGGAAATCCTACGGGTAGAGCCACAGCTATTTGGATCACAGGTGCAGCACACATCCATAGCCAGGAAGATGGAGCTATGGCGAAGA
The DNA here is from genome assembly GCF_031143425.1 of Pleurodeles waltl. Taxonomy (NCBI): domain Eukaryota; kingdom Metazoa; phylum Chordata; class Amphibia; order Caudata; family Salamandridae; genus Pleurodeles; species Pleurodeles waltl. The sequence continues at coordinate 1,369,045,128 of NC_090440.1, forward strand.
ATCGTGGACAGGGTCAACGCTGTGGGACAGCATCCAAGAAATCGGGAGGACATCAGGAAGAGGTGGAACGACCTACGGGGGAAGGTGCGTTCAGCGGTCTCCAGGCACAACATTGCGGTTCAGCGGACTGACGGCGGACCCCCACCTCCTCCCCCACAACTAACAACATGGGAGGAGCAAGTCTTGACCATCATGCATCCAGAGGTCCTCGGAGGAGTCGGTGGAGGAATGGACACTGGTAAGTCAATTCGTAACTATCATATCCCCCACCCTACCTGCATGCTATCACACACCCCCACCCTCACACCCTCCCCTATCACCCAAACTCCTCACTAATGTACTAAGAACACAAACCACACATCCCAACACCAAGCCCTGCATGACACAACTAAGCATGGACACCCATCACTAAAGCATGCTCACTGCACATACCCATAACAACCCCTAACCATCATCACACAAGCCCCCACACAGAAATGCTTGCACTGGGGTCCACACTCACCCACCCATTGCACACCATGACACACACACATGCAATAATCATGCTCTTATGCCCCTGCAGGATCACGAAGGACCGTCACCACCCCGGAGGGTCCAGACAACTCCACTCCACCCACAGAAGAGGCCCACAGTGACGATAGCAGCTCTGCCCTACTGGATCCTGATGACCAGCCCGGACCATCGTGGGCCTCGGGACAGTTGGTTCCCCTCGCACAGGCACAGCCCAACACTGACCTTCCACCCTCTGGTAACACCAGCACAGCACCCACCCAGCGGGCCCAAACCTCCGTACCCAGGACAGGTCAATCAGCTGTGTGTCCACCACTACAGGGTACCCGGGATAACCCACCACCCCAACCACAACAGGGACCTGGGGGCAGTGGTAGTGGGCACATGGTCCAGGGGACGGAGGCACAGGAACACAGGGGGAACTGGGAGGGCTGCTGTGCGACAGGGGGCGGACAGGCCAAGAGAACCCACTCTCCACGAGGCCCTCTCCTCCATCATGGGAGCATACCACCACTCCCAGGAGACGATGGTGACGGTCCTGGTCAAGTTTCAGGAGACCTAGCGCCTGCAGGAGGAACAGTATTTGGGGTTCAGGGAGGAGCTCAGGACCATCAGCTCCGCCTTGGGCACCATCGTAGGGGTGCTGAAGGACATACAGCAGACCTTGAGGGACACCGTGGCACTCCAATGGGCCCCTGACACTAGCATGGATGATGAACTGCCCACCACCCCGCTGGAGCTAGTGGACAGGACGCCCCGCCATAGGACCACCACACCAGCACCCCACCCCCTGCAGACTGACAACCACCACGCAAGCGGTCCCTGAGATCCGGGAACAGGACAGAGCAAGATGGCAAGACCCCCGCCAGGAAATGAGACCACCCTGATTGTCCTCCCACTGTCCCACTTTGTTACCCTGTCCATACTTAAACTGCCCCAGCTCCACTTCCTTTGCCCATATGGCCAGTGCACCTGTGAGACTAATAGACTGGACTCTGCCATGGACATTCCTCCACCATCACCCATCACCATTTTACAACCCCCCTCCAATTTAGAGCACTTAAATAAACACCCTTGAACCACTAAACAATGTTGAGTCAGTCTATGATTTGGTAAATTGTATTATCAATGACAGTGTCAAAATGCGTTTCTAGTTGTAAAGGCAACATACCTATGTCACACATCACAAGTCCTTGAAGGATGCATGCAGATGACACACCTGTGTGTCACTGGAAATATTGCTGTATGACTGACTCCCTGTTGTCGTTGTCTTCTTCCTCAGCTTCCTCCTCATCACTGTATACAGGCTTTACAGGCTCCACAGCTGCCATAACACCGTCATCTAAACCATCTTCCTGCAGAAAAGGCACCTGGCGTCGCAAAGCAAGATTGTGAAGCATAGAGCAGGCGATGATGATCTGGCACACCTTCTTCGGTGAGTAATATAGGGAACCACCTGTCATATGGAGGCACCTGAACTTGGCCTTCAGGAGGCTGAAGGTGCGTTCGATCACCCTCCTAGTCCGCCCATGGGCCTCATTGTAGCGTTCCTCTGCCCTGGTCCTGGGATTCTCACTGGGGTCAATAGCCAGGACAGGTTGGGGTAACCAGAGTCCCCTAATAGCCACACACTGTGCCTCTGGAGTTGACCCATCATATCAGGGATGCTGCTATTCCGCAGGATGTAGGCGTCATGCACTGAGCCAGGGAACATAGCATTTACCTGGGAGATGTACTTGTCTGCCAAACATACCTTCTGCACATTCATGGAATGATAACTCTTCCGGTTCCTGTACACCTGTTCACTCCTGTGGGGGGGACCAGAGCTACATGGGTCCCATCAATAGCACCTATGATGTTGGGGATATGTCCAAGGGCATAGAAGTCACCTTTCACTGTAGCCAAATCTTCCACCTCAGGGAAAATGATGTATCTCCTTACGTGTTTCAGCAGGGCAGACAAAACTCTGGACAACACGTTGGAAAACATAGGCTGGGACATCCCTGATGCCATGGCTACTGTTGTCTGAAAAGAGCCACTTGCAAGGAAATGGAGCACTGACAGCACCTGCACGTCAGGGGGGATTCCAGTGGGCTGGCGGATTGGTGAAATCAGGTCTGGCTCCAACTGGGTACATAGTTCCTGGATAGTGGCACGGTCAAACCTGTAGGTGACGATTAAATGTCGCTCCTCCATTGTCAACAGGTCCACCAGCGGTCGGTACACCGGAGGATTCCGCCATCTTCTCAATTGTCCCAAATGACGGTGCCTAGGAAGGACAACAGCGACCACAGAGTCAACTATTTACCAGGTATGTACCCACAGTTACACAGAACACGACACCAAACACAAAACCCTTCCTGTATGTGTGTTGAGTGTAGGCCTAGCTATGTGTGACGCAGAAGTAATTGAAGCCATGTGGGCCCCTGAAATGGCAGCTGCCTGACCTCTAAACTGGGACAATGGGATTGTGGGGTAACTGCGTTGCCGTTCCACACCGTCGCGGTAGGCGGTGCAATGCTGCATTGGTTAACATTGGACCCTATGGGTCCCAGGAGCCAATGAACAAGTGCGCCGCCGGTGATGATACGCACCGCCGCGGACGTCACCGACATTTTCTATCTGTTCAATCACTAGATACCTGATCTTCGACAGGAGAGGACCTACACTGCATGGGCTGCTGTGACCTCGGTCTGGAAGCGACGATGGCTGCTGCGTCTGGGGAAAGGGCCCCTGCCTTCACTGCTCAGGAGTTGGAGAAACTAGTAGACGGGGTCCTCCCCCAGTACACGCTACTCTACGGTCCTCCAGACCAACAGGTTAGTACACAGGTAGCACGTTATATGGGCTAGGCCTGTGTGGAGAGGGCTGGTTGTAAGAGGGAAGGGGGCAGAGTTCAGGGAACATTAATGCATGTGATTGAATGTGCCACATGGCTAGGATAGGGAGGGGGGACACTCACATCAACGGTGCAGTTGGTAATGACTTCTCTTCTTCCCTTGTGCATGTCATGTAGGTCAGCGCCCACCAGAAGAAGGACATTTGGCGTGCCATCGCCAAGGACGTCCGGACCCTGGGGGTCCACCAGAGACGGGGCACCCACTGCCGGAAAAGATGGGAGGACATTCGCCGCTGGAGCAAGAACACGGCGGAGGCTCAGCTGGGGATGGCCTCCCAACGTGGGAGGGGTGCCCGTCGCACCATGACCCCCCTGATGTTCCGGATCTTGGCGGTGGCCTACCCTGAGTTGGATGGACGCTTTAGGGCATCACAGCAGACATAAGGGGGTGAGTACACTCTCATTCTGCGGACTTTGCGCGCAGTGGAGGGGTCTGGGTGGGGGAGGAGGCCTGTGGGTGTACCTAGGCCAGGCAGAAATACATAGGATAGGCCCCTCCGTAATGCAGGCCATGTGGCACTCTACCCTTCCGCAGTAGAGTGCCAAGTACAGGTATACATGCCCCTGTGGCATCCATGTGTGCAGAAGTCCACCATAGCCATGTAGGCCAGATCCCAGAAATTGCATCTGTAGAGGCCAGGAGCACGGCGTAGTGCAGGGGGCTGCTGTGTCTGTATTGTCCGCCAACAGTAGCGGTATGCCATGCACTCAACCTGTCTTTCTTCTGTCTTTCCCCTCCCCCTTTTGTGGTCTCCCTGTTCTTTTGTGCATCAGCATCATCAGGCGGAGGTACAGTGGCACCGGAGCACGAGGGAGCTGCATCCCACATGGCCATGGAGGGCCACACCACGGACTCAGAATGCACCAGTGGGACGGAGGGCGAGGGGAGCTTCACGTCGGCCACCGGATCACCAACCAGAGACACGGACTCGTCCGCCGATGGGAGCTCCCTTGTGGTGGCGGCACCATCTGTGCGCCCCACTTCTACAGGTACAGCCGCCACCTTCCCTTCCAGCACCGCCCTCCCAGCAGCCCCTCAGCGTTCGCCCCGTGCCCGCTCACCCAGGAGGGTGGGCATCAACTTCGCCCCAGGCACCTCAGGCCCTGCCCCAGTCACCCCTGGTGCCCTCAGTGAGGAGGCCATTGACCTCCTCAGGTCCCTCACTGTTGGGCAGTCTACCATTGTGAATGCCATCCAGGGTGTAGAAAGGGAGTTGCAACACAGTAATGCATTCCTGGAGGGCATTCATTCTGGTCAGGCTGTCCTTCAGCGAACCCTGCAATCTCTGGCCTCAGCACTGATGGCAGCCATTGTCCCTGTGTCTAGCCTCCCCCCTCCAACCTCCTCCACCCAGACCCAATCTCCTGTACCCCAGCCTATCACGTGCACACCATCAGACCAGCATGCACACACCTCAACACACAAAAGTAGCACAGGCAAACATAGGCACCACACAACCCACAGGCACACACACAAGCATCACCCACATGCAGACACAGCAACAACCACTGCCTCCACTGTGTCCCCCTCCACGTCGTCTCCCTCCTCCCTCCCAGTGTCATCTACACTCTCACCTGCATGCACTACATCTACAGGCACCAGGACTCGCACAAGAACACCCAGCACCACACCCCGCTCACCTGCACTCACCACCTCCACTCCCATTTACACGTCCCCTGTGTCCTCTCCCAGTGTGTCTGTGACGCACCCTCCCAAAGTACACAAACGCAGGCACACACCCACCCAACAGCCATCCACCTCACGACAGCCTCCAGTACCTGCACCTGCACCCAAAACACCTAAAGTGACACCTCCTACAATCACCTCCTCTTCCTCCACTCCCAGACCCCCTCCAGCTACCCATGCCAGTGTTCGTCAGAAACTGTCCCTCTGTAAAGTTGACCTTTTTGCCCCCACCCCCCCTCCACTTCATCAGTCCCGTCGTAGCGCCTCAGCCAAAAAGCCTCCTGTACCAGTGGTGCGTGTTCACGGTGTGTGGAGTGCACCGGCCACAAGGGCAGGCAGTGTGACACAGAGCCAAGGCACTGCCAGTCCACCCCCTGTAAAGGCTCTGAAATTGGAAAGTGGCCAACGGGACCGTGTGAAGACTCCTGGAGGCAAAACAACTCACAGGGGTCTTAGGGGGATAGCAGAGTCAGCTGTGACTCCTCCAAAGGTGGGGAAGGGCCAGAAGAAGTCTGCACAGCCTGGTGTGAGCATCACAGCGGATAAGGGCAGTATCCTTCCCGGCGGCCGGGACGCCACCGCCAGCACTGTCGTCACTGGTCCGGAGACCACCGCCACCGCCTGAGTCATTGCCCAGGAGGGCCCAGTATCGTCACTGGTCAGGAGACCACCGCCAGAGTAATTGCCCAGGAGGGCCCAAGTATCGTCACTGGTCAGGAGACCACCGTCAGAGTCATTGCCCAGGAGGGCAAAAGTATTGTCACTGGTCAGGAGACCACCGCCACCGCCGGAGTCATTGCCCAGGAGGGCCCAAGTATCGTCACTGGTCAGGAGACCAACGCCAGAGTCATTGCCCAGGAGGGCACAAGTATCGTCACTGGTCAGGAGACAACCGCCAGAGTCAGTGCCCAGGAGGGCCCAAGTATCGTCACTGGTCAGGAGACCACCGCCAGCCCCGGCAGCCACAGCCCCGCTGGGCAATGAGGGACCATCATGCCACACACCAATGTCCAGTCCAGAGAACGTCATGCCACACACCAATGCCCAGTCCAGAGCCCGCCATGGCAAAGCACCGCTGAACAGTCCAGAGACCGCATGGCAAAGCACCGCTGAACAGTCCAGAACCGCCATGGCAAAGCACCGCTAAACAGTCCAGAGACCGCCATGGCAAAGCACCGCTGAACAGTCCAGAGACCGCCATGGCAAAGCACCACTGAACAGTCCAGAGACCAACATGGCAAAGCACCGCTAAACAGTCCAGAGACCGCCATGGCAAAGCACCGCTGAACAGTTCAGAGACCGCCATGGCAAAGCACCGCTGAACAGTCCAGAACTGCCATGGCAAAGCACCGCTGAACAGTCCAGAGACCGCCATGGCAAAGCACCACTGAACAGTCCAGAGACCGACATGGCAAAGCACCGCTGAACAGTCCAGAGACCGCCATGGCAAAGCACCGCTGAACAGTCCAGAGACCGCCATGGCAAAGCACCGCTGAACAGTCCAGAACTGCCATGGCAAAGCACCGCTGAACAGTCCAGAGACCGCCATGACAAAGCACCGCTGAACAGTCCAGAGACCGCCATGGCAAAGCACCGCTGAACAGTCCAGAGACCGCCATGGCAAAGCACAGCTGAACAGTCCAGAGACCATCATGGCAAAGCACCGCTGAACAGGGCATGCACCGCTGAAGAAGGAAAAGACTGCCACATCAAGCATCGTTATCCCATGTGCAGCTGGGACAGTGACGGGACAGGAACTGTCACGGGAGACTAATCCAGTCTGGGCACCAGTCCCCCTCCAGAACCGGTGGAGACTGTTATCCACTTGTGAGACTGTGGCTTTGCACTCCCCAGGATGGCACAGTGGCCAAACCACCCACTGTAGAGACTTGTGAGACTGTGACTTTGCACTCCCCAGGATGGTACAGTGGGCAAACCACCCACTGTAGAGACTTGTGAGACTGTGGCTTTGCACTCCCCAGGATACATCAATGGGCATGGAGCCCCGTCGTGGATCTGCCTTTGCACTCATCCGGCTGAGGTGCCCCCCCTTCCCTTCCCCCTGGGGTGCCTGTTGTATTTCTCTCTGATGCGCCGGCAGTGTTCTCTCCGTTTGTGGACAGGTATCTTGTGTGGGCCTCGGCCATGCATTTTTGGGCTAGTGGTGCATGGACATTGATATGTGCATATCTGCACTACTTCTTGTGATGTATATACTTTTGAATGATTTTATCATATTTCTGTATATATTTGAGACATGTATATTGAAACATTACAATGTTTGAACTGATTTCGTTTTGTGTTTGCATTCTTCCGGGGGGGTTGTGGGTTGTTACTGTGATGTTTGTGAATGCATTGGTGTGTGTGTTGTAGTGGGTGAGGGTGGGGGTGGGGGTGTTTCGTGTGTGTCCCCCTGACTTTTGCCTCCCCCCTCCCCTATGTCGTAGGTGCAGTACTCACCGTTGTCTTCACCGGCTCCGGCGTTGCTCTTCGTAGATGAGTAGGAATACAAGGGCCGGTACGATTTGAAATTCCGGATCTGTGGAGTCCTCCTTCCTCGTGGGATGTGTTTAGGTGAGCGTTTTCCCATTGCAGGAACTGTTTCCGGCGTATTTTTATCCACGGTGAATCCGCCCCGGAAAAGGTGGCAGATTGGCGGATTGTGATACTATGGGCGGTACATTGTCTTCTGCCTGTCTGTTGGCGGTGACCGCCGCGCTGCTTGTCTGTACCGCCGTGGCGGGCGGGATGTTAAAGTGGCTGTCCTTATTGGCGGTTTCCGCCAGGGTCATGATTCCCTTTTTTGGTCCGCCGGCCTGTTTGCGGTATTACCGCACCTTTAACACCGTCCGCCAGGGTTGTAATGACCCCCATGGTAAGACCTTTTTACTCTCTTCCACACCATTCCAGGTATGCTTATGTAATCATGGATTATTACTCTAAGTGGCCACATGTCAAATTTGTGAGTGAACTAAATTCTAAATCTGTGACAACATTTTTAAAAGATGTTTTCATATCTGAGGGTTTCCCAGAGGGACTGGTTTCACACAATGGAGTTCAGTTTGTGTCGGCTGAGATGGAAGAATTTTTAACAGAGAGCTCTATTAAACATTTAAAAAGTTTGTTATATCTTCCACAAACCAATGGTTTGATTGGGCGCTTTAACAAAGTGTTAGGAGAAAGTGTGAGATAGGCTTTACTGAATAAATGTGTGCTTTCTTCTGCGGTCCAAACCACGTTATGGTTCTACAGGACAGCGTCTCATTCATCCAAAGGTGTATCTCCATTCAAACTTTTTAAAAACAGAAAACCAGCTAAAGAGTATAGACCAGCTTGGATGGCCAAATTATTAAAGATCCAACAGACTCCAAGAGAATTAGAATCTTTTGCATGAGCTAATGTTGAAATAGCTTAAGCTACACAAAGAAGTTATTATAATCAAAGACATGGGCACAGGAAAAACCCATTGGGGTTGGTGACATGGTAAGCATAAAAAAAGCTGGTTTTAAAAAAAAAAGGTGAGCAAAAATTCAATGAACCTACAGTGGTGGATACAGTATGAGGGTCTACTGTGAAGGTGTTAGGTTGTTACTGGTGGAATAAAACAAAAGGTAGCTATAATGTCAGCCAAAGAAAATAAGGAAGATCCATAGGGTTTTTCTTATGGTATGAATTTTCAGGATAATGTGGTCAAGGATGGGACTAGCCAAAATCAAAAGAATCTAGTGCCTGTACGCAAAAGTGCTAGGTGCCACCTAGTGCCTTTGAGATACAGATAGTTTATTTTAGTTAAACTTGTGCTTTTTTATTTTTTTATTGTTTGTTTATAAGTCCTGTTGTTTTTTGTAAAAAAAAAAGAAAAAACACATAGGTAATATTTCATTATGATAACTGTGTGAATAAAGGTTATTGAAGTACTAGTGATCCTTAAGGCCATTTCTTGTGTTCCTGTTATATCTAGAATGGTGTTTACTTTATGGTTGTCATGGCAAACAATGTTAAAGGAGTTCTGAGTGGGAATTCCACAGGTAGTCGGTTGTGTGGAACAGACTAGTGTGGGAGGACTACGAAGAGCTGTCCTTGAAGAATAAAGCATTTTTATTACAAGACGACTTCACAGTGAAATTCTCTTCTATATGACACAATGGGCCTGATTCTAACTTTGGAGGACGGTGTTAAGCCGTCCCAAAAGTGGCGGATATACCACCTACCGTATTACGAGTCCATTATATCCTATGGAACTCGTAATACGGTAGGTGGTATATCCGCCACTTTTGGGACGGTTTAACACCGTCCTCCAAAGTTAGAATCAGGCCCTATATTCTTGGCGACGATTCATCAGTTCAGCCGTGAGGAGAGCTTGTGCTTACTCAGAGCCTCATTTACGTGAAGAATCGGAAATATACCTGTGACTCGAACGATCTCAAGGTACTATTTATTATGTAACCAAGCATCTACTTAAAACTACAGCCTAAACATAATATATATCTGACCAGGCTTCCTGGCTGCATACCGGTACTGCTGCGTGCAGTAAAAGCGCAAGGTGGGTGCATTTCAAACGTGCGAGGACAATATACACACGCTGAGTGCATTCACGTTACCAGCAATGGCGTCATCAGATACCATCAGCTCAACTCTTAATCGGCATACATCTTACTTGAAAACGTATCTCAAACGCATTGTTCCTCCAATACCGTGTATCCGAGTCAGAGGCTAGAATGTATTCTGGTGGTTTCTCTAGGCACCCAGCAATGTAAACACAAATGAAGGACTACTGTTTGAGTTGCAAAACTTGAGGAAGGACTATTAGAACAATACAGTGCTCACACTACAACTAGAAAAGAAAGAAGATTTTACTTTTGGAAAACAACATAGTAACTGTTATAGGAAGGAAATGTTATTCTTGGAAAATATTTTTTTTTTACCTATTTAAAAAAAAATAATGATAATATATATATCATAAATAGTTTAATGGCAAATTTAGCAATAATTCCACCACCATCATTTTTGCAGGACATTGGTTCTCCTTCCATTGAATGGGAAGAATAGATTGACAAATTTGAAAACTATTTGGAAGCGTTGGATGGCATACACGTAAAAAAGCAATTTTAGTGAGTGCGCCAGGAAAAGAAGGCCAGTATGTTTTTACGTACTTACCTGTTGCCACCAATGAGGATGGAACACAAATTGAGGATGTTGACATAGAGGCTAAGCTACGATTACATGAAAGATTTGCTAAAGCCACTAATGTAGTAATGTGCAGATACAAATTTTACACACAATCACAAAAAATTAATGAATCCATTGATGATTTTGTGTCCAGACTAAGGAAGTTATCTACTAAGTGTCAATTTGGGGGAATGACTGACGAATTAATATGTGACCAAGTGAATGTATGTACAGTGCAAAAGCAATAAAATACAAGAGAGGTTATGGGCAACTAAAAACCCTACACCAAAGAATGCCTTGGAAATTGCTAAGGTGGTGGAACAATCAGAATTTTACATGAAGGAGATGGGAAAAAGAGAAGTGAACAGCGATGAAGTCACATTTATAAGGAAGAAAGACTTTTCTGAAGTGTTACCTACGACTAGTCGGGGCTTTGGGAACAAAACAATGAGTATCTACAAGCCTAACAATAGAACATGTTTAAGATGTGGGAGTAGCCTCCATAATGCAGACTTCAAAGGATGTATTGCTGTAGGAAAGGAGTGTAAAAAATGTGGATGTAAAGGGCATTTTGCAAGAATATGTAGGTCTCATTCTCAATCTAAAGTAGCAGCGGTTCAAGAGGGTCACAAGATCAGTAGTGACAATGCCGAAGGATATGATGGAAATGAAAGGTTTCTGTGTGTTGAAGATACAAATTTGGATTCAGGGAGGCGAATTAGACCTAAAGCGAACTTTGTCATATTGAACAAGGTTGTGCAGCTCATGGTAGATTCTGGCTCTCTAAATACTATTGTACCTAAGAGCATGTTCATACAGGAATGGCCTGGTGTTTGTCTATTACCCAGAGATATAAATCTGGGGGGTTATCAAGGTGAAAAAAGCAATAATATTGAAAATTAAACTGGAATTTCTAGACAGATCGGTAGAGGGGAAGATATATGTAGCTGAGTCAGGACCTCCAATTTTAAGGTGGCAGTATCATTATGATCTCCGCATCATTATTAATCCAAGAACACCTAACCAGGTCATGGTTGTTGAAGAAATGAGCATAGAGAAGTTTATTGATGGTGCCAAAGCAGTGTTTTCTGAAAAACTTGGTGAATTGAAAGGGTATGTACACAAAATAATAGTAAAGAAAGACGCAGTACCTATACAGCATACTTTGCAGAAGGTACCAGTAGTAGATGGAGAAGAAGTTAAGAAAATGATTGAATGTATGGTGTCTGGAGGAACCATTGAACTTGTTGAAAGTTCAGAATGGGTTTCTCCGGTGGTGATTACTAAGAAATCAAATGGCAGTTTGCGGATCTGTGTGGATTTACGCAGTGTAAACCATAACATAGTAACCTACAATGTTCCTTTACCTAATATTAACAAGAAGGTAGTATTACTCAAAGGAGGGCATTTTTTTCAGCAAATTAGACCTTAAAAGTGCATATCACCAGATCAAACTACACCATGAATCAAAAAAACTCACAGCTTTTATAACCATGGAAGGCATATTTCAGTTTACCAGAATGCCTTTCGGTTTATCATCAGCTGCAAGCGTTTTTCAAAGGATGATGGCAGATATCTTTAAAAGGTTGAACAATGTCATATTTTTTCAGGATGACATTTTAGTGTTTTGAGAAACTATAGAAGCTCACAATTTTGCTTTAAAACAGGTCTTAGACAGACTCATGAATGCAGGTTTGACACTTAAAAAACAGAACTGCAAATTTTTGGTTGAAGAGATTGAGGGCCATATTTATACTTTTTGACGCACAACTGCGCCAACGCAGTTGTGCGTCAAAAATTTTACCGCCGGCTAACGCCATTCCAATGCACCATGCGGGCGCCTTATTTATGGAATGACGTTAGCCGGTGCTGCGGATTGGTCTGAGTAAAAAAAAATTACTCACACCAGGCAGCGCCGGCGTAGGGGAAAATGGGGGTTGTGCGTCAAAAAATGGTGCAAGGCAGGTCTGAGGCAAAAATCAGGCTTCAAACCGGACTTGTGCAATTTTTTTTGACGCACAATCCCCATTGACATGACTCCTGTCTTAGCAAAGACAGGAGTAATGCCCCCTTGCACAATGGCCATTCCCAGGGGACTTCTGTCCCCTGGGCATGGTCATTGGGCATAGTGGCATGTAGGGGGTCCCAAATTAGGCCCCCCTATGCCACTTAAAAAAAACGATAAAAAATACTTACCTGAACTTACCTTTACTTCCCTGGCATGGGTCCCCCCATCCATGGGTGTCCTCCAGGGGTGGGGGAGGGTGGCAGGGGGTGTCCCTGGGGGCAGGGGAGGGCACCTCTGGACTCCTTCCGAGCCCACAGATCCCTTAACGCCTGCCTTGACCCAGGCGCTAAAAAACGTCGCACAACAGGCTGTGCGCCGTTTTATAAGGCCCACCCCCTCCTGTGCGTCAAAATGATGCTGGGGTATAAATAAGGCGCACGGGCCTTAAAGTCATTTTTTGGAAGGGAACGCCTACCTTGCATATCATTAACGCAAGGCAGTTTCCCGCTTCTAAAAATGACGCACATGGTGGAATTTTGACGTCTGCGGGGTCGGGCGTCAAAGTTTAAATATCGGGCAGTGTTTGTGCCGAATGTACGTCAAAATTTTTGACGCACATTCGGCGCAAACAGAGTATAAATATGCCCCTGAATATCTAGGATATTCTCTCTCTAAGGAAGGCGTGAAGCCAAAGACAGATTTGTTAAAGGCTATTGAAGACGCTCTGGCACCTGTCAATAAGAATCAGTTGAGATCGTTTACGGGTCTCATTTAATATTACTCAAAATTCATCATACATTTTGCAGACAAAACAGAAAACCTACGAGAAGTGTTAAAAAAACAGTTTTGTATGGGGTGAGAGACAAATAATTACATTTAATGTTATTAAAGATGAGTTATGTAATGCTGAAGTTTTATCTACTTTCGACGTAGGTCTCAAAACCATCATCACAGTGTATGCAAGTGCTGTAGGTTTAGTGGCAGTGTTGTCTCAATTGCATAAGGGTGGAGAAAGAACAGTAACCTTTGCGTCAAGGTCTCTCACTGTTAGTGAAAGAAATTGTTCCGTTATTGAGAGAGGCATTGGCTTCAGCATGGGCACTGGAGTACTTTTGCACATACATCTGGGAAATATCTATAATCCTACGCACAGATCACAAACCATTGGTCAAAGTATTAATACTAGGAGAAGCAAGAAAGCGTTCTGCAAGATTAGGGAGATTGGCTTCTCGCCTCTAGTAATACATATACAAGATAGAGAGTATATACCGGGATGGCGTAATGTCCAAGCTGATTGCGTGTCTCGCTTGCCAGTTGAGTGGGAGAATATGAACAAGGTGAACTTTCAAAAAAGGGAGAGGGAGGGTGCGGTTGCAAGCACAGAGGATGTTTTGGAGTATGGTCAGGGTGCTGTCTCAAGGGAAGAGTGGCATCTAGCATTGAAAGATGACTTACTTTGGTAGAAGTAGCACCTTTGGTAAAATGCAGTGGTAGAAGGGAAAGTTCAGTGAGTGCGCCAACACATCTGTATTTAAAGGTGCTGGATGAGTTGTCCGTGGTAGTGTGTGAGATACTAATGAGAGGTGATAAATTAATACCCCTGAGTAGTTTACTGTTGAAACTGTTTAGACTAACTCATGAGGGCCATTTGGGGCAAACTTTGACGAAAAGAAGATTGAGAGAACATTTTTGGTGGCTAGGTATGGATGGAGATGTAGAAGAATAGGTAGAAAATTTAAAAAAATGTAAAGAAAGTGAGAAAAGATTGAAGGTAGGAAAACAAACTTGTGGTGGAAGTGTGGAAGATTCTGGGAAAGTTTGGCATAGTGTTTGTATGGATTTTATTGGTCCTCTCTGTGGTCTGACTGGAGAAATAATATTTGCTTTAGATATGGTAGATGTTCACTTGAAGTGGCTTATTGTGAAATTTCTTATAGAAGTCACAACCAAATCCACTATAAGGACCATGGAAGAAATTTTCAAGGAAGAGGGGTATCCTAACAGGTTTATAACTGATAATGGGACGCAATTGGTGTCTGAAAAAATGAAGGGTTATTTGGAAGAAATTGGTGTCAAACACTCACGTACTACTCTTTACAACCCTTCAAGCCAATTGCATTGTTGAAAGGGCTAACCATATGGTAAAGGGTGATATTTAGATGGCTGTGACTAATGGTATGAATGTGAAATCCACAGTTATGGACCTAGTATGGGCATATCGTAGCACCAAGAATCAGGTAACTGGGAAAGTACCTTTTGAATTGATGAGAGGAAGGTCAGGAGGGACTAAACTTTTGCCAGCATGGATGAGAAATTTATTAGATTCAGGGTTGGAGACTAACACTCAAGACAACAGAAGCAGTACCAAAACCAAAATACAGGTTGGAGATTTGGTCAAAATAAAATCAAGCAGGATGTCGGAAACTTGGAAGATATTTCGGGGACTATTCAAAGTAAAAGAAGTGCATTGTTATTTTCTTGTGCTTGAAAATGAGGAAAAGTGGAACTTGAGGAAGGTAGGATGGTATGGTAATGCGAATTCTGTTACTGTGAAAAAAGAAGATAGGTGCAGTAGTTATATGTTAATGGAAGTTGAAGCACTTTTAGATAGTGATATCAGACGAGAAAGTTCAGTTGAGGAAGAAGTAGAGGGTGGAAACAGACGAATAGAAGAAAGTGGCACTGAAAATAAACCTATGGAACTGAGAAAGACACATAGAAATCGCAAAGTCCGTGGGTACTTTAAAGATTTTGTTATGTAGTCAAAATGTGTGTGCTTTCATGATTTGAGTTTCTATAGGAGTTGTTATAATTTTGTGATACCATATATGATTGTGCAATTGACTGAAATGTGTATATAATCTAACTCAAGGTTGTATTTCTGTTAAAAGCATGTAGTCTTATTATTTTGTATTATATCTTTGTTGTTTCCTTGCTTATTTCTTTTTATATTGAAAGGAGATGTGTTATATCTGGAATGGTGTTTACTTTATGGTTGTCATGGCAAAGAATGTTAAAGGAGTTCTGATTGGGAATTCCACTGGTAGTCGGTTGTGTGGAACGGACTGTGGTGGGAGGACTAGGAAGAGCTGTCCTTGAAGAATAAAGCATTTTTATTTTACAAGACGACTTCACAGTGAAATTATGTTCAATACGACACAATAGTTCCCTTATGGAACCTCTGTTATGAGGATTCTAGGAATGTTGGTGAGGGACACAATTGGGAGCTGACCGTGAGCAGCCTGGGTTGACTGTCTACATCTGCTTAAGCAAAAAAACACCAGAACCATTGTTAGTGTCTGCGTGATTATTTTGACATACTTCACAGGCACTGAAAATTCAGTAGAAAAATGTGTGTATATTGTGAAAATATATAGCCAGAGACACTTGAATAATGCTGCAGTGAGGCAAATGATGCACCATAATGCAAAACATGTTGTGAGAGTATTTGGTCATTATTTTGTATTTTTACATATTGTAACACAATCTGAGTAAATAATTCACCTCATCAGTACCAGTTTAAAAACCAAATAAAGCACCACGCATCTGAGAGCTGACCAGTCAACCTTTGTGAAGCATCTACCACTGTGTGAATGCATGTTTCTAGTAACTTTTGACCGATTGATCTAGAAATATATATTTTTGATAAGATACAGATTATGCAGCTACCGACGGAATGTATGGCATATGCTGCACATCCATAATTATGCAGAAAAGCTGTGGCTGCAGAATTACATCATTTCAGCGGACTAGTATAAAGCCGGCTTTTCATGGAACTGAAAATTAGTCATGCTTCAACTGGTGATGGGGAAGCATTACAAATATGCTACAATGCCCACTGCAGATTTAAACCATGACATCTTAATAGATTGAGATAGAGAACTCCTGTTGATTACATTTTATTTCCTTGGCGAAGTTCTAGGGAGCTGTGGCATGAAAAATTAGCTTGCTCAACTTCAGTCGGTCTTTAGATCTAGGTGTGGGATCAGTGACACAGTTCTGAGCTGGTTTCAGTTCTATTTGACTGATAGCTCCCAACCAATTAAACTGGCAAACTTACATTCAAGACCCTCACTCTTTCTTCAGCGATTTTTTCGTACACCAGACTCCCCAAAGCTCTTCAGCTTTTACATTGAGCCCCTCTGGGCCTGCACATGGCTTTCCAACAACTCTTACACCTCTTTGTGGATGACACTCAGGGGTATATATTTATACTTTTGCCCTAATGCAGTTTTGCACCAAAACGTTTAGCACTGGCTTGCAAGCCAGTGCAAAGGATGGGCTAGCTTAAAAAAAAATTATGTTAGCCGGGTGGGGCTAGCAGTATGGGAGAAGGGGGTTTTACACCAGAAAATGACATTAGGCTGGCCAGAGTAAAAAAAGATGACTCTAACCAGCCTAGCGTCATTTTCTGACGCGAAACCATCCATACCACATGACTCCTGTCTTAGAAAAGATAGGAGTCATACCCACCACCCCAATGGTCAGCACAGGGGCCATTGCACCCTGTGCCATGCAGGGGGCCCCTAGTTGGGCCCCCAACAGCACTCTAATGAAAAAATAAAATCACTTACCTATACTTACCCTACTTACCCGGGATGGTGTCCCCCATCCTCCGGTGTCCCTCTGGTGTGGGTGGAGGTTTTACTGGGGCTTGAGGAGGGCACCTGTGGACCCATTCCATGGTGATTAACCATGAAAATGGGTCCACAGGTCCCTAAATGCCTGGACTGACCCAGGCGTTAAATAACGGGGCAAAGCTAGCTTTGCCCCATTATTTAGCCCCTCCTCCCACCCATGCGTTATTTTAGCACGGGGCATAAATATGGGGCTATAGGGTTAGCACCATTTTTTAGATGGGAACGCCTCCCTTGCATCTCATTGATGCTAGGTAGGTGCACATGTCTAAAAAATGGTGCAAACTCCAATATTTTGACATTAGACGGGTCTAAAGTCAAAATATAAATATGGAGCTAGTTTTGTGCTGACTTTGTGTAAAAACAAATAACACAAATTCGGCGCAAATGGGGTATAAATATGCCCCTCAATTTTCCTACAAATCATCTCACAAGAGGTTGTGATGGAGCTGGCAAACACCCTAAAAGTCCTCCAATACTGGATGCTGCCTCATCATCTCAAATGGAACACCTTGAAGAAAGA
The DNA here is from genome assembly GCF_031143425.1 of Pleurodeles waltl. NCBI lineage: Eukaryota > Metazoa > Chordata > Amphibia > Caudata > Salamandridae > Pleurodeles > Pleurodeles waltl. The sequence continues at coordinate 1,369,062,561 of NC_090440.1, forward strand.
GTTCTTCTTTATCTCTCCTTTGTTTTGTGCCACTCCAGTTTAGTCAACAGCTACACGCCAGAAAAATAAGCACATTAGAATTAGACTTCTTTATCTAATTAATTCACTCGTACCGGCACCAGGTTTCCAAGCCATAGCACAAGGTCTAGTCATTTAAAGAATTTTTTATCGTATTTATCTTTCTGATGGCATCTCGAAAACTCACTCTGTGCCTTTAAAGCTTACTAATTGCCACTGCTCGGCTCAGTGGCGTAGCGTGGGGGGTGTAGGGGGGCCGGGCGCACCGGGCGCAACATCTGGGGGGGGTGCGCTCGCACTCGCGAGTGCTAAAATCCACAGGTTAGGGGGCGCAAATTACTTGCCTTGCCCCGGGTGCTGACAACCCACGCTACGCCACTGGCTCGGCTGATATCTGGCACTAGAAAAAGAGACCATGTATCATTAGTGATATCTGTGCACAACTGGCTGCCCATAGAAACATACCTGCCATTGTTTATGTTTTAGGATCTTACAAAGCCAGGACATGATATTGTAATGGAACTTCTTAGAAAGGCATCTATCTTCATTTTTAATATGGATTTCTGTCCTAGTTTGCCAAAAATATCAGTCAATGACCGTTAAAGGAGCTCTATAGCACATTTGCAATGTTTTCTTCTTATATTTACTGTTTAAATGATGTGCTGATAAGGGGGAAAATACCAGCTTTCATTGACTTTCCTAATTTTAGTATCAGCCGAGGCATTAAAGCACAGGTCATTCTGGTAAAAAGAAATGACCAGGTGGCAACCCTATTGCCTTTACACAAACCTAATAAGTATATTAAAAACGCGCTTGCATTGTTCACAAATCTATCCACAAGGGCTTACCAACTTATCTTGCAGATAAACTGATCATCTCAGGTGACTCACAAACAACCTTCTTCCACCTGGAAACACAACTGTCAAGTACTTAGGATTGTGTGAAATTGTGATTACCCCAGATTAATTATAGTAATTTTCCATTACTCTCGTGATGCAAAATTACCAAACATGACATGATTATGGTTGTTTGTATAATTATGAGTAACTTTGGCACAAAAGTCCTACAGTAGGAGCACAGAAACAATTAGCTTGGAGAGTGCACGTGCCTGCTGCTGTTAGTGTTCTGTATTTAGAGCTATTTTCGTAGCAAAAAGTACATCCTCAGTCCATTTTGGTGCATTTTGCGCAAACAGAGTATTGGTAAATTGGTAAATACTGACACACGCTCCTCACATAATTCTGCATACTCATGTGTAATTTTGCTTTGATATTGTGTAACAACACTACAGCAAATTACGCAAATTATTTCTCAATCAAAGTTTTTCAGGCAGTGGATGAGAAGGCAGGCACTGTATCCCCACTCTCCTAGGATCACACATTGTGTGTTTGCTTGATAAAAACACCGTATCTGTCCACAACATGGACGTCAGTAAGCTGACGGAGATAATTGAAATAGAGATTCTGATACTCCAGAATATGTTTTTTTGAGAACATGATGGCTGAATTGCCACTTGGCCACCATGGATCACCTGAAAATATTGCTTTTGCAAGCTTAACTGGTTAGGCCCTAAATGCTGGAAAATATTATCACTTTCCAATTGTTTATTTGTATACATGGCACAGATATGTGCAATCACATACTATAACTATATACTTCTGACACATGGAAAGCTCTCTGCTACCCAGGTGCACCTTCTTACAGGGTGCAAAACAAGCCTCCGCAGCCCCTGCGACAAAGGGAGCCCGACACCTTCAGGGACCCCCAGGTCCTGAAGGCCAAAGTCGATGAATATCTGAGAGATATGGAAGATTTAAGGGCCCTTCATCACATTCTGCAAGGAGGGCCATCATTTTGCGTTACACCACTGCCTGCTTCATGGTACACCAAACCTCAGGTCAATAAATAAATAAATAGTTTGCTTTCAGCAAGACAATAAAACATAGGTCGGATGTATCATCTACAGCATTCAATATAAGATCCCCTAAACTCTGGACCACTCTGGTTTAGGGGTCTGAGAAGTTTGAGTTCTTTCTTGCGATTTATGCGAAATTCTAGCAAATATTATCCAAAGGTTTGAAAGTTCTACACAGTTCATCCTTTAGGTTAAAATAGGGACTCTCCTGTTGCTTTTTATATCGCATACTCCCCATTTACAACAGAAATGTGTTTCTATGTCTGAAAGACTTTGCAGGAAGTATGTTCTGATGCTGCTGTAATCATGTTCTTTTTATACATTAGGGTACTGAGTTGCCTCATGGAAAATGTAGCAGGAGCAGCGTACATCTCCCAAAACGTATGAGAAAATCACCCCAGACCTCTGTTTACTACTATGATCTCCCAAACAACCCTACTAAATTCTTCCTCACTTATCTCACCTTTGACTCATCCAAAATCCCTTCTGCTACTATGATCTCACCAACCCCTTTCCACAGACTCCTCCCTCCTTCATCTTTCCTTTACTCAAACCAAGCCTCATCCTATTTCTATAAACTCCCAAATAACACTTCTCGATTCTTCTCTCTCCTCTACCCCTCCATTACTCTAGTCAATCCGACTAACAAACCCACATATCCTCCGCTCAAATTATCGAATTACTAATTCCTCTTGAGTTCTGGAGTAGCGTGCTACTTGCCGAAAAGCGCTTCAGGGGTAGTAAGCGCTATATAAATACAATTTCAATTACAATTAATTAATCAATCAATCAATTTGTAAAGCGCACTACTCGCCCGTTAGGGTCTTAAGGCGCTGAAGGGGGGGGAAGGGGCTGCTACTGCTCGAATAGCTAGGTCTTGAGGAGTTTCCTGAAGGTCAGTAGGTCCTGGGTCTGTCGTAGGTGAACCGGGAGGGAGTTCCACATCTTGGCAGCAAGGTGGGAAAAGGATCTGCCGCCAGCTGTGGTCTGATGAATGTGAGGGACGGTGGCGAGGGCGAGGTTGGCGGATCGTAGCAGACGGGTGGGAGTGTGGAATGTAAGTTGCTCGTTGAGGTAGGCAGGGCCTGCGTTGTGAAGAGCTTTGTGAACGTGGACCAGGAGCCTGAACGTGATCCTCTTGTTGACGGGAAGCCAGTGTAGGTCTCTGAGGTGAGCTGTGATGTGGTTGCGGCGAGGGATGTTGAGGATGAGGAGTGCGGAGGCGTTCTGAATTTGTTGCAGTTTCTTCTGGAGCTTGGCCGTTGATACTGCGTAGAGCGCGTTGCCGTAGTCCAGTCTGCTGCTGACGAGGGCATGGGTGACCGTCTTTCTAGTTTCGGAGGGGATCCATCTGAAGATCTTGCGGAGCATGCAGAGGGTGTTGAAACAGGCGGATGAGACAGCGTTGACTTGCTGGGTCATGGTGAGAGATGAGTCAAGGATGAAACCTAGGTTGCGTGTATGGGTGGTGGGTGTTGGTGCGGTTCCTAGTGTGGCTGGCCACCAGGAGTCATCCCATGCGGAGCGGTTGGAGCCGAGGATGAGGATCTCAGTCTTGTCTGAGTTCAGTTTGAGGCGGCTCATCTTTATCCAGTTGGCGATGGCATGCAGTCCGTCATGGAGGTTGGTCTTAGTGGTGGCGGGGGCCTTGGTGAGGGAGAGGATCAGCTGGGTATCGCCTGCGTAGGAGATAATGTTGAGGATGTGGGATCTGATGATGTTGGCGAGCGGAGCCATGTAGATGTTTGTAGGAAGTTGGCTCTGTATATACTATTTCAAAGTAAGAAATAGTGTGCACAGAGTCCAAGGGTTCCCCTTAGAGGTAAGATAGTGGCAAAAAGAGACAATTCTAATGCTCTATTTTGTGGTAGTGTGGTCGAGCAGTAGGCTTATCAGAGGGTAGTGTTAAGCATTTGTTGTAGACACACAGTCAATAAATGAGGAATACACACTCAAAGACTTACTCCAGGCCAATAGGTTTTTATATAGAAAAGTATCTTTTCTAAGTTTATTTTTAGAACCACAGGTTCAAGATTTACAAGTAATACTTCAAATGAAAGGTATTTCACTCAGGTATTCTAGGAACTTTGAATAATCACAATAGCATGTACAGTTTTGACAGAAATGGCGATAAGCTATTTTAAAAGTGGACATAGTGCAAAAATCAACAGTTCCTGGGGGAGGTAAGTAATTGTTAAGTTCACAGGTAAGTAAAACACTTACAGGGTTCAAAGTTGGGTCCAAGGTAGCCCACTGTTGGGGGTTCAAGGCAACCCCAAAGTTACCACACCAGCAGCTGAGGGCCGGTCAGGTGCAGAGGTCAAAGAGGTGCCCAAAACACATAGGCTTCAATGAAAATAGGGGTGCCCCGGTTCCAGTCTGCCAGCAGGTAAGTACCCGTGTCCTCGGAGGGCAGACCAGGGGGATTTTGTAGGGCACCGGGGGGTACACAAGCAGGCACAGAAAGTACACCCTCAGCGGCACAGGGGCGGCCGGGTGCAGAGTGCAAACAGGCGTCGGGTTTTGTATTGGAATCAATGAGGAGACCCAGGGGTCTCTTCAATGATGCAGGCAGGCACAGGGGGGCTCCTCGGGGTAGCCACCACCTGCGCTAGGCAGTGGGTCACCTTGGGGTCGCTCCTGCACTGGAGTTCGGTTCCTTCTGGTTCTGGGGGCTGCGGGTGCAGTGTTGGTTCCAGGCATCAGGTCCCTTGTTACAGGCAGTTGCGGTCATTGGGAGCCTCTGGATTTTCTCTGCAGGCGTCGCTGTGGGGGCTCAGGGGGGTCGTCTCTGGTTACTCACGGGCTCGAAGTCGCCGGGGAGTCCTCCCTGAGGTGTTGGTTTTCCGCAGGTCGAGCCAGGGGCGTCGGGTGCAGAGTGGAAAGTCTCACGCTTCCGGCAGGAAACGTGGAGTCCTTAAAGTTGCTTCTTTGTTGCAGAAGTTGCAGTTTGTTGTTCTCGGGACCTTCTTGGTCCTTTGGATGCAGGGCAGTCCTCTGAGGCTTCAGAGGTTACTGGTCCCTGTTGGATGCATCGCTGTTGCAGTTTTCGTCGAAGTAGGGAGACAGGCCGGTGGGGCTGAGGCCAAATCAGTTATCGTCTCCGTCTTCACTGCAGGGCTTCAGGTCAGCAGTCCTTCTTCTTCTTCAGGTTGCAGGAATCTATCTTCCTCGGTTCTGGGTGGCCCTAAATAGTGGATTTAGGGGTGTGTTTAGGACTGGGAGGGCAGTAGCCAATGGCTACTGTCCTTGAGTGTGGCTACACCCTCTTCGTGCCTCCTCCCTGTGGGGAGGGGGGCACATCCTAATCCTATTGGGGAAATCCTCCATCCACAAGATGGAGGATTTCTAAAAGTAAGAGTCACCTCAGCTCAGGACACTTTAGGGGCTGTCCTGACTGGTGGGGGACTCCTCCTTGTTTTTCTAATTATCTCCTCCAGCCTTGCCGCCAAAAGTGGGGGCAGTGGCCAGAGGGGCGGGCATCTCCACTAGCTGGGATGCCCTGTGGCGCTGTAACAAAGGGGGTGAGCCTTTGAGGCTCACCGCCAGGTGTTACAGTTCCTGCAGGGGGAGGTGAGAAGCACCTCCATCCAGTACAGGCTTTGTTCCTGGCCACAGAGTGACAAAGACACTCTCCCCATGTGACCAGCAACATGTCTGGTGTGTGGCAAGCTGGCAAAAACTAGTCAGCCTACACTGGAAGTCGGGTATGTTTTCAGGGGGCATCTCTAAGATGCCCTCTGGGTGTATTTTACAATAAATTGCACACTGGCATCAGCGTGCATTTATTGTGCTGAGGAGTTTGATACCAAACTTCCCAGTTTTCAGTGTAGCCATTATGGTGCTGTGGAGTTCGTGTTTGACAGACTCCCAGGCCATATACTCTTATGGCTATCCTGCACTTGCAATGTCTAAGGTTTGACTTAGACGCTGTAGGGGCATAGTGCTCATGCACTTATGCCCTCACCTGTGGTATAGTGCACCCTGCCTTAGGGATGTAAGGCCTGCTAGAGGGGTGACTTACCTATGCCACAGGCAGTGTGAGGTTGGCATGGCACTCTGAGGGGAGTGCCATGTCGACTTAGTCATTTTCTCCCCACCAGCACACACAAGCTGTGAAGCAGTGTGCATGTGCTGAGTGAGGAGTCCCTAGGGTGGCATAAGACATGCTGCAGCCCTTAGAGACCTTCCCTGGCATCAGGGCCCTTGGTACCAGGGGTACCAGTTACAAGGGACTTACTTGAGTGCCAGGGTTGTGCCAATTGTGGAGACAAAGGTACAGTTTAGGGAAAGAACACTGGTGCTGTGGCCGGGTTAGCAGGGTCCCAGCACACTTTCAAATCATAACTTAGCATCAGCAAAGGCAAAAAGTCAGGGGGTAACCATGCCAAGGAGGCATTTCCTTACAATGTTGAAGAGAGTAGGGCTGAGAGAGAATCCTTGGGGAATGCCGCAGATGGTCGTGGTGGCTTCAGACAGGAACAGAGGGAGGCAGACTCTCTGGGTTCTGCAAGAGAGAAAGGAAGTAATCCAGTCCAGGGCCTTTTGGCGGATCCCAGCGTCATAGAGGCATGTGCGCAGGGTGTGGTGACATACAGTGTTGAAGGCTGCCGAGAATTCTAGGAGGATGAGGGCAGCTGTTTCACCTTTGTCGAGCATGGTCCTGATGTCGTTGGTTGCAGCGATGAGTGCGGTCTCGGTGCTGTGGTTCCTGCGGAATCCGGATTGGGAGATGTCTAGCACATTGTTGTCCTCCAAGAAGCAGGTCAGTTGGCCGTTGACGATCTTCTCGGTGACTTTTGCAGGGAAGGGGAGGAGGGAGATGGGCCAGTAGTTCTTGAGGTCTCCGGGGTCTGCTTTGGGCTTCTTTAGCAGAGCGTTGACTTCGGCGTGTTTCCACATATCCGGGTAGGTTGAGGTCTCGAAGGAGCATTTGATGACAGCCCAGAGCTGGGGAGCGATGATTTCACTGGCCCTGGTGAGGATGTGGTGGGGGCAGGGGTCTGTAGGGGAGCCTGAGTGGATGGAGCTCATGGTTTTGCTGGTGTCTTCATCGTTGGTGGGGGTCCAGGAGCTCAGTACATTGGTGCAGCAGGGTGCTGTGGTGTTGGCTGTGTCGGTGGTGGTGATGTTGGGAGATGGCGATGTGAAGCTTTCGTGTATGTCTACGATATTGCTGTGGAAGTAGTTGGAGATGAAGTTGCAGAGGTCTTGGGAGTGTGGAGGGTCGGTGGCGCAGGATTTGGGTTTGGTGAGTCCTTAAATGATGGCAAAACTTTCCTTGCTGTTGTGCACGTTGTCGTCTATGCGTTCTTTGTTGAAGGATCGTTTGGTGGTCCGCATGAGGTGTTGATGTTTGCGCATGGCTGATTTGAAGGCGGAGAAGTTGCTCACTGAAGGTTCTTGGCGCCAGGCTTTCTCAATTTTCCAGCATTCTTGTTTGGAAGATTTAAGTTCTGTGGTGAACCAGGGGCCTGTCTTGTTGGTGCAGCTGTTGTTGGGTATTTTGAGTGGGGCGAGGGAGTCTGCGCATGTTTCTACCCATCGAGTGATGTTGAGAGCGGCGGTGTTGGGGTTGTTGGTACTGGGAGGTGGAGCTAGTGCGAAGTTGGAGATCAGTTGTTCTTTGGAGATCTTGTTCCACTTGAGATAGGGGATCGGATGTTGTTGGTGGTGAGTGGTGGGCTCCAGGAAGGAAGGAAAAGTGGATGCAGTGGTGGTCAGTCCAGTGGAGTTCGTTGGTGTGAGTGAAGGTGATGTGGTTGCTGGAGAAAAAAATGGCATCTAGCGAGTGACCGGCTGAGTGGGTGGAGTTGCAGTCGTTGATGCTCTCAAGGTGAAAGTTTAGGTCACCGAGGAGTAGGTAGTTTGTGGAGGCGAGGGAGTGGGAGCTGATAACGTCGGCAATGGTGTCACAGAATTGGTCTGTAAATGAGGGTGACTCTTGGGGTGGTGTTGGCGTTGATGTGTACCTGAAAGTGCAGGTACTATGCGGCGTCTAGGGTATCGTTGGTGTTGGTGGAGATTTTGATGGAGTTTTTGTGTATTGTGGTGACTCCACCTCCAGGTTTGTTGATACGGTCTCTACGGGTGATTTTATATCCTTCTGGGATGGGTATGGTGATGTTGGGTTCCAATGAGGAGTTCATCCATGTTTCAGTGAGGAAGGCAATGTCAGGAGAGTTTGTGGTGAGTAGGTCCCAAAGCTCGATGGCGTTCTTGTGGACAGAGCGGGTGTTGAGTAGGATGCAGTTGAGGTGATTGGATTGTTTGGTTTTGTTGTGGTGCTTGTTGGTGTGAGTGCAGAAGTGGCATGAGCGGCATGTGAAAGGTCATTGGGTGTGTCTGGGGTTGGCCTGGGCGCAGGCGCAGGTGGGGTGCCGGCCATGGTTGAGAGCAAGGAGCTCTGTGGAGGAGTAGTGGCGCTTGGGGGCGCTTGAGGAGCGTGGACCAGGGGGACGGGCGCTGGGCGTGGTCCAGGCGCGGACGGGCACAGACAGGCTTGACTCTGGCACGCCCGCTGCGCGGACTCGGAGCAGCCGCCATTAAGAAGGGGAGGTGAAAGGGAGGAGCAGCTAGGAGGCGGGAGGGGGTGGCCAATGTGGGTGTGAGGGGGCGGGCCGCAGGGGATGCAGCAGCAGGGACGAGGAAACCGGCAAGAGCCGGATGAAAGAATAGGGAAAAAAACAGCAGCAAAAACGAAGCGGGCAGAAAAACTGCACAAATACAATCCACAACAGTGCTAGAAACGAAATACAAAGTACTAAAGATGAAAAACAAAATACAGAGCAAGCTAGATACTCCTACCAGCAGCAAGGGCAGGGTCAGGGACACGAGGGCGGTCCGGTGGAGCTGCTCAACATGCAGAGTTGTCCCTGGCCTTAAGGTAGGTGAGGGGTCACTCTTCAAACCGCAAAGCGGCTGCCTTAAGAAGGGGAGGTGGGAGGGAGGAGCAGCTGGGAGGTGGGAGGGGGTGGCCAATGTGGGCGTGAGGGGGGCCAGGCCGCAGGGGACGCAGCAGCAGGGACGAGGAAACCGGCAAGAGCCAGATGAAAGAATAGGGAAAAACACAGCTGCAAAAACTAAGCTGGCATATAAACGGCACAAATACAATCCACCACAGTGCTAGAAACAAAATACAAAGTACTAAAGATGAAAAACAAAATACAGAGCAAGCTAGATACTCCTATCAGCAGCACGGGCGGTGTCAGGGACACGAGGGCAGTCCGGTGGAGCTGCTCAGCATGCAGAGTCGTGCCTGGCCTTAAGGTAGGTCAGGGGTCACTCTTCAAGCTGCGCAGCGGCCGCCATTAAGAAGGGGAGGTGGGAGAGAGGAGCAGCTGGGAGGTGGAAGGGGGTGGCCAATTAGGGCGTGAGGGGGGTGGGGCTGCAGGGGACTCAGCAGCAGGGACGAGGAAATCGGCAAGAGCCAGATGAAAGAATAGGAAAAAACACAGCGGCAAAAACGAAGCGGGCAGAAAAATAGCACAAATGTAGTCCTCAACAGTGATAGAAACGAAATACAAAGTACTAAAGACGAAAAACAAAATAAAGAGCAAGCTAGATACTCCTACCAGCAGCAGGGGTGGGGTCAGGGACACGAGGGCAGGCTGGTGTTGCTGCTCAGCATGCAGAGTCATGCACAGCCTTAAGGTAGGTCAGGGGTCACTCTTCAAGCCGCGCAGCGGCTGCCATTAAGAAGTGGAGGTGGGAGGAAGGAGCAGCTGGATGGAGAGAAGGCTTGGCAAATGGGGGTGTGAGGGGGTGGTGCCGCAGGGGACGCAGCGGCAGGGACGAGGAAACCAGCAAGAGCCGGGTGAAAGAATAGGAAAAAACACAGCGGCAAAAATGAAGCGGGCAGAAAAACAGCACAAATACAGTCCACAACAGTGCTAGAAACAAAATACAAAGTACTAAAGATGAAAAACAAAATACAGAGCAAGCTAGATACTCCTACCAGTAGCAGGGTTGGGGTCAGGGACACGAGGGCAGTCCGGTGGAGCTGCTCAGCATGCAGAGTTGTGCCTGGCCTTAACGTAGGTCGGGGTCACTTCATCCATCCATCATTACATCCAGTTTCAACACAATATATTCTCCTGATGATGTTACACTGCAGCAGTATGTGGGGGAAATAACATGTATGCACGTAGTCCAAGGTAAAAGAGAAATACAAGATACTATCTGAAAGTCAGTAATTGTGGATTTTTGTTTTAATAAAAAACTCAAAAGCTATTCTGGTTACAAAATTCACACTGGTCACACCATCCTATGACTCATAATAATTTAGCAAGTAAAATATTGCTGACATTATGGAGACTAATGCAACCTTCCACGCCACAAACCACCTTACAATTGTGCACCCAGCTGCCCAATCCTTAATTTGGATAAACTCAACCAAATTTGATCTGTACCCTACAGACTGGTTTCAGAACTACAAGGGCCAACAAACCATGTCTGAGTCATAACACAGGACCCAGGACACCCTTCCTGGAGATGTACCAGTTCAAACGAGCTATAAATCTGGAGCCCGGAGGATGGTGTGTGCCCCTTCACCTGCCAATCAAGATATTCTAACATCAAAAGTTCAATGGGGTTCGGATGACCTATGTTTGTAATGCTCCTTCCTTAACATTAGGAATTATAAATCTTGGCGGTATAAGCCCTCTGCTAAAAATCTGAGACACCAAAGCCCGTATTTATACTTTTTTAGCGCCGCGATTGCGTCTTTTTTTTACGCAAAATCGGCGCAAACTTACAAAATACAATTGGGGCATATTTATACTCCGTTTGCGCCGAATTTGCGTCGTTTTTTTCGACGCAAATTCGGCACAAAACTAACGCCATATTTATACTTTGGCGTTAGATGCGTCTAGCACCAAAGTATGAGGAAAGAGCGTCATTTTTTTGCGTGAACGCCTTCCTTGCGTTAATGAGATGCAAGGTAGGCGTTCCCGTCTAAAAAAATGACTGCGACGCAAATGCGTCGTATTTATACTCCCGGGCAAAAATCACGCCCGGGAGTGGGCGGGGCAAAAAACCCAGCATTTGCGCTGGATTTTAGCGCCTGGGTCAGGGCAGGCGTTAAGGGACCTGTGGACTCAAAATGAGCCCACAGCTGCCCTCCCATGCCCCCAGGGACCCCCCCTGCCACCCTTGCCCACCCCAGGAGGACACCCAAGGATGGAGGGACCCATCCCAGGGACATTCAGGTAAGTTCAGGTAAGTATAATTTTTTTTTTTTTATATATTATTTTTTGGCATAGGGGGGCCTGATTTGTGCCCCCCTACATGCCTCAATGCCCAATGACCATGCCCAGGGGACATAAGTCCCCTGGGCATGGCCATTGGGCAAGGGGGCATGACTCCTGTCTTTACTAAGACAGGAGTCATGTAAATGGCGTCTGGGCGCTGTTAAAAATGGCGCAAATCGGGTGGAGGCGATTTTTTGGCGTCAACCTGACTTGCACCATTTTAAGACGCCCTAACGCCATTTTCCCCAACGCCGGCGCTGCCTGGTGTACGTGGTTTTTTTCCACGCACACCAGGCAGCGGCGGTCTGCTAGCGCCGGCTAACGCCATTCAATAAATATGGCGCCCGCATGGTGCTTCAGAATGGCGTTAGCCGGCGCAAAACTTTTTGACGCTAAACTGCGTTAGCGCAGTTTAGCGTCAAAAAGTATAAATACGGGCCAATTGTATTTTGTAAGTTTGCGCCGATTTTGCGTCAAAAAATGACGCAATTGCGGCGCTAAAAAAGTATAAATACGGGCCCAAATCCTTGAACTGGCCGATGTGCAAACCTCACAGGCCAAGAAAGTGTTGAATTTAAAATTGCAACATAAATGTTCCAACTGGTTTACAATAACTTTGGAACAACACACCTCTTCAAGTGTTGGAACTCTAACTCCAACATCTTTGATATGGCTCTGTCTACTGAAGCCCTACTGCCTAGTAGCCACCATGCTCCTAACTATCCCTAGACGAAATTTGCATTACACCGTCATAATTAGTGTAATTTCAGTATTTTCACATTACTTTTGTTATTTGCAAATACAGCATATTACATCAGTGTGCTCTGTTCAAAGTAAACATTTACACTGTTTTGCGTTTTGCATAATGTTATAGAAATTTCACATAATTGCGTAAAAGAAAATTGAGAGAATATCCTACACACACAGTCCTAAAGGTAGAGATCTAAAATGTTTGCACAGGTGCTAGTCGCAACCAAGAAAAGTGATCACACAACATGGAATTGAAACTTTATAAGGGGAAATCCATAGGCTTATTTCAAGCAACTTGTTTCCTGGCTGTAAAGGACCTCCTTTGTGGAAGAAAGTTTTGCTTCAGCTTTTGTTTGAGTGTTTGAGTCTCAGGCTGTTAATTGACAAAAGAAACAAGCATTTGCAATGCAATAGGGTCTCGCATTTTTTCCGAGTTACAGCGACTTTTCTTGCCACATTAAATGGAAAAATACAGCATGATCGCGCTGCTACAGTTCACTCGTACGGACAGTTGAAGACGGCATGCAGGTAGAAAAAAAAATGCAAAAAAGAGCGTGATCGTGCTGCTACAGTTCACTCGTAGTGAAACCTATCGGCAAAAGTGCAATTATGTATGCAACCGGCAAAAGTGCAATTAACTATGTAGCATGGTCGATGTCATACAAAGCTCTGGACTTCTGCCAAGCAAGATCGCACTGTGAATAAAAGATAAAAAGTAGTCCACAAACCTGATGGGAAACAGCAAGCCTTGCATGTTTTCAGTACTTGGTTGCTCTGCTCGAGGAGGGCTAACCACCGGAAAAGGAATGAGGTATGCGTGCCTTCCACTTATGAAAGCAAGCAGATTTTGAAAGGCAAGCCCACAAACCAATGAAAGACACTGATGTAACATGGACGGGGCTCCAAGCCCTTTTGTATCTACTAAAGTGTCTTGCAAGCGAAACGCATGCGCAAGCGCATTCGACGCAGGTTCGACCCTAAAAAGCAATTGTCTGAATCACAGACTCCACATACCTGGGGATCCTCTTAATTGGTTGTGGCTGCAACATCTATGAACGAAGGTAGAACCCAAATTTATACCATAAAACACACAGATTTCTAGAACTGACGACATAACTAAAGTCACACATATCTTACAATCAGGTGTCTGCTGAGTACATGAGATCTAGGGAACAGCCTTCAGGTGTAGCAAAAATATAAACACTCGTCATCAGAGAAAGCTACTTCGCAAATTCACCTCCCAGATGCCAAAATGTAGAGAGCTTCAATGTCAGAGACGGGCACATCCTGTGGGCAATGCTAGCATTAGCAAGAAAATATAGCAATAGCTGTTTGCGGTTATTTTAACGCAGGCAAAATATGTTTACATTATTTCACAATACTGCCCGCCCTTTTGTGCTATTTTATTGCATAACTGTCAGCTCAATATTCATTAATAGGAACACTTCCTTCTCTTGATAATATTCTCTCGTTCATATTGTTTTTCCATCAACTATTTTAATATAATCATTTTCATCATCAGTCTGTCAGTTGGTAAGAAGAGAAAGTACCCTTGCATATGGTAATGCAAGCGATAGAGGCATGTTTTTCAACCACAGCATCAAAAGCATAGGAGTAATAGGCAAATGTTTTTCCAAAATCTTGTGCCATTAGTACAACATCAAGGGTTTGATGCATTCAGGCAAACCCAGCTCAGGAAGAGCAAATAACATTTTCTTCAAAGACGCAAAGGCTCGTTCTGCTTCTGTGGACCAGAACGAAGGTTCTTGGGTACCCTTTTCACCAAATCCTGCAATTGTTTCATAATAGCAGCATAACTCAATATCCACTCCCTACAGAACGCCACCATCCCTCAATGAATGCACACCTAAGGGATGGTGAGGGGTTGGGAAACTCACGACAGCCTAAATGTAAACAGCAGACAGAAATATCTCTAAAGTCAAGAAGTTGTTTCCCATATATTGAACCAGTTGCAAACAAAACTGAAGTTTGTCTCTTGAGCTGTTATGTCTGGTTTGGCAAATTCAAGGGTCATGTTTGCATTGCTCCAAGAAATCTGAGACAGCCAGGGAATCATTAGTATACTGAACCAGAGCAGATACTCAAGGGCACACGAGAGTCACTAAATCCTTCTTGAGAGAGCTTTAGAATAGATGAAAGATGGCTCTGTATTCCATTGAGGGAGAAAATTAGAAAATTCCATGTCTTCTGAAACATCCTGGAAGACGATGCAAAAAAGAACATGCGTGTCTGAGTGCACAGGAATAGAGAAGAAAGCAGACCATATATCACCAGCAATAAATCATGTGGTAGGCGCAAATATATGACACAACAGGAAAGCACCTTAACAGAACAGCAATCAGAGTATACATGGCTTGCACAATTTGATCTCTATCATTACCAGGCTTTTAAAAGGTAGCATGAGTGTTACAATTGTTCACAGGACAAATACTTTTTGTTTTACCACAGCAGCAATAATAGGGCGAGTTCCTGGTTCTGAATTGCAACACAATGGATGTGGTATGCGGAGAAGCTGGCCCATTGGATTCAACCTCATTTGGAGACTGTTGGCAGTTAAACTACAATCTATGTCACTAGCGTACCTGGACAACAAAGAGGACAAAACCTGGGCCAAGACATTAGCCATGTTTGAACTGGAGCATTTCCAATTTAGTGAACATTAGAAGAACACTCACTCTGACATGAGACAGGTAGAAAACAATTTTCATTCGGAACTTCCAAATAGACACCAATGCTATTACAAAGCACAATATAGTTCAGGGTGCATAGAAGATCCTTCCTCATCAGGTTTGCAATGAAGCTGGTGCTTGAAAAGTAACTCTACTTTAAGAAATAGAAACTGGGCTAGTAAGAAGGTGAATAACGTGTGTTACAAATACCAACTGAATCAATCGTATTGCCTGAGATGAAGAGTGGGCTTCTATTGATGACACACTGTATATATTGTCCTTTCTGGTCTACTGGGATTAAAGAGTTCACAGAGCAGTAGGTTCCTCCCAGTCGATCTAAAATGATGAGTGCTTGTCCAGCGTCGGAGGAGGGAAATTTGGCTAAACATTGGAATTCTTGAGTAGATTTGGACAGTATCATTTACAGTGCCCTGATTAACGACAAATGAAACATGAGGATTTAGCAAGCAGGGCAAACTCTCCCCTTCCCTGTCCTTTGTTCCACCCAACTTTTCCACCACCCTGTTTAGTATGCCCACTTGCTAAAAGCTGCATTATTGTTCCTCCCCTTCCTCCCTCTGACTTTTTACTGAAAGGGATGCATTTTCAATTCCTTTAGCCACATTTTGAGAGCATACACAAACTATCTTAGCCAAATATTTGTTTTGCCAACCAGTGCACATGGTTCTCAACTGCTCTTGCACATTGGCAACAACCCCGGAATTAGAGCACCAACGACTGTCTCCTGAACTAATTCAACAGCATTCACATTACCAAAATGACAATCAAATACATCTTTGAAACAATTGAGAACATCAACTTGCACTTTCCCCTTGCTTAACCTCCAATTATTAATCTTGGTCCCATCTGTTTTAGTAGGACAGACTTCAGCAATAGCATCCAACGAAGGTTCTCTAGCAGCAATCAAAGGAACATTATCCCCTGATGAATATGGTGGTCAATTGGCTTTCACCACCAACAGGTCTCTGACTCCTCCAAGCATAATAACACATAGAAATTGATTTTCACCAGCTCAGTTACAAGTTTAGAATTCAAAAACAGTTTGCAGCTCTTCCTCGAATTTTGAGAGGTTTTCTCCGATCTTTGTGATTTGCCAAGTAATAGTTAGGGGTTCAGACAGGACCAAGAAACATGAATCATGACTGGACCCCTTTGCCTAAGGAGACTTTCATAAGAGTATTAGGGCATTAGGATTAATATGAGAGAGGTCCTTTGAATCATTTCTGTAATCATCACTAAGGGATCAGGCTCTTATACTGGTCTGGGTCATAAATTCATGGCATTGAGCTTGTTGAAGCAGATATGCTCATTAAAAAATATTAATTAATGTTTATGTGTTGCGTGAAATAAAGAAAATGTGTAATAATAATGTAGTAATGTGCCATAATGAGATGTATAACCTATGTTTTGCATTATATCGTAGAAGCTAACTTAGCCCAAGTCGTGGCCTACTTGTTAGGCCTCAGGCGGAAGCAGAATTCATAAACGCACAGTGCAGAAGTTGCTGGTGCCTATGAACTGACCGTGAACTGTGTGCTTAGCTAGAATTTTCTCCAATGTACCGACGGACACGAGATGATGAAGTCAATTTGATACAATTATGTGTAGAGTAGGCTGAACGTACTTTCCCAGGACTGACTGAACAATAGAGACACTGACTGAAGAGGAACATGCAACATTTTCGATACTGGAAGAACCGGATGAGGAAGACATCGTAAAGTGGACCAATCCATGAACTGCAAAAGACGATATATTAGAACTCTTAGATATGTAGAATAAAATGTATTGGGTAATGTTGGACCTGGTTTTATGACAGGGTCATCCCCAAACTCCTTCCACCTATTTTTTCTGACCTGTTGTTGTTGGCTTTTGACCTCTGGGCACTTTTCCACTGCTAACCAGTGCTAAAGTGCATATGCTCTCTGTGTAAATGGTACTATTGATTGGTTTATCCATGATTGGCTATTTAATTTACTTATAAGTCCCTAGTAGAGTGCACTATATGTGCCTAGGGCCTGTAGATTAAATGCTACTAGTGGGCCTGGAGCATGGGTTGTGCCACCCACTTCAGTAGCCCCTTCACCTTGTCTCAGGCCTGCCATTGCAAGGCATGTGTGTGCAGTTTCACTGCCACTCCGACTTGGCATTTAAAAGTACTGGCCAAGCCTAGAACTCCCCTTTTTCTACATATAAGTCACCCCTAATGTGTGCCCTAGGTAACCCCTAGAGCAGGGTGCTGTGTGGGTAAAAGGCAGGACATGTACCTGTGTAGTTTACATGTCTTGGTAGTGTAAAACTCCTAAATTCGTTTTTACACTACTGCGAGGCCTGCTCCCTTCCTAGGCTAACATTGGGACTGCCCTCATACATTGTTGAAGTGGCAGCTTCTGATCTGAAAGGAGCAGGAAGGTCATATTCAGCATGGCCAGAATGGTAATACAAAATCCTGCTGACTGGTGAAGTCGGATTTAATATTACTATTCTAGAAATGCCACTTTTAGAAAGTGAGCATTTCGTTGCCCTTAAATCTTTCTGTGCCTTTCAAACCACATCTGGCTAGGTTTAGTTGACAGCTCCTTGTGCATTCACTCAGACACACCCCAAACACAGGGTACTCAGCCTCACTTGCATACATCTGCATTTTGAATGGGTCTTCCTGGGCTGGGAGGGTGGGGGACCTGCCCTCACACAAAAGACTGCCACACCCCCTACTGGGACCCTGGCAGACAGGATTGAACTGAAAGGGGACCTGGTGCATTTCTTAGCCACTCTTTGAAGTCACCCCCACTTCAAAGGCACAATTTAGTATAAAACAGAGCCTCTGCCCCACCTCATCAGACACTTGCTGGAGAAGAAACCTGAACCAGAAACTACATACTACCATGAAGAACTGCCTGGCTGCTCAAAGGACTCACCTGTCTGCTTTTCTACAAAGGACTGCTGCCTTGCTGTTGGCCTGCTGCCTTGCTGAACTCTTGTCCGGCTGTAAAAGTGCTCTCCAAGGGCTTGGATAGAGGTTGCCTCCTGTTCCCTGAAGTCTCAGGACCAAAAAGACTTCTCTTTTTTATTTGGACTCTTCGTGCGCCGAAAATTTCGACGCACAGCTTGCTCCGCGGCAAGAAAAACGCCGCACACCGACGCTGATTGACGCAACGCCTTCGGGGCGACCGGAACTTCAACGCACGGCCTCGCAAGGACAACGCTGCCCGACTTCCAGAGGGGAAATCGAAGCGACACCTGCCGTGAGAGCGAAACTTCGACACACAGCCCCGCGGAACGACGCGCAGCCGGAAAACAAGCAGGAGAATCCACGCACAGACCCCGGGACATCTGGTAATCCCGCGACCCACAGAAAGAGACTGTCCGCGTGCCGGAAAACGACGCACCACTACCCCGTGTGAAAAATAACGACGCAAGTCCGTGTGTGCTGGGGAGAAATCGACGCGCACACATTTTTTCACATATCTCTTCTTCTGCGGCCCTATGCGGAGATTTTCCACTCCAAACCAGGTACTTTGTGCTTGAAAGAGACTTTGTTTGCTTTTTAAAGACTTAAGACACTTTCTATCACTTTTTAGTGATATCTTTACAAATTCATATTGCATCTTTGATCCTTTTGACCTTCAAATACCCAGATAAATATTATATATTTTTCTAAACACTGTGTGGTGTATTTTTGTGGTGCTATATTATGGTATTGTATGATTTATTGCACAAATGCTTTACACATTGCCTTCTAAGTTAAGCCTGACTGCTCGTGCCAAGCTACCAGAGGATGGGCACAGGCTAATTTTGGATTGTGTGTGACTTACCCTGACTAGAGTGAGGGTTCTTGCTTGGACAGAGGGTAACCTGACTGCCAATCAAAAACCCCATTTCTAACATTGATGATCAGCGGTGAGGATAGGACTTGTGTTTGTGCAGTGACATACAGTAGCTAAGTATTTCACTACCTACCCACAGTTGAAGGTCAACTTGATTTTTCATCTTTTTGCTTTTGGTTCTCTGATGTCCTCCTGGATATATAATTGATATTTTGGACTTTGGATTTTGGTTTTTGCCTGTGATACCATATCAGATTGAGAATGGGTATCTACTGTGTGTCATTCTTTGTGCCTACTGAACACCTCACTAAGGCTGACCTAAGGAAGCTTTGCAGAAAATGGGCCTTCCTATATCAAGGAGATCAACTAAGATGGAACTGCTAGATACCTACATAACCTGGGGGAAAGAAAGATGGGCAGAGGAAGAGGCAGCAAAAGACCAAATGACTAAGAACTCCTCAGATAAGGAGGAGGACTGCTCAGATGAGGAGGAAGACTACTCAGATGAGGAAAGAGAACCAGTGAAAGATGAATGGCTCCTAGCTCAAGAGCGCCAGGCGCAACAGCTAGATGAGTTTCTTGAAAGAGCTGAGGCAGCAAGCGCCTTAGCCCTGGAAAAAGAAAGGATTGCAGCTCAAGAGCTGAGCTGTAAAGAGCTGAAACTGGAGGCCGGAAGGGCTGAGTCCAGTTCAGATGGTGGCAGCAAAAATCTTGCATCCAGTACTACTGAAGAAGGGCACAAGCCCAGAGATTTGGTGCCCAACTTGAAGAAGGGAGTTGATACACCCCAGGCGGTTCAAGGGTATGAGGTAGTTCCCGTTATGCACAGGGTCCCTGAGAAGGATTGGGGAACTGGCACAGGGAGTCATATTCCTACTGGGGGGAGGGACACTTTACTGGCTCTAGAAGAGAGTGACAGAGAAAAGGGTTCCCACCTGGTGGACGTCCTGGATATAGAGTGTAGAGACATCCCAGAAGAGTATGGGTTGAGTGTCAGGGACAGTCAGATACTGTCTCACCAGTCTCAGGAGGGTGATGTAGAGTGCTTTTTCAAGGCTGAGTCACTGGATGGTTGGGTGAAGGGTACTGTGGTTAATACATGCGAAGGGCAGAGTGATGTAATTGCTGGAGAGCATATGTTTGGTCCTTATTTTCCAGAGCTACGCCAACACCAGGTGGAGTGTGAGTTCTCTGACCCCAGGGAGCTTACAATGGAGGCAGACTTCTGGGAGAATACCAGAGAGTCTGAAGAGGCATTTGGGGGTGCTCCTGAAGGGAGTGGTCTAGGTGTTTCCCAACCAAGTGAGGTGGGAGAGGATTGTACTGTCCCAGGTAGGTCCCAGGTCCTAAAGGGTTCCATGAGGGAACGCCAGGAGGGAAGCCTAGCCTGTACCGTAGGGCCACCTGTTGAGGGAAGCCCTGCAGTGTCAGAAGAACTTGGGGGGGTGACTGTAGACAGCATCCCAACAGTTCTGGTGTCTCGCAGTACCACTCCTAGTGAGGGGGTGCAGAAGTCCAGACAGAGGGTTGAGAGGGGGTTGCGGACCCCAGTGGAGGACCTGGAGAGTCAGGGGTCAGCTCTGAGAGCAGAGCCCCCCAGGAATGACTCAGGTGAGACCGTTTCTGGTTTGAGGGAGATCCACACTCTGCCGGATGGGCAGAGGTCAGGAGACCTGCACCAACCAGACTCTAATGTGGCCCTTGGGGACAGTGTGTCCCTTGTGGGGGGTGAGTGTGCCGCCCAGGAAGTCCTGGCATGCCAGGCAATGGTTCAACCTCAGGGTGGTGACTCTGGGTTGGATAACCGGGTTCAGAGGTTAAACTCTGACCTGGTGGGGGGTAGGTGTGCCCCCTAGAAAGTCCTGGTATGCCAGGCAATGGTTCAACCTCAGGGTGGTGACTTTGGGTTGGATAACCAGGCTCAGAGGTTAAACTCTGACCTGGTGGGGGGTAGGTGTGCCCCCCAGATAGTCCTGGTAGGGCAGGCAATTGTTCAACCTCAGGGTGGTGACTCTGGGTTGGATGGGCAGGTTCAGAGGTGAAACTCTGACCTGGTGGGGGGTCAGTGTGCCCCCCAGGAAGTCCTGGCGTGCCAGGCAATTGTTCAACCTCAGGGTGGTGACTCTGAGTTGGATGGCCAGGTTCAGAGGTTAAACTCTGACCTGGTGGGGGGTAGGCGTGCCCCCCAGAAAGTCCTGGTTTGCCAGGCAGTGATCCAGTCTGAGGGTACAGACCCTGGGCTGGAAGGCCAGGTTCAGGATGTCCCCCCAGATCTGGAGGGAGGGGCTACTGATAACAGTGCCCCTACCATGTTGTCTTCTGAGGAGGCCACTCCTAGTTGGAGGGTGCTGGACCCCGGAAGGGAGGGCAGGGGGAGGGAAGCCTCACCCCAGGCCCTAGTCCAACCTGAAGGTACAGACCCCAGGTTGGAGGGCCAGTTGCAGGTTCACAGCCCTGCACTGGTGGAGGAATGGTGCAGGGTGGCTTCTATAGGCACCCTGACCATGTTGGACTCTGGGGGTACCGCTCCAGGAGGGAGGGTACGGAGCCCCAGAGGGGAGGACCAGGTTCAGGCTGTCATCCCTGACCTGGTGGAAGGGAGAGTGGTTAAAGGGTGCCCAGCACCTGGGGCTACCGCCCCCCACTCTCCACAGCCACAGTGGTGGGAGAGCTTTGAGAGGCCTGGGGCCTGGCTCTCTGATCCCTGACAGCTGTCAGTAACCACTGTGGCTTGCTGTCCAGGTGGACAGAGTTATCCCTGGGGAGGGGACAAGAGTCACACCCCGGGGGTAGAGTGGGCAACACCACTGTGTTGGTCCTGGTGGTACTATCCTGCTCCTGGGATACATCTGGGGGCAACGTAAGGTTAGGTGCTGCACAGATGGTATACGCAGGTAAGGAGAAAGGTTCCCCATGGGTTGGCTTAGTGGGCCCTGAGAGTGTGGACAGAGGGACCCAATTGGAGTCAGGAAGGCGAAGAACTGGAGCATGCCCCTGCTGTTGTGGGCCTGGGTCCTTGTTCTGTCGCCTCAAACAGGGAAGTACATCAGGATAGTGATTGTTCTCCCCTGGCTTTAGGCTGGTAGGGGGTCATGTTGGACCTGGCTTTTTGACAGGGTCATCCCTAAACTTTTTGCCTCCTTCCTCCTATTTTTTCTGACCTGTTGTAGTTGGCTTTTGACCTCTGGGCACTTTTCCACTGCTAACCAGTGCTAAAGTGCATATGCTCTCTGTGTAAATGGTACTATTGATTGGTTTATCCATGATTGGCTATTTAATTTACTTATAAGTCCCTAGTAGAGTGCACTATATGTGCCTAGGGCCTGTAGATTAATTGCTACTAGTGGGCCTGCAGCACTGGTTGTGCCACCCACTTCAGTAGCCCCATCACCTTGTCTCAGGCCTGCCATTGCAAGGCCTGTGTGTGCAGTTTCACTGCCACTTCGACTTGGCATTTAAAAGTACTTGCCAAGCCTAGAACTCCCCTTTTTTTTACATATTAGTCACCCCTAATGTGTGCCCTAGGTAACCCCTAGAGCAGGGTGCTGTGTGGGTAAAAGGCAGGACATGTACCTGTGTAGTTATATGTCCTGGTAGTGTAAAACTCCTAAATTCGTTTTTACACTACTGTGAGGCCTGCTCCCTTCCTAGGCTAACATTGGGGCTGCCCTCATACATTGTTGAAGTGGCAGCTGCTGATCTGAAAGGAGCAGGAAGGTCATATTTAGTATGGCCAAAATGGTAATACAAAATCCTGCTGACTGGTGAAGTCGGATTTAATATTACTATTCTAGAAATGCCACTTTTAGAAAGTGAGCATTTCTTTGCACTTAAATCTTTCTGTGCCTTTCAATCCACGTCTGGCTAGGTTTAGTTGACAGCTCCTTGTGCATTCACTCAGACACACCCCAAACACAGGGTACTCAGCCTCACTTGCATACATCTGCATTTTGAATGGGTCTTCCTGGGCTGGGAGGGTGGAGGGCCTGCCCTCACACAAAAGACTGCCACACCCCCTACTGGGACCCTGGCAGACAGGATTGAACTGAAAGGGGACCTGGTGCATTTCTTAGCCACTGTTTGAAGTCACCCCCACTTCAAAGGCACAATTTAGTATAAAACAGGGCCTCTGCCCTACCTCATCAGACACTTGCTGGAGATGAAACCTGAACCAGAAACAACATCCTGCCAAGAAGAACTGCCTGGCTGCTCAAAGGACTCACCTGTCTGCTTTTCTACAAAGGACTGCTGCCTTGCTGTTGGCCTGCTGCCTTGCTGAACTCTTGTCTGGCTGTAAAAGTGCTCTCCAAGGGCTTGGATAGAGGTTGCCTCCTGTTCCATGAAGTCTCAGGACCAAAAAGACTTCTCTTTTTTATTTGGACTCTTTGTGCGCCGAAAATTTCGACGCACAGCTTGCTCCGCGGCAAGAAAAACGCCGCACACCGACGCTGATTGACGCGACGCCTTCGGGGTGACCGGAACTTCGACGCACGGCCTCGCAAGGACAACGCTGCCCGACTTCCAGAGGGGAAATCGACGCAACGCCTGCCGTGAGAGCAAAACTTCGACGCACAGCCCCGCGGAACGACACGCAGCCGGAAAACAAGCAGGAGAATCCATGCACAGACCCCGGGACATCTGGTAATCCCACGACCCTCAGAAAGAGACTGTCCGCGCGCCGGAAAACGACGCACGACTTCCCCGTGTGAAAAATAACGACGCAAGTCCGTGTGTGCTGGGGAGGAATCGACACACACACCATTTTTCCACGTATCTCTTCTTCTGCGGCCCTTTGCGGAGATTTTCCACTCCAAACCAGGTACTTTGTGCTTGAAAGAGACTTTGTTTGCTTTTTAAAGACTTAAGACACTTTATATCACTTTTTAGTGATATCTTTACAAATTCTTATTGCATCTTTGATCGTTTTGACCTGCAAATACCCAGATAAATATTATATATTTTTCTAAACACTGTGTGGTGTATTTTTGTGGTGCTATATTATGGTATTGTATGATTTATTGCACAAATGATTTACACATTGCCTTCTAAGTTAAGCCTGACTGCTCGTGCCAAGCTACCAGAGGGTGGGCACAGGCTAATTTTGGATTGTGTGTGACTTACCCTGACTAGAGTGAGGGTTCTTGCTTGGACAGAGGGTAACCTGACTGCCAATCAAAAACCCCATTTCTAACATTGATGATCAGCGGTGAGGATAGGACTTGTGTTTGTGCAGTGACATACAGTAGCTAAGTATTTCACTACCTACCCACAGTTGAAGGTCAACTTGATTTTTCATCTTTTTGCTTTTGGTTCTCTGATGTCCTCCTGGATATATAATTGATATTTTGGACTTTGGATTTTGGTTTTTGCCTGTGATACCTTATCAGATTGAGAATGGGTATCTACTGTGTGTCATTCTTTGTGCCTACTGAACACCTCACTAAGGCTGACCTAAGGAGGCTTTGCAGAAAATGGGGCCTTCGTATATCAAGGAGATCTACTAAGATGGAACTGCTAGATACCTACATAACCTGGGGGAAAGACAGATGGGCAGAGGAAGAGGCAGCAAAAGACTAAATTACTAAGTACTCCTCAGAAGAGGAGGAGGGCTGCTCAGATGAGGAGGAATACTACTCAGATGAGGAAAGAGAACCAGTGGATTTTGGATTGTGTGTGACTTACCCTGACTAGAGTGAGGGTTCATACTTGGACAGAAGGTAACCTGGCTGCCAACCAAAAACCCCATTTCTAACAGGTAACATCACACATGGAGAACTGATTGACCAATTAGGAGTTAGGAGTTATGGACTGAAAAACTCTAATAAAAAGTCATGACAAGGGGCTAAAACTTCAGATGGGAGGGGGGAATAGATGACGTCAGGAGACGCGGTTCGAGATTCTGTCATTGGGCTCATGCTCTTGAGAGCCTGATGCATTGCCGATCTATTGATGACCTGAAGACAAAGACTGACTTTGTTGCTGATCCATTCCGTGGATAGGTAGCTATGACAATGTGACTGATTAACTTTGTGCCTTTCCTTCTAGGTACCAACTGCGCTGTTTTATAGTTTTCTTCTAGCTAGATGTTTTCCAAATTCATCTTTTTCTAAATAGTTTTGCATGAAGTCCCACATGCTGATGCTAATCTGGGTTAGGTAGGTTTCTTCTGGGTGACGTTGACAGTGACAAATGAGTGACAAACTGATTGCTGAACTCTGCTATTAATGTTGATATATTCGTCTTTGTTGACTTACGCTGAAGCTTTTGATCACATGTTTTCTCAAGTTCTGATTAGATTGTGTTATTGGTGGTCGCTAATAAACAAATTCTGAGCTGATTAAATACAGTTTGATTTAACGAAATGCATTAGAAGTGAAACTAATAGGGAAATAAAAATTGTTAAACGCTTTATCGAGTTGTGGTTTTTCATAAATCTTTATTATATTTGTCTATTGACTAATGATTCTCTTAGTGGTTATTGATTTATTACATTGATTATTGATGTCACTGGTCATTACGTTACTAGGATACTCCATGCGATCCAAAAGGTTAATTGGCCTATACGCGTCCCCTTGTAAATTCACTTATTAAGGACCAACTGCGTTTTCAAGCTCTTTGCTGGCATGTTGGTGCCAGATTATCCCAAGTAAAAATTGTGCCTACTAATCAACAACTCTGGTTCAACACTTCAAAACAGTGGAGCACAGATCAAGTTTGTGCCATTGATAGTGGTAAGGCGAGCACTGTTGTGTCTACCTCAGGTCTAATCATTGCACTTGTTGTGCTCTCGTCAGTTCCTCTTTCGGTTACTGACTGCTGCTGCTCACTGTTCTTGCTTGCATTCTCCCTAGTTTTGCTGCCTCTGCCTGTATCCCATCAGTTTGTCCATCAGCTCCCACTGCACAGCTTCTGGTCAGATGCACTGGGGCATCTTTGGTATCTCCTACCTAAACATCTAGTATGTCCTCCTCTCTTTGTTCAGTCACTTCCCAAACACCTTTCACTATCTGGGCAAAATGATATGAGGTGGGTGGTGCAGTTGAGGTGCAAGCTTACATTTTGTCCCTCAGTTGGCTAATTTGTCATTTAGTTTCTCTTTGGTGTCTTTGAGATTCCTCATCAATCTCCTGTCAGCTTTTGATTGCTTTGTCACACGAGTTTAGGAAGACCAACCATTGCTCTGGAGTTGGATTAGTTTTGGGTGTCTATATTCTTTTTTAAACTTATGTAAGCCTTCCATATTGTATGGAAGTGGGTTCTGCCCATCAAATCTGCCCTGATGTTTTGCTTTTTAACCACCTGGGTTTTGACCTTTTTTACTGATCCTCACAACCAGTGATTTACCCACAGTAAACTTATGGTTAATGTGCAGCATGTGACACCTGAACACTTGTTCACATGCTTGAGGGCTGCATGTGGGAGACACCTGTTGTGCACAGCCCAGTAACTGTACACAGGTAGCCTGGCACAGAGGGGACTCTGCAAGATTGAATATTGAACTGAGGTATGCATCATAATGTTAGCGAACACTCATTGGGAAAGTCAATGTGGTTCACTGTCTTGTTCTTTATACACCTATGGGGAGTGCTGACGTATAATGCAGCTTCATTTCCCTCTGCCCTACAAATACCAGTGATATGTCAAATTGGGTCGTAACCTGTTTGGGAAAATCAATGCTGCAAGTTCCAACAAGATATCTGTAAAGCTTATGGATCATCCAAGAATGTCATGTTTCTCTGGCTCTGCTCAGGATCAGAGCCCAGGCCTTTTGTGACCCTCCTGTGCCAAGTTAATTACACTTGTTTCCAGCAGCAGGAAAAAAAGGCCTTCCCATGCAAAGGGAGTAATTAGCAGTGTTTCACTCAGCTCCTGAGAAGGAAAGGGGTATGGTGGAATATTCTGCATCAATCAATCAGCTGACACACTGCACCAAGGATGGGTCTGCCCAAGCTCACTAGAACAAATGAAGGAGGCCAGACCTCTGGAGCCAACAGAGGAGGGTCTCCCTTTGACGGTTTGCTAGGCAAGTCTCTAGCATTTACACCAGCAAGTGGTGAAACTGAGGCCCCCAGACCAGATGTGGCAAGTGGCTCCTGCATGATGCCATTTTGAACTGCCCCAGCAGGCTGTGCAGGAAGGTTTGGACAGTGGGAGGGAGGAGATATGGCACCCAAGGATAGGTCAGGACACGGTGCATCCCTGCTGGAATCTCCCACCCCCACTTAAGCAGTGTTGTGGGGGTGGGGAGCTCTCTCTAGATTGTGACTTTCTGCTGGACACTGGCTCTGGAGGCAGCTGCCATGGACAGGGGGAATAAATGACCCCTATGGTCACCTAGACTAAAGACTCTGACTTTAGTTGACCCCAGAAGCAGTGGGGCACTCCCCAGACCCAGGGAAGCGGTCCCCTTACACACCCTAACTGGGCTTCTGCACCGAGGAGGAGAAGGTCCCAAAGGAAATCAAAGAGCAAGGCTGGTGTAGAGAGCCAGTGAAATCACCTCCCTTAACAGTTATTCACCTTTGAGGCCAGGAGGCCAAAAGAAAATGTTTCTAGTGGCTAGGGCTCACCACCAGGAGCAAAACAAGATCAATATCAAATAAAACAGGGCTTGAGATACGAGCCTGCATAGGATTTGAAGTTTGATCCACCAGCGAGGCCTGAAGAGCATGAGCTCTGCTGCCAGAGCCTTTCTAAACCCCCTCCAGGGTGGGCAGGGGCCCAGGGGTTGCTGCAAAGAGAATCCCAATATTTGAGCTGGGACGGGGCATGCGTGGAGCCTCCTCCTTAGCATCCAGAGGACCTGGGGACCCCAACCTCCCAACACGTTATTTGCTGGGGGGGCAAGGACCCAACTCCAGGCCTCTGATGGCAGTATAATTGGGGTAGCGCAGTTGTGTTTCCCCTGCACAAGGAGAATGAAGGGCGGGCCCAGGAACCCATCCCTGGGCCTCAGGATGAAAAGGCAGTAGGATACACGCTGATGCACTCTTCCAGATGTGCCTGGACTGCCCCTCTCCCTGTGCTTTTGCCTGTGGGGGAGTGGGATGCTGTCACTTGTCAGAGCGTCTTGCCCAGAGGGGTGGCCCATGCTGAAGAAAGCTTCCGCTCCCATGTCTACACAAAGGAGTGCTGCACCCTTGGGGAGCTGATGGAGGCAGCCAGCAGTGGGCTCCCTGGGCTGCCCCCATCTGGAGCCTGCACAAGGTGCCCCGGTGGGACTGGTCACCCTTAAGGAAAAGAAAAGGGCTGCACGGCACAAGGCTGCATGACAAAGAAAAAACAGGAAAGCAAAGGTAGTGTCTCTCCCAAAAGCAGCTGGAGTACTGCTCATCAATTATTCACTGCTTGCGAGGCGTGTCCATAATACCCATGTGCTTTGCAAATCAGCCCATTTTTTTCACCTTGTTGTGGCCCCAGAACAGCTGCCACCTAACAATGATGGCAGGGGATTGAGGGGGAGCAGCAGGAGTCATCAGTTTCGCTCCACAGAATTTAACAAAGTACTGACCATAAGTTTGCAGGGCCTGGCTTTGGTTAAGCTTCCAAGCACTCTTAGGCTGGAGTATGTGCTCTTCAGCTAGGAGTGTTGCATTCTCTAGGGGTGAAGTCTTTTGCTACAAGTCCTGTGGTTGTACAGAGCCCTCCAAGGGTGATTTCTATGGCTGCAATTACAGTAGCCAAAAGGTTGTTAAAAATTTTATGTATTACAAAAAAGACAACAAGAGTTGTGGCTGTGTAAAGATGGTGTGCACTTCCGGAAGGTAAGCTCACGCAAGAGTACAAAGTCCATAAACAATAGAGTCTCTATCTATTGAAGAAAGGAGTGCCCAAGCGGTTTAACACCCAGCCACAGGGTGCATGAACTGTCGCCTTGGAAGGGCCACAGTTGGAATATAGAAAGAGGAAAAACCACGGCACATCGCAGAATCATAGAAATGTCAATTTATTCTTCTGTAGTGTATCAGAAAAGACATCACCTGACCCAGTGAGACAAATGGGCGTGGTGTCAATAGGCGAATACAGTTCTCATATTCGGGAAAACAACAGCCGACACGTGTTTCGTCAGAAATGACTTTTTCAAGGCTGTGAACATAATGATATACAGATGGAATACATCAGTCACATATATTACATGTATAATCAAACACTACAATGCCTGGTGTGAACTGGAATAGAAATGAGAATTGTGAGTAAAGAGAGAGGCCCGATACCACACTGGATTTGTTCATCAACCATTTGAACACTAATTGTTATAACATACACTTCAAAAACAACAAGTGATGGACGGAATGCTGAACATTGTCAAACACTCACCCCCAGTCACAGATCTGGGTTTAATCCATCATTCTTTTGCTCACCATGCCACCCCAGTTTGGACCCAGCCATATGCAAATCAGTCTTGACCCTGTTCCTCATGGGAACAGTCCAGCCCGAACTGCCAGGCCAGGTCCTCACTGGACCGGAAACAAGCATCCTGGGACCGGTTTCGGGGTTTCACCCCTCATCAGCCAGGCTAGCTTGAATCCAGTGGCATGGGAAGCACGGGACCCACGTCTGGGCATACCCTTCCCACTTAGGGCGACAAAGCAAAAACAACAAGTGATGGACGGAATGCTGAACATTGTCAAACACTCACCCCCAGTCACAGATCTGGGTTTAATCCATCATTCTTTTGCTCACCATGCCACCCCAGTTTGGACCCAGCCATATGCAAATCAGTCTTGACCCTGTTCCTCATGGGAACAGTCCAGCCCGAACTGCCAGGCCAGGTCCTCACTGGACCGGAAACAAGCATCCTGGGACCGGTTTCGGGGTTTCACCCCTCATCAGCCAGGCTAGCTTGAATCCAGTGGCATGGGAAGCACGGGACCCACGTCTGGGCATACCCTTCCGACTTAGGGCGACAAAGCAAAAACAACAAGTGATGGACGGAATGCTGAACATTGTCAAATACTCACCCCCAGTCACAGATCTGGGTTTAATCCATCATTCTTTTGCTCACCATGCCACCCCAGTTTGGACCCAGCCATATGCAAATCAGTCTTGACCCTGTTCCTCATGGGAACAGTCCAGCCCGAACTGCCAGGCCAGGTCCTCACTGGACCGGAAACAAGCATCCTGGGACCGGTTTCGGGGTTTCACCCCTCATCAGCCAGGCTAGCTTGAATCCAGTGGCATGGGAAGCACGGGACCCACGTCTGGGCATACCCTTCCCACTTAGGGCGACAAAGCAAAAACAACAAGTGATGGACGGAATGCTGAACATTGTCAAACACTCATCCCCAGTCACAGATCTGGGTTTAATCCATCATTCTTTTGCTCACCATGCCACCCCAGTTTGGACCCAGCCATATGCAAATCAGTATTGACCCTGTTCCTCATGGGAACAGTCCAGCCGAACTGCCAGGCCAGGTCCTCACTGGACCGGAAACAAGCATCCTGGGACCGGTTTCGGGGTTTCACCCCTCATCAGCCAGGCTAGCTTGAATCCAGTGGCATGGGAAGCACGGGACCCACGTCTGGACATACCCTTCTTACTTAGGGCGACAAAGCAAAAACAACAAGTGATGGACGGAATGCTGAACATTGTCAAACACTCACCCCCATTCACAGATCTGGGTTTAATCCATCATTCTTTTGCTCACCATGCCACCCCAGTTTGGACCCAGCCATATGCAAATCAGTCTTGACCCTGTTCCTCATGGGAACAGTCCAGCCCGAACTGCCAGGCCAGGTCCTCACTGGACCGGAAACAAGCATCCTGGGACCGGTTTCGGGGTTTCACCCCTCATCAGCCAGGCTAGCTTGAATCCAGTGGCATGGGAAGCACGGGACCCACGTCTGGGCATACCCTTCCCACTTAGGGCGACAAAGCAAAAACAACAAGTGATGGACGGAATGCTGAACATTGTCAAACACTCACCCCCAGTCACAGATCTGGGTTTAATCCATCATTCTTTTGCTCACCATGCCACCCCAGTTTGGACCCAGCCATATGCAAATCAGTCTTGACCCTGTTCCTCATGGGAACAGTCCAGCCCGAACTGCCAGGCCAGGTCCTCACTGGACCGGAAACAAGCATCCTGGGACCGGTTTCGGGGTTTCACCCCTCATCAGCCAGGCTAGCTTGAATCCAGTGGCATGGGAAGCACGGGACCCACGTCTGGGCATACCCTTCCGACTTAGGGCGACAAAGCAAAAACAACAAGTGATGGACGGAATGCTGAACATTGTCAAACACTCACCCCCAGTCACAGATCTGGGTTTAATCCATCATTCTTTTGCTCACCATGCCACCCCAGTTTGGACCCAGCCATATGCAAATCAGTCTTGACCCTGTTCCTCATGGGAACAGTCCAGCCCGAACTGCCAGGCCAGGTCCTCACTGGACCGGAAACAAGCATCCTGGGACCGGTTTCGGGGTTTCACCCCTCATCAGCCAGGCTAGCTTGAATCCAGTGGCATGGGAAGCACGGGACCCACGTCTGGGCATACCCTTCCCACTTAGGGCGACAAAGCAAAAACAACAAGTGATGGACGGAATGCTGAACATTGTCAAACACTCACCCCCAGTCACAGATCTGGGTTTAATCCATCATTCTTTTGCTCACCATGCCACCCCAGCGAGGCCTGAAGAGCATGAGCTCTGCTGCCAGAGCCTTTCTAAACCCCCTCCAACCTTCCTGTGTGTTTCTTTGGCAAGTAGGGATGCTCTATTGACCTTAATTATCCTGTTGTGTGTGTTACTCAACATTCTCTGGGAATAACCTCGATTCAGGAAGAGTTGTTCCAGTGATTCCAGCTGTTTGGAGAATTCTTGATCTTCTTGCCAGTTACGTCTGATTCTGACAGCTTCACCAAAGGGAATGGCTTTGATTTGTGAATGTGGGTGCGCACTACTTGCATGTAGAATCGAGTTGGAAGCAGTAGACTTTCTGAATAGCTTAGAGCAAATGTGATTCCCTTTAATGTAGAGTGTCAAGTCAAAAAAGTCAACACTGATAGTGCTGTAAAAGATGATGAAGTGTATGTTATAACAATTAGTGTTCAAATGGTTGATGAACAAATCCAGTGTGGTATCGGGCCTCTCTCTTTACTCACAATTCTCATTTCTATTCCAGTTCACACCAGGCATTGTAGTGTTTGATTATACATGTAATATATGTGACTGATGTATTCCATCTGTATATCATTATGTTCACAGCCTTGAAAAAGTAATTTCTGACGAAACACGTGTCGGCTGTTGTTTTCCCGAATATGAGAACTGTATTCGCCTATTGACACCGCGCCCATTTGTCTCACTGGGTCAGGTGATGTCTTTTCTGATACACCACAGAAGAATAAATTGACATTTCTACGTTTCTGCGATGTGCCGTGGTTTTTCCTCTTTCAAAAAAATTTATGTGTTGTACAATACTCTCTAGGGGTGAAGTTTATAGTTACAAGGGATTTGTGATCACAATGTAATGCTCACTGGGGACTATATTTATAATTGAGTGTTCTATGTTGCAAAAAGCGCATAGACCCACGAGACATGCATATTTAAATTAGTTGAAATGTTTTATTGAAAGAATGATGTTGAGAAGAATTACTGATCGAAAGGTACATGCTTTATTGTCCCTTTTAAAATGCTTTATTGAAAGAATAACATTGACAGTGACTATTGGTCAAAAGGTATATGCTGCATTAACAGTAATAAGCGCATTAATACATAATTAATTGTGATTACTGCATTTTCTCCTAAAAGTATGCTATTCTGACATGTGGATTGTTGGTCTAGTCCCCCCTAGGTGGCCAGATATGATTGTGCAATTTTATGTTATGTTATGTTATTGAACTTGTATAGCGCATGGCTACCCGAAGGCCTCCCAGCGCTGATGGACCGACACCTGAACTGTGAAAAGAGGACCGCCAATTCTAGAACAGCCAAGTTTTCAATGCCTTTAGAAAATTATGTTCGTGACTTGTGAGTCGAAGCCTAAGGGGGAGGGAGTTCCACAGTTTAGCTCCCAGATAGGCCATCGTAGCACCCCCCCGATCTAGCTTTATTGACTCTAGGTAGGGTGTCCAAGGCTGCCGATGCTGACCTGAGGTCTCTATTAGGCTTATAGAAGGTTGCAAGAGTCTTTAACAGAGAAGGACCTCTGTTGTACAAAGACCTATGAATACTGCACAAAGCCTTGAATTTTATGCGCTGTTCCACTGGTAATGAATGCAGAGAAACTAGTGCTGGTTTTACAGAAGTGCGCCTAGGAATGTCTAATAGAAGGCGGACCGCCGCATTTTGTACCACTTGCAATTTCTTTTTCACATAAATGGGAGAGCTGAGAAATAGTCCATTACCGTGGTCAAGTCAGGACAATATATTCGCCTGAATAATAAGCCTTTTTGCAAGAAATGGAAGTATTACAAAGACCTTCCTTAAGAATCTCAATAGTCCAAAACAAGTGGCCGAGATGTTCCTAGCATGCTGTTCTAGTGTAAGAAGGGGTTCTAACCAAATTCCTAGACTCTTAATATATTTCTTTGGGGAGGGGAATTCCCCCAGGGAGCTGGCATCAAAAGACTCTTGCCGGGCCCAGGGTAGTGGCCCAAGATCATTACCTCTGTTTTATCACCAGTGAGTTGAAGCCTACTATCCGTCACTCATCCTGAGATTGCCTGTAGACAGGAGGACAATAAAAAGCCCTCCAAGGCAGAGTTGGCTGAAAAAGAGACCACCAATTGGGTGGCATCTGCATAATAGACCAGTGACACTCCGAAAGATTCCACCAGCTCGGCCAAAGGAGCCATATTTATATTAAATAGCGTGGGGCTGAGCGATGACCCCTGTGGCACGCCGCAGCTGTGGTAAAGTCTACTCGAGAAGTAGGATCGGTCAATTACCTGGAAAGATCATCCCTCTAAGAAAGAGGTTAGCCAAGAGAGGGCTAAACCCTCAATTCCGATTTCCTTCATCCTTTGACCCAGCACCTGATGATCTACGGTGTCAAAGGCCGCACTCAGATCGAGAAGTATAACCACCGTCGTCTGGCCCTGGTCCATGTGCTTCCTGGCCTCTTCCATGACTGCAATCAGGGCTGTTTCAGTACTATGATGGGGTCTAACACCCATCTGAGTAGGGTGAAGGCAATTATTTTCCTCCAAGAAGGTAGAAAGTTGAATATTGATATGCTTATCTAATATTTTGGCAGGAGCAGGTAATAACGATATAGGTCTGTAATTCTTGAGTGCAGCGGCTTCCAAGTTAGGTTTCTTTAACAGTGGCTTGACTATCGCGTGTTTCCACTGACCGGGGACGAAGCCCCCGGATAGTGACACGTTCAGTAGTTCCGTCAGGGCCGGGACAATAGCTGAGGCCCCCCGGGCTAAGACATGAGGGGGAGCCGGGTCCAGTGGAAATCCAGATTTAAGAGAGATCAGGAGCACGTCAACCTGCTCCTGTGAGAGAGGAGTGAACTGAGAGATGGTAGCTGTACCATTGTTATTGAAGTTGTCACGACCTTCCAACCTAGCCTTACTATTAGGAAGGTTCGAATATATATCCATAATTTTTGTTGGAAGAACACGGACAGCTTATTGCTGTGTTCTACCCAAGCGTCAGTTAGGTCCTCCTCTAGGGGAACCTGAAGAATTTCTTTTAACACCTGAAAGACCTCTTTTGGAGAGCCAGAGGCTTCTTCAATTCTGTCAGCATAGTAAATACTCTGTGCTGATTTTATCTCTGCATGATAGTGTCTGATCACTTTCCTATATGCATCCCTTGCAGCCGGGTCGTATGATTTTCTCCACCTTCTCTCTAAACCTCTACACTTTCTTTTAAGGAGATGCAGGTGAGGGGTGAACCACTGAGCACCAGCTTTCCGGTGACTCACAGTTTTTGTCCTATAAGGGAGTAGAGTGTCTAGGCTGTCGGTGATCAAATTATTAAATGGCTTCACTTCGATAACATTACTATTAAGGAAAAAGGATTTGCAGCTTTCCAGCACTCCAATCCATTCATTGATACTAAGCTTGTGCCAGCACCTGCCGGACTGAACAGTTGGCTGCAAGCAGCCCCTTGACATAGCAATGGCTAACTCTAATGAAATTAGGAAGTGATCTGACCAAGCTAATGGAACAGGGGTGTTAGAGGTTAAGGCTGTTAAGTTGCTAAAAGCTAGGTCGATGGTGTGTCCCTTATCATGGTTGGGGCCTCTCACCAATTGCTCTAGTCCCAGAGCATCCATGTCACCCAGAAAACGTCTAGCCGCCGGCTGGTCTAATTTTTCAACATGGATGTTAAAATCGCCTAAAATAGTAAAACTGGGTCTCTTACATATTAAGTGGGCATAATAGTCTGAAAGAGAATCTAAAAAATTCTCCGGAGAGCCGGGAGGGTGGTAGAGTAAGATTTCTGAAAATGTAAATTGAGGATTAAGTGACAAGACGAAGAACATGCCTTCCCCTTCTGGGAACTGGAGGGGATGGTAAGTAAGCTGGGTAGAGTCCTTATAAATAATCGCAACTCCTCCCCCTCTGGAGGTAATTCTGTCCACCCTAGCTCTAAGGTATCCTGGAGGTAATGCCAGATTAATATCTGGCCGGACCCTTCGTGCAGCCAAGTTTCCATGAGGAACAAGGCTGTAGGCGATACCCCGCTTAATAGAAGATTGATATTGAGTTTGTGGGCTGGCATCAAACGACAATTAACCAGCAGGAAGGTGGTGTGGTAATTGACCTCTGAGGTCGCACTGAATGTCATCACCTGGTATATTCAGCAGCCTTATGTGTATTTTTAAATTACTGTGTAGTATTGATTAGTGAATATTTAATAAATGTACTTTTCCTTTTTCAAAAGAAAAAGCATAGGCTGGACAATCATTTATTGAGTCTTATTGCATGCCAACGAATGGTGTTAACTAGCCCAACCACCTCCCTCCAGTAGGCGTTGAACTGCTCTGCGACGCTACCCTGAGAGAGTCAAACGCTACAAAGTGGTGTTTGGTTCTTAGTGGAGGACAAATGTCAATCCATTACTTGTGCAGGCCACAGAACTAACAGCCTATTTCATTACACATATCAAAAGTGGTTTATTTTAGAAAGTATATGTTTTTGTCTGTCTAAGTCCACTGTGTTTTACCCAGTTCTCTATTAATCTATGTAATATAGGTATGGCCTACTTAATTGTTATTATTCAGCTCCCTTCACTCACAGCCAAGGAAAATATTTAGGTGTTCTGTCACATTTTAATGCTACATCTCCATGTGACAGAGGTGGAAAACCAGGGCAAGAGGGAAAAGGAGGGTCTGACAGGTCTTCCCCACCAGCTACCTAGGACAGAGGTGTGAACGTATTGTCATGCTTGTCCACTGGCCCCTTGCAGCTGGGACCCTTCTGGTCAAAGCCTGTTGAGCCTTGCAGAAGGTCAGAGTTGGCTGAACCAATTCACCCCTTTCAACACATGCACTCAAGAGGGGCTGCCTCGGGACCTAGGCTTCCATCCTAAGCTTCCTGTTGTAATACAGTAGATTTGAATCACATCTCTACCTACTAGCTCCCGGATCCCTTAATCCTGCTCCACCATTTCATCCTTCTGTCACTTTCCCAGATGAATATTATATAGAATAAGAGTAACAAACGATTACCTAATAAGTAATCAATAATCACAGACTCATATTTCAAAGTAAACTAGCTAGACTCTCGAACCTGGTAAGAGAGGCGAACACTCTGCCTTCCTCCACCCATGCTACCTTTGATGTCAGAATTTGTTATGGGTACAGTTCAGCTCCCCTCTCTGCTCCTGGCACGTTTTGATGAACCTGCACCAAGTTCTGTGTCAGGAACATTTGCTCCATATTTTTGTTTAGCTCGAAAGTCTTTATTGACAAAAATAAAAACAACAGTCTGTGAATCACTCAGTCAACCGGCCAGGGAATCGTCTGAAATGAACAGTGGAGACCAGTGCTTCGAGCAACGCCAGGGGCGGCTATATACACTAATGCACTTATGTTTCTAGTATTGATTACATAAA
Source organism: Pleurodeles waltl (assembly GCF_031143425.1). Classification (NCBI taxonomy): domain Eukaryota; kingdom Metazoa; phylum Chordata; class Amphibia; order Caudata; family Salamandridae; genus Pleurodeles; species Pleurodeles waltl. The sequence goes on from NC_090440.1 coordinate 1,369,099,046, forward strand.
TAAATTCTCACCTGGAACTCATGCAGGTACCTTTGCTGAACTTCTGAGCTTTCATGTGTAATAAAAGAATAAACAGTTTTCGACTGAGCAAGGTAACTTACAGCTTCACGTCCCAAGTGCAAACACGCAGCAGGCTTTAATGTCAGAGGCACATTCTGTAGGCAATGAAGAAGAAAACAAGTCAGTACCAGGCTACAGTTAGGCCAAAACATGTTTCACTTTATCACATCATCTTGTGGTGAATGGGCAGTTGGAATGTCCTCCGCCCCTAAAATTATGGAGTCACCCCTATTGATTGATCAGCATGGGAAAGGCCAGAGTGAAATATATAAGCTCAGTGCCCACGTGTACTTGACATAGCTGCAGTCTCTCACTACTGTATGTTTTGAGGTTCGCCATTAATTCACTTACTATGACAGCCACATGAAAAGAAGGTTAAAGGTCAATTTGAACAATATTGCTCACGTCTGAGAGTGGACGATACCTGACGATCCCTTTCAGCTTGCTAATATCATTGGGCCAACCTGTTATCAAGCCTAGTGCCCTCTAATATTTTGCATATTTCCTATGTAAAAGCGTTAGAAAAAAAACACCTGTTCCCAAGATGCTTTGAAAAAGACGAATGCCGAAATATGCGTACACATGTAAGTTGTTACCCTGCCAAGAAACTTCTATATCACCCAAACTTCTCCCATAGATAAAACATATATGCTGAGCTAAACTGGCACAGATGAGATCGAGCTGGTCTGTGCACCAGCCTTCCGCAGATTGGTGGGAAGTGGAGAGACTCTCTGCTGCTTCTGAATGAAAACACCTGAATTCCTATACCTTAGAATGAGACAGAGACTGCTTTGTGGTTCAGCACTCTGATCAGTGGTTCCCAACCTGTAGTCTGGGACCCTTGGGTGTCCGCGAAGCCTCCTCAGGGGATCCATGACTACTTAGAAAATTAACTAATATTAACAGACCAATAAGGTGTATATAAATAAAGTGGCTAAATGTACAAGTGAAAATTATGAAATGTACTGTAAATGTCAAGGAATTTGAAATTGGAGGCTAAGAATTAAATTAGTATCCTCATTCTGATTCGTGAGAGCAGTGCAGGTGAATCAAACAGAATATAATATGGATGATGTGTGGCTTCAATTGAATTTAGAAAAGCTCCAACCTTTCTATTAAAATTATGTTTTTTATTTTTTTACAAATTAAATAAAATGTGTTATCATTTGTGTATGTTTGTGATGGAATGCTTTTTTCTGTAGTTTTTTGTATTGCTTTGTGGTTCAAATCATTGACAATGGTTAGGCCTGGGTCCCCAGCTTCCAGTAATGCATCAGTGGGGTTGTCCCCGGATTCCAATAATGAACAAAAGTGGGGGTCACCGGGTTCCAGTAATAATAAACTAGGGGTCCACAGAAGTCAACAGGCTGGGAACCACTGCTCTAGATACGTTTTAGAAATGGGATCTCTAGTTGGCCGAGGCATACACCCTTGTCCAAGTAGAGACAACAATCCTAGGCAGGGTAAGGCACACACAATCCAAATTATCCTGTGCCCACCCTCTTGTAGCTTGGCACTGAGCAGTCAGGTTTAACTTAGAAGGCAATGTGTAAAGTATTTGTGCAGTAAATCATGCAATAACACAGTGAAAACAACACAAAAATACACCAAACGGGGTTAGAAAAATATATGATATTTATCTGAGTAAATTAAGGTCAAAACAATCAAGATTTGATTAAGCACACGTTGAGATATCACTTTTGCAATGATAAGACGAGTCTTAAGTCTTTAAAAATCAACAATTGTCTCTTGTGTGCACAAAGTACCTGGTATGCGTCAAAATTACACGCACGAAGACAGCAGAGGAGGAGATGAGTGGAAAAAGGAAGGTGTGCGTCAGATTTCTGGACACGCACAGACGATGCGTCGATTCTTCCCACACTGCAAGGGCTTTGCGTCGATTTCTGGCACGCAGACTTGGATCCTCACAGCGGAGCAGGGTCTTTTGATACCCAAAGACAATGCGTGAAAATCCTGGGAGTGCAGGATGAAGTCACAGGTGCTGCATCGATCCGGTGGGTGATGTATCGGAGTTTCTGTCGCACCGCAGGTGCTGCGTCGATTCCTCACGCAGGAAGGCAGGCTGTGTCGTTCCGGTTTGACGATGCGTCGATCCGGTGGGCTGTGCATTGAGTTCCCGTTGCAACGCTGCCGCTGCGTCGATCTCCACTTAGGGAGCCAGGCTGGGTTGTTTCAGGTCGGCGATGCACTGATTCTTTCACCTCTAGGCAGGCTGTGCGTCGATTCTGCCAGGTTGTGCGTCGAGTTTTGCCACACAAGGAGTTCCTTTAAAGAGATTAAGTATTACTGACCCTGAGACTTCAGGAACAGAAGGCAAGCTCAATCAAAGCCCTTGGAGAACACTTCTCAGCAGAGCCAGAGGCCAGGAAGGCAGCAGGGCAACAGCAAGGCAGTAGTGCTTCACAGCAAAGCAGTCCAGGTTAGTCCTTTGGGCAGCCACGCACCTCCTGTTGGCAGGTTGCAGGATCTGGTTCAGAGTGTCTGTCCCAGGAAGTGTCTGAGTTGGTAGGGTCAAGGACCCAGTGTTAGACGGAAAAGTGCCTTTTAAGTGGGGGGAGACTTCAAAGAGTGGTTTTATAGTACACAAGGTCCCCTTTCAGTACAGGTCTGTCTGACAAGGTCCCAGTAGGGGATGTGGCAGTCCTTTGTGTGAGGGAAGACCACTAGCCTTTGAAATTTAAGTGTTGAGCCCCTTCACCCTTCCAGCCCAGGAAGACATAATCAGTATGCAGATGTGTGCAAGTGTGACTTAGCATCCTGTGTTTGTGGTTGTCTGGGTGAAATGCACAAGGGAGCTGTCAACCAGCCCAGCCCAGACGTGGATTGGAGACAGGCTGTAAGGCACAGATGGATTTTAAGTGCAGAAAAATGCTCACTTTCTAAAAGTGGCATTTCTAAAATAGTAATATAAAATCCAACTTCAGCAGTCAGCAGGGTTTTGTATTACCATTCTGACCATACTAAACGAATTTAGGAGTGTTCTACTACCAGGACATTTAAAACACACAGGTATATGTCATGCCTTTTACCTACACAGCACCCTGTCCTATGGGTTACCTAGGGCCTACCTTATGGGTGACTTATATGTAGAAAAAAGGGAGTTTAAGGCTTGGCAAGTACTTTTAAATGGCAAGTCGAAGTGGCATTGAAACTGCACACACAGGCCTTGCAATGGCAGGTCTGAGACATGGTTAAGGGGCTATTTATGTGGGTGGCACAACCAGCGCTGCAGGCCCCCTAGTAGCATTCAATCTAAAAGCCCTGGGCACACATAGTTCTCTTTACTAGGGACTTACAAGTAGATCAAGTATGCTAATTGGGCATTAACCATTGTTACCATGTTTAAAGGGAGAGGGCACATGCACTTTAGCACTGGCTAGAAGTGGTAAAGTGCTCAGAGTCCTAAAATCAGCAAACACAGTGTAGAAACAAATGGAGGGAGGCAGGCAAAAAGTTTGGGGTGACCACCTTAAGGCTGTCAGCTCTAACACATGTCTTTTGGTTTCCCTAAACAGGATATTCAACAGCATATTATTCTTGACACAGAGAACGGCCCATCTTCTTCAATAAACAAAGAACCTAATAGACTTTGGGCTGTTTATGAAGGGTATGAATTACAAGTTACTAGGCACTTAAATATCCGATAGTTGTTGGATGGATTAAATACCTCAACATTCCTTAACAAACCTGCCAAAATTTAACTGGGGAATAGTATGCAGTATTTACCCTATTAGGCAGATTTTGGTGCATTAAATGCCAAAGTCCTTATGTTCTTTCCCAGAAACTCTTAATTGGTGCTATTTATCGCACCCGAAAAATAGCACACCCGGCGGCGCTGCGATTTATCAGATGCGATAAATAGCACTTATACTCATAAGCAGGCCCTTTGTTTGTTGTTGATTAATTCACTCAACCACTGACATATTGTCAAGCCAAAACTCTAGGGAACAGCCCGACATTGGTCTGTTCACATAAGCAATGCTACCAAGGAACTGAAAAGTTTTTAGGTAGTCACATATCTGACTTTGTCTGAGGTGAAACGTTCATCTGTTCAAGTCTGTCCACACCATTCCTTTCTGAGTACAGAGCCATAACTCACTGTACGTCTCAATATTGACATAAATATCATGTCCTAAATGTCGTTTACAAAAGTGTTGTCACTTGGGTGTAGATTTTCTATTCTGAAGTCCTGTGGGAAATATATTCATAAAGAAAATGTAGGACACAATATTTATGTCGGAAGACAGTCTGACAACAATATCACTTTAACTAACACTGCCTGGTGCATAACCGAATAAACCCAATTCTTTGCATGACTTTCTGTGTGCAGGTTTAACCACGCTACCACAAAATTTGTTCAGAAAACTGTCCCGAATCTCAAAATACTTTCTTACCTCTGTACATCTGCTCATAACTAAATCCATATTTATACTTTGGGTCTAGACACGCCTAGTGCCAAAGTAATCGAGTTTACGTTGTTTTCTAGAGGGGAAAACCTACCTTGCGTCAATGAGATGCAAGGTAGGCATTCCCATCCAGAAAAGGACAATATGGCCTTTGCGCCATATTTATCCCCCGTGCCAAAATCGAGCACGGGGGATGGTGGCCTTAAATAATGGTGCTAAGCTTGCTTAGTGCCATTATTTAATGCCTGGGTCTGGGCAGGCGTAAGAGGACCTCTAGGCAGATTTCCATGGTCAGAGACCATGGAAATTGCCCACAGGTGCCCTTCTCTATCCCCAGGGATACACCCACCCACCCCCACCCATACCAGGAGGTCACCTAAGGATGGGGGACCCATCCAAGGTAAGTCCGGGTGAGTATTTATATTTTTTTTGCCAAACAGCGCTCGGGTGCCCTGACTTGGGGCCCAATGCATGGCACTGGCCCCAATGGCCATGCCTAGTGGACATTCATCCCCTGGGCATGGCCATTGGGGTGGAGGACATGGCTCCTGTCTTTACTAAGACAGGAGCCTTGTCCATGGGCTTGTGCGCCAGAAAATCGCGTACACTGCCTAGAGGCAATTTTTTTGCTTCTAAACAGTGTAGCGCCATAATTTGGTGTACAAGCCCTGGTTCCCACTACACCTCCCCGGGCCCTGTTAGCGTCCTTTCCAAGGACGCTAACAGGGCCTTCACGCCATTCCATAAATATGGCGCCCGGCCAGCATCTAGGAATGCGCTATACTTTTTGACGTAAACCTGCGTTAGCGCAGGTTTGCGCCAAAAGCCATAAATATGGGCCTAAGTCCTGTAGTGTTTCGTTTTCAGACCAGACGTACCTTGAGCAGTGGACCTGGAAATGAGCACTTAAGGGCAGATGTATCAAGATTTCCAAAAGTGATTACCAAATTGCAAATTTTTGCAAGTCGCAAATAAATTATCGCTATTGGAATGTGTGAAACTCCGGGAGTTTCATATAGCGATTCGCAAGGGCTCGCAAATGGACCTACCTCATAATATTCATGTGGTAGATCACAATTTGAGAGCCATTGCGAATGGCTACAATCACAGGGATGGTGGCCTTCTGGGCTCGGCAGACCACCATGTCTGTGATTGCTTTCAAAGAAAGCAATCTTTTTTTTCCAAATGCAGCCCATTTTCCTCAAAGGAAAACAGGCTGTGTTTAAAAAAGAAAAACAAAAAGTTTTCTTTTCATTTTTAAAGAGCAGGCAGTGGTCCGTTGGACCACTGCCTGCTCTTAAAAAATGTTTATGCATGCATTCACAAAGGGGAAGGGGTCCCTTTGGTGGTAACTGCAATTGTTTTGTGACCACATTCACGGTCACAAAACAATCATATATACCTCTGCGATTTGATTTTAAGAAGGGATGTCCTTGACACGCCCCTTCCTAATACCGAATTGGTATGTAGTCGCAAATCCAATTGCGATTTGGTAACAAGTTACTGAATCGCAAATTTGACTTGATACATACCAAAATGCATTTTTTAGATCGCAAAAGGCCTGTTGAGCCATCTGCGATCGCAAAAATGTGTGGTACATCTGGTCCTAAGTTGTTATGAAGTACAATGGCGCAAATTGAGTTTTCCGACCAAAACCTGCTTTTGATTCTGCTGTTACCCCTGCTCTTCCACAAACTGTCTCTCTATCCACCTGCATTCCTACATCTCACTTGAGGTCAATGCAATCACTGGAGACACTATAAACTGCTTTTTTGGCTTGACCACCATGGGTGGAGCTGAGCCCTTCTGCACAAAACAAATGGAGCAATGTGAGCAATCAGCTCCCACAACTTCTACCCATGGCTTCTCTGGAGCAGGGTGCAAGTTTCCACAGTGTCCGGGTGAGTGGCAAGGACGAGCAGAGGGGAGGCCAGCAGCGATGCCAACAAACGAGCGTGCAGGGAAACTGCTGCTTGCCAAATATGAAAACAAATAAGACCCTGCAATGTGCTGTTGTAACCAAAGGTGCACTGTAATGTGGCGTGGCTGTATGAGTGAAGAAAATAGAAGCCAGACAGCTTTAGACTCCAGCCATCCGCTCCCCATAATGCACCTAAGCAGCTCTTTCAGATCCACCAGAAAATGTACATTGTAGGCTTCCATCAGCTGGATGTGAGGGGGTTCCCTGATGGAACAACCACTGCCAGGCGTCTGACCTTAAACGCGCTGTGCCCACGCCCAGGGGTGCACATTTTTCTGAAGATCCACCAAAAGATGCAATTAAAGAGAGAGTTCGTGACCCCTTTTATTTTTATTTTTGAGGGGGGATGGAATGGACAGGGAGGATAGATCCTTCTTCTAAGAACATCAGTTGGTATATCTATTTATTTACATATTTACTTCAGGCATTTTGCAACGCCATTATTGCATCGATGTACTCCGTGATAAGGTTTACACTTTGGAATGTAAGTGAATGTTCAGATACATGTATAATGTATATCATAAGATTATGTTTTTAAAAGATAATGGCAAAACGTGTAATAAACATAAGGAGATAAAATTAATGGATAAATGTTCACAAAAATGTAAGAGGATGACATTATTCAGCTTAGAACATAGTTTCAGCAATATTGTTTTCAAAGAAGTGGCCTGTTTACCCTCAAACTTACTTACTCTACGACCCTGTGATTATGATGAGATGTTTCTTCGTTGCTACTTTTATTCTTTAATCTTTCAGCCTTGATTCAAAGTTGTCTGTTGATCGAGTTTTTATTTGTAATGGTTACTCTTCCATCCTTCACATTTAAAAACACAGAAGGGCAATCTTCCCGTGGTAGTTAGTAGGTTTTTGAAAAATCACTGGTGATAGCTACAATGGAAGACTTGGACAGCGATTCCTGTACATCTAGCCCAATACATCTTCATACACGTTATTTATCCTAATATCAGTATAACCAGTCATACATTGCCGACTTCTTGACAAGCAAGCAGTAGACATGTTGTTGTATAATTGCAATGCAATATGTATGCCCATGGCCATGAGGTGACCTCTCAGACAATAGTTATGTTCGAGCATGTACATATTATACATATAATTATTTTCCATGTTTTTCTTTTCTCCTCAAGTCTTGCTCAATTGTGACTTGTTATTTAAGGGCAAAATACTTTGGAGGCCACACACGTTGCAGAAAGCACATTAGACTCCTGTGTCGAGCAGATCAAATGTTACTTCATGGGATATGGGCAACCAGCGTTTCCCAGGATGTTTACAGGTGGCTGTCTGGTAGGATAAGTAGGCAAGCATTAGGGCATAGAAGAAGAAAACGAACAAAGGGGCGCTTTTACTAAACAACATAGAGCAATGCAGCAGAGCAGCTAAAGGTACTGTCCTGCGTTGCCTTGGAGACAAGAGAATTCAAGAGGTATATCTGCTATCTACCATCTGCTGGCACTATGGCACTCTTCTCCACCACTTGTGTATAAACAGGCTGCCTAGCACTACACTCACAACTTTCAACTTTCAAAATTAAAACATTTCTTCTTGTTACCCCTGTGTTAGAAATAATGTCTCTAGTTGGCTGAGGCATGCATCATGTCAAAGTTGGGACCACAATCCTAATCAGGGTAAGTCAGTTACACACCATAAATTAACCTGTGCTCACCCTCTGATAGCTTGGCACAGAGGAGGCAGGCTTAACGTAAGTATTTGTGTAACACTTGAAACAGTGAAAACACCACACAAAAAAGGTTAGTTAGCTACATCTTAATTTAATGAACAAAACAAGATGAAAAACAATAAAGGCCCAATAAGTAGAAGTCAAAATGGGAGTAAGAGACTGAGGTCATAGAATCTAGAGTTTAGTGTTCCTGGACTACAAAGACAGGTATTGCAGCAAGTGCTTACAGCATGATAATATTGATATGACTGAAAAGCTGTGAGAGCAGTTGGGGGGTGGCCGGTTATTGTAGTTACTTTTTTCCATTTATTATTTACAGTAATACTATCCGTAAATGTCTGCTTTTATTTTAACTAATGACAATGTGGATATATGTTACACAGATTGGTTACAGTGTTATAATGACTACTACAATAAAAACTATATAGAAGAAAAAAGTAGAAGTCAAAATATGATTTTTTAAATAATATCTGCAAATATAGTGCTTAAAAGCATAAAGCACAAACCAGGGCTATATGGTCGCACTAGACCGGGTAATATCTGTGAAGTCAGGCCAACCGTGATTGAGCACTGGTCAGAAATAAGGACCACCCTTGTACCGCTGAAGTCATTACCTTGGTTCGGGGTTGCATCGAAGTCGAGGAGCAATGCGAGGAGCAGTGGTATTTACATATCAGCATTGATCTTGGTGGTATCACTGATGCGAGGGTGCCGAGCTGCACTATCCGAGATGCGTGGATGTTTAACTAGACTCTTAATATATTTCTTTGGGGAGGGGAATTCCCCCAAGGAGCTGGCATCAAAAGACTCTTGCCGGGCCCAGGGTCGTGGCCCAAGATCATTACCTCTGTTTTATCACCAGTGAGTTGAAGCCTACTATCCGTCACTCATCCTGAGATTGCCTGTAGACAGGTGGACAATAAAAAGCCCTCCAAGGCAGAGTTGGCTGAAAAAGAGACCACCAATTGGGTGGCATCTGCATAATAGACCAGTGACACTCCGAAAGATTCCACCAGCTCGACCAAAGGAGCCATATTTATATTAAATAGCGTGGGGCTGAGCGATGACCCCTGTGGCACGCCGCAGCTGTGGTAAAGTCTACTCGAGAAGTAGGATCGGTCAATTACCTGGAAAGATCATCCCTCTAAGAAAGAGGTTAGCCAAGAGAGGGCTAAACCCTCAATTCCGATTTCCTTCATCCTTTGACCCAGCACCTGATGATCTACGGTGTCAAAGGCCGCACTCAGATCGAGAAGTATAACCACCGTCGTCTGGCCCTGGTCCATGTGCTTCCTGGCCTCTTCCATGACTGCAATCAGGGCTGTTTCAGTACTATGATGGGGTCTAACACCCATCTGAGTAGGGTGAAGGCAATTATTTTCCTCCAAGAAGGTAGAAAGTTGAATATTGATATGCTTATCTAATATTTTGGCAGGAGCAGGTAATAACGATAGAGGTCTGTAATTCTTGAGTGCAGCGGCTTCCAAGTTAGGTTTCTTTAACAGTGGCTTGACTATCGCGTGTTTCCACTGACCGGGGACGAAGCCCCCGGATAGTGACACGTTCAGTAGTTCCGTCAGGGCCGGGACAATAGCTGAGGCCCCCCGGGCTAAGACATGAGGGGGAGCCGGGTCCAGTGGAAATCCAGATTTAAGAGAGATCAGGAGCACGTCAACCTGCTCCTGTGAGAGAGGAGTGAACTGAGAGATGGTAGCTGTACCATTGTTATTGAAGTTGTCACGACCTTCCAACCTAGCCTTACTATTAGGAAGGTTCGAATATATATCCATAATTTTTGTTGGAAGAACACGGACAGCTTAATGCTGTGTTCTACCCAAGCGTCAGTTAGGTCCTCCTCTAGGGGAACCTGAAGAATTTCTTTTAACACCTGAAAGACCTCTTTTGGAGAGCCAGAGGCTTCTTCAATTCTGTCAGCATAGTAAATACTCTGTGCTGATTTTATCTCTGCATGATAGTGTCTGATCACTTTCCTATATGCATCCCTTGCAGCCGGGTCGTATGATTTTCTCCACCTTCTCTCTAAACCTCTACACTTTCTTTTAAGGAGATGCAGGTGAGGGGTGAACCACTGAGCACCAGCTTTCCGGTGACTCACAGTTTTTGTCCTATAAGGGAGTAGAGTGTCTAGGCTGTCGGTGATCAAATTATTAAATGGCTTCACTTCGATAACATTACTATTAAGGAAAAAGGATTTGCAGCTTTCCAGCACTCCAATCCATTCATTGATACTAAGCTTGTGCCAGCACCTGCCGGACTGAACAGTTGGCTGCAAGCAGCCCCTTGACATAGCAATGGCTAACTCTAATGAAATTAGGAAGTGATCTGACCAAGCCAATGGAACAGGGGTGTTAGAGGTTAAGGCTGTTAAGTTGCTAAAAGCTAGGTCGATGGTGTGTCCCTTATCATGGTTGGGGCCTCTCACCAATTGCTCTAGTCCCAGAGCATCCATGTCACCCAGAAAACGTCTAGCCGCCGGCTGGTCTAATTTTTCAACATGGATGTTAAAATCGCCTAAAATAGTAAAACTGGGTCTCTTACATATTAAGTCGGCATAATAGTCTGAAAGAGAATCTAAAAAATTCTCCGGAGAGCCGGGAGGGTGGTAGAGTAAGATTTCTGAAAATGTAAATTGAGGATTAAGTGACAAGACGAAGAACATGCCTTCCCCTTCTGGGAACTGGAGGGGATGGTAAGTAAGCTGGGTAGAGTCCTTATAAATAATCGCAACTCCTCCCCCTCTGGAGGTAATTCTGTCCACCCTAGCTCTAAGGTATCCTGGAGGTAATGCCAGATTAATATCTGGCCGGACCCTTCGTGCAGCCAAGTTTCCATGAGGAACAAGGCTGTAGGCGATACCCCGCTTAATAGAAGATTGATATTGAGTTTGTGGGCTGGCATCAAACGACAATTAACCAGCAGGAAGGTGGTGTGGTAATTGACCTCCGAGGTCGCACTGAATGTCATCACCTGGTATATTCAGCAGCCTTATGTGTATTTTTAAATTACTGTGTAGTATTGATTAGTGAATATTTAATAAATGTACTTTTCCTTTTTCAAAAGAAAAAGCATAGGCTGGACAATCATTTATTGAGTCTTATTGCATGCCAACGAATGGTGTTAACTAGCCCAACCACCTCCCTCCAGTAGGCGTTGAACTGCTCTGCGACGCTACCCTGAGAGAGTCAAACGCTACAAAGTGGTGTTTGGTTCTTAGTGGAGGACAAATGTCAATCCATTACTTGTGCAGGCCACAGAACTAACAGCCTATTTCATTACACATATCAAAAGTGGTTTATTTTAGAAAGTATATGTTTTTGTCTGTCTAAGTCCACTGTGTTTTACCCAGTTCTCTATTAATCTATGTAATATAGGTATGGCCTACTTAATTGTTATTATTCAGCTCCCTTCACTCACAGCCAAGGAAAATATTTAGGTGTTCTGTCACATTTTAATGCTACATCTCCATGTGACAGAGGTGGAAAACCAGGGCAAGAGGGAAAAGGAGGGTCTGACAGGTCTTCCCCACCAGCTACCTAGGACAGAGGTGTGAACGTATTGTCATGCTTGTCCACTGGCCCCTTGCAGCTGGGACCCTTCTGGTCAAAGCCTGTTGAGCCTTGCAGAAGGTCAGAGTTGGCTGAACCAATTCACCCCTTTCAACACATGCACTCAAGAGGGGCTGCCTCGGGACCTAGGCTTCCATCCTAAGCTTCCTGTTGTAATACAGTAGATTTGAATCACATCTCTACCTACTAGCTCCCGGATCCCTTAATCCTGCTCCACCATTTCATCCTTCTGTCACTTTCCCAGATTAATATTATATAGAATAAGAGTAACAAACGATTACCTAATAAGTAATCAATAATCACAGACTCATATTTCAAAGTAAACTAGCTAGACTCTCGAACCTGGTAAGAGAGGCGAACACTCTGCCTTCCTCCACCCATGCTACCTTTGATGTCAGAATTTGTTATGGGTACAGTTCAGCTCCCCTCTCTGCTCCTGGCACGTTTTGATGAACCTGCACCAAGTTCTGTGTCAGGAACATTTGCTCCATATTTTTGTTTAGCTCGAAAGTCTTTATTGACAAAAATAAAAACAACAGTCTGTGAATCACTCAGTCAACCGGCCAGGGAATCGTCTGAAATGAACAGTGGAGACCAGTGCTTCGAGCAACGCCAGGGGCGGCTATATACACTAATGCACTTATGTTTCTAGTATTGATTACATAAATAAATTCTCACCTGGAACTCATGCAGGTACCTTTGCTGAACTTCTGAGCTTTCATGTGTAATAAAAGAATAAACAGTTTTCGACTGAGCAAGGTAACTTACAGCTTCACGTCCCAAGTGCAAACACGCAGCAGGCTTTAATGTCAGAGGCACATTCTGTAGGCAATGAAGAAGAAAACAAGTCAGTACCAGGCTACAGTTAGGCCAAAACATGTTTCACTTTATCACATCATCTTGTGGTGAATGGGCAGTTGGAATGTCCTCCGCCCCTAAAATTATGGAGTCACCCCTATTGATTGATCAGCATAGGAAAGGCCAGAGTGAAATATATAAGCTCAGTGCCCACGTGTACTTGACATAGCTGCAGTCTCTCACTACTGTATGTTTTGAGGTTCGCCATTAATTCACTTACTATGACAGCCACATGAAAAGAAGGTTAAAGGTCAATTTGAACAATATTGCTCACGTCTGAGAGTGGACGATACCTGACGATCCCTTTCAGCTTGCTAATATCATTGGGCCAACCTGTTATCAAGCCTAGTGCCCTCTAATATTTTGCATATTTCCTATGTAAAAGCTTTAGAAAAAAAACACCTGTTCCCAAGATGCTTTGAAAAAGACGAATGCCGAAATATGCGTACACATGTAAGTTGTTACCCTGCCAAGAAACTTCTATATCACCCAAACTTCTCCCATAGATAAAACATATATGCTGAGCTAAACTGGCACAGATGAGATCGAGCTGGTCTGTGCACCAGCCTTCCGCAGATTGGTGGGAAGTGGAGAGACTCTCTGCTGCTTCTGAATGAAAACACCTGAATTCCTATACCTTAGAATGAGACAGAGACTGCTTTGTGGTTCAGCACTCTGATCAGTGGTTCCCAACCTGTAGTCTGGGACCCTTGGGTGTCCGCGAAGCCTCCTCAGGGGATCCATGACTACTTAGAAAATTAACTAATATTAACAGACCAATAAGGTGTATATAAATAAAGTGGCTAAATGTACAAGTGAAAATTATGAAATGTACTGTAAATGTCAAGGAATTTGAAATTGGAGGCTAAGAATTAAATTAGTATCCTCATTCTGATTCGTGAGAGCAGTGCAGGTGAATCAAACAGAATATAATATGGATGATGTGTGGCTTCAATTGAATTTAGAAAAGCTCCAACCTTTCTATTAAAATTATGTTTTTTATTTTTTTACAAATTAAATAAAATGTGTTATCATTTGTGTATGTTTGTGATGGAATGCTTTTTTCTGTAGTTTTTTGTATTGCTTTGTGGTTCAAATCATTGACAATGGTTAGGCCTGGGTCCCCAGCTTCCAGTAATGCATCAGTGGGGTTGTCCCCGGATTCCAATAATGAACAAAAGTGGGGGTCACCGGGTTCCAGTAATAATAAACTAGGGGTCCACAGAAGTCAACAGGCTGGGAACCACTGCTCTAGATACGTTTTAGAAATGGGATCTCTAGTTGGCAGAGGCATACACCCTTGTCCAAGTAGAGACAACAATCCTAGGCAGGGTAAGGCACACACAATCCAAATTATCCTGTGCCCACCCTCTTGTAGCTTGGCACTGAGCAGTCAGGTTTAACTTAGAAGGCAATGTGTAAAGTATTTGTGCAGTAAATCATGCAATAACACAGTGAAAACAACACAAAAATACACCAAACGGGGTTAGAAAAATATATGATATTTATCTGAGTAAATTAAGGTCAAAACAATCAAGATTTGATTAAGCACACGTTGAGATATCACTTTTGCAATGATAAGACGAGTCTTAAGTCTTTAAAAATCAACAATTGTCTCTTGTGTGCACAAAGTACCTGGTATGCGTCAAAATTACACGCACGAAGACAGCAGAGGAGGAGATGAGTGGAAAAAGGAAGGTGTGCGTCAGATTTCTGGACACGCACAGACGATGCGTCGATTCTTCCCACACTGCAAGGGCTTTGCGTCGATTTCTGGCACGCAGACTTGGATCCTCACAGCGGAGCAGGGTCTTTTGATACCCAAAGACAATGCGTGAAAATCCTGGGAGTGCAGGATGAAGTCACAGGTGCTGCATCGATCCGGTGGGTGATGTATCGGAGTTTCTGTCGCACCGCAGGTGCTGCGTCGATTCCTCACGCAGGAAGGCAGGCTGTGTCGTTCCGGTTTGACGATGCGTCGATCCGGTGGGCTGTGCATTGAGTTCCCGTTGCAACGCTGCCGCTGCGTCGATCTCCACTTAGGGAGCCAGGCTGGGTTGTTTCAGGTCGGCGATGCACTGATTCTTTCACCTCTAGGCAGGCTGTGCGTCGATTCTGCCAGGTTGTGCGTCGAGTTTTGCCACACAAGGAGTTCCTTTAAAGAGATTAAGTATTACTGACCCTGAGACTTCAGGAACAGAAGGCAAGCTCAATCAAAGCCCTTGGAGAACACTTCTCAGCAGAGCCAGAGGCCAGGAAGGCAGCAGGGCAACAGCAAGGCAGTAGTGCTTCACAGCAAAGCAGTCCAGGTTAGTCCTTTGGGCAGCCACGCACCTCCTGTTGGCAGGTTGCAGGATCTGGTTCAGAGTGTCTGTCCCAGGAAGTGTCTGAGTTGGTAGGGTCAAGGACCCAGTGTATAGACGGAAAAGTGCCTTTTAAGTGGGGGGAGACTTCAAAGAGTGGTTTTATAGTACACAAGGTCCCCTTTCAGTACAGGTCTGTCTGACAAGGTCCCAGTAGGGGATGTGGCAGTCCTTTGTGTGAGGGAAGACCACTAGCCTTTGAAATTTAAGTGTTGAGCCCCTTCACCCTTCCAGCCCAGGAAGACATAATCAGTATGCAGATGTGTGCAAGTGTGACTTAGCATCCTGTGTTTGTGGTTGTCTGGGTGAAATGCACAAGGGAGCTGTCAACCAGCCCAGCCCAGACGTGGATTGGAGACAGGCTGTAAGGCACAGATGGATTTTAAGTGCAGAAAAATGCTCACTTTCTAAAAGTGGCATTTCTAAAATAGTAATATAAAATCCAACTTCAGCAGTCAGCAGGGTTTTGTATTACCATTCTGACCATACTAAACGAATTTAGGAGTGTTCTACTACCAGGACATTTAAAACACACAGGTATATGTCATGCCTTTTACCTACACAGCACCCTGTCCTATGGGTTACCTAGGGCCTACCTTATGGGTGACTTATATGTAGAAAAAAGGGAGTTTAAGGCTTGGCAAGTACTTTTAAATGGCAAGTCGAAGTGGCATTGAAACTGCACACACAGGCCTTGCAATGGCAGGTCTGAGACATGGTTAAGGGGCTATTTATGTGGGTGGCACAACCAGCGCTGCAGGCCCCCTAGTAGCATTCAATCTAAAAGCCCTGGGCACACATAGTTCTCTTTACTAGGGACTTACAAGTAGATCAAGTATGCTAATTGGGCATTAACCATTGTTACCATGTTTAAAGGGAGAGGGCACATGCACTTTAGCACTGGCTAGAAGTGGTAAAGTGCTCAGAGTCCTAAAATCAGCAAACACAGTGTAGAAACAAATGGAGGGAGGCAGGCAAAAAGTTTGGGGTGACCACCTTAAGGCTGCCAGCTCTAACACATGTCTTTTGGTTTCCCTAAACAGGATATTCAACAGCATATTATTCTTGACACAGAGAACGGCCCATCTTCTTCAATAAACAAAGAACCTAATAGACTTTGGGCTGTTTATGAAGGGTATGAATTACAAGTTACTAGGCACTTAAATATCCGATAGTTGTTGGATGGATTAAATACCTCAACATTCCTTAACAAACCTGCCAAAATTTAACTGGGGAGTAGTATGCAGTATTTACCCTATTAGGCAGATTTTGGTGCATTAAATGCCAAAGTCCTTATGTTCTTTCCCAGAAACTCTTAATTGGTGCTATTTATCGCACCCGAAAAATAGCACACCCGGCGGCGCTGCGATTTATCAGATGCGATAAATAGCACTTATACTCATAAGCAGGCCCTTTGTTTGTTGTTGATTAATTCACTCAACCACTGACATATTGTCAAGCCAAAACTCTAGGGAACAGCCCGACATTGGTCTGTTCACATAAGCAATGCTACCAAGGAACTGAAAAGTTTTTAGGTAGTCACATATCTGACTTTGTCTGAGGTGAAACGTTCATCTGTTCAAGTCTGTCCACACCATTCCTTTCTGAGTACAGAGCCATAACTCACTGTACGTCTCAATATTGACATAAATATCATGTCCTAAATGTCGTTTACAAAAGTGTTGTCACTTGGGTGTAGATTTTCTATTCTGAAGTCCTGTGGGAAATATATTCATAAAGAAAATGTAGGACACAATATTTATGTCGGAAGACAGTCTGACAACAATATCACTTTAACTAACACTGCCTGGTGCATAACCGAATAAACCCAATTCTTTGCATGACTTTCTGTGTGCAGGTTTAACCACGCTACCACAAAATTTGTTCAGAAAACTGTCCCGAATCTCAAAATACTTTCTTACCTCTGTACATCTGCTCATAACTAAATCCATATTTATACTTTGGGTCTAGACACGCCTAGTGCCAAAGTAATCGAGTTTACGTTGTTTTCTAGAGGGGAAAACCTACCTTGCGTCAATGAGATGCAAGGTAGGCATTCCCATCCAGAAAAGGACAATATGGCCTTTGCGCCATATTTATCCCCCGTGCCAAAATCGAGCACGGGGGATGGTGGCCTTAAATAATGGTGCTAAGCTTGCTTAGTGCCATTATTTAATGCCTGGGTCTGGGCAGGCGTAAGAGGACCTCTAGGCAGATTTCCATGGTCAGAGACCATGGAAATTGCCCACAGGTGCCCTTCTCTATCCCCAGGGATACACCCACCCACCCCCACCCATACCAGGAGGTCACCTAAGGATGGGGGACCCATCCAAGGTAAGTCCGGGTGAGTATTTATATATTTTTTGCCAAACAGCGCTCGGGTGCCCTGACTTGGGGCCCAATGCATGGCACTGGCCCCAATGGCCATGCCTAGTGGACATTCATCCCCTGGGCATGGCCATTGGGGTGGAGGACATGGCTCCTGTCTTTACTAAGACAGGAGCCTTGTCCATGGGCTTGTGCGCCAGAAAATCGCGTACACTGCCTAGAGGCAATTTTTTTGCTTCTAAACAGTGTAGCGCCATCATTTGGTGTACAAGCCCTGGTTCCCACTACACCTCCCCGGGCCCTGTTAGCGTCCTTTCCAAGGACGCTAACAGGGCCTTCACGCCATTCCATAAATATGGCGCCCGGCCAGCATCTAGGAATGCGCTATACTTTTTGACGTAAACCTGCGTTAGCGCAGGTTTGCGCCAAAAGCCATAAATATGGGCCTAAGTCCTGTAGTGTTTCGTTTTCAGACCAGACGTACCTTGAGCAGTGGACCTGGAAATGAGCACTTAAGGGCAGATGTATCAAGATTTCCAAAAGTGATAACCAAATTGCAAATTTTTGCAAGTCGCAAATAAATTATCGCTATTGGAATGTGTGAAACTCCGGGAGTTTCATATAGCGATTCGCAAGGGCTCGCAAATGGACCTACCTCATAATATTCATGTGGTAGATCACAATTTGAGAGCCATTGCGAATGGCTACAATCACAGGGATGGTGGCCTTCTGGGCTCGGCAGACCACCATGTCTGTGATTGCTTTCAAAGAAAGCAATCTTTTTTTTCCCATTGCAGCCCATTTTCCTCAAAGGAAAACAGGCTGTGTTTAAAAAAGAAAAACAAAAAGTTTTCTTTTCATTTTTAAAGAGCAGGCAGTGGTCCGTTGGACCACTGCCTGCTCTTAAAAAATTTTTATGCATGCATTCACAAAGGGGAAGGGGTCCCTTTGGTGGTAACTGCAATTGTTTTGCGACCCTATTCACGGTCACAAAACAATCATATATACCTCTGCGATTTGATTTTAAGAAGGGATGTCCTTGACACGCCCCTTCCTAATACCGAATTGGTATGTAGTCGCAAATCCAATTGCGATTTGGTAACAAGTTACTGAATCGCAAATTTGACTTGATACATACCAAAATGCATTTTTTAGATCGCAAAAGGCCTGTTGAGCCATCTGCGATCGCAAAAATGTGTGGTACATCTGGTCCTAAGTTGTTATGAAGTACAATGGCGCAAATTGAGTTTTCCGACCAAAACCTGCTTTTGATTCTGCTGTTACCCCTGCTCTTCCACAAACTGTCTCTCTATCCACCTGCATTCCTACATCTCACTTGAGGTCAATGCAATCACTGGAGACACTATAAACTGCTTTTTTGGCTTGACCACCATGGGTGGAGCTGAGCCCTTCTGCACAAAACAAATGGAGCAATGTGAGCAATCAGCTCCCACAACTTCTACCCATGGCTTCTCTGGAGCAGGGTGCAAGTTTCCACAGTGTCCGGGTGAGTGGCAAGGACGAGCAGAGGGGAGGCCAGCAGCGATGCCAACAAACGAGCGTGCAGGGAAACTGCTGCTTGCCAAATATGAAAACAAATAAGACCCTGCAATGTGCTGTTGTAACCAAAGGTGCACTGTAATGTGGCGTGGCTGTATGAGTGAAGAAAATAGAAGCCAGACAGCTTTAGACTCCAGCCATCCGCTCCCCATAATGCACCTAAGCAGCTCTTTCAGATCCACCAGAAAATGTACATTGTAGGCTTCCATCAGCTGGATGTGAGGGGGTTCCCTGATGGAACAACCACTGCCAGGCGTCTGACCTTAAACGCGCTGTGCCCACGCCCAGGGGTGCACATTTTTCTGAAGATCCACCAAAAGATGCAATTAAAGAGAGAGTTCGTGACCCCTTTTATTTTTATTTTTGAGGGGGGATGGAATGGACAGGGAGGATAGATCCTTCTTCTAAGAACATCAGTTGGTATATCTATTTATTTACATATTTACTTCAGGCATTTTGCAACGCCATTATTGCATCGATGTACTCCGTGATAAGGTTTACACTTTGGAATGTAAGTGAATGTTCAGATACATGTATAATGTATATCATAAGATTATGTTTTTAAAAGATAATGGCAAAACGTGTAATAAACATAAGGAGATAAAATTAATGGATAAATGTTCACAAAAATGTAAGAGGATGACATTATTCAGCTTAGAACATAGTTTCAGCAATATTGTTTTCAAAGAAGTGGCCTGTTTACCCTCAAACTTACTTACTCTACGACCCTGTGATTATGATGAGATGTTTCTTCGTTGCTACTTTTATTCTTTAATCTTTCAGCCTTGATTCAAAGTTGTCTGTTGATCGAGTTTTTATTTGTAATGGTTACTCTTCCATCCTTCACATTTAAAAACACAGAAGGGCAATCTTCCCGTGGTAGTTAGTAGGTTTTTGAAAAATCACTGGTGATAGCTACAATGGAAGACTTGGACAGCGATTCCTGTACATCTAGCCCAATACATCTTCATAAACGTTATTTATCCTAATATCAGTATAACCAGTCATACATTGCCGACTTCTTGACAAGCAAGCAGTAGACATGTTGTTGTATAATTGCAATGCAATATGTATGCCCATGGCCATGAGGTGACCTCTCAGACAACAGTTATGTTCGAGCATGTACATATTATACATATAATTATTTTCCATGTTTTTCTTTTCTCCTCAAGTCTTGCTCAATTGTGACTTGTTATTTAAGGGCAAAATACTTTGGAGGCCACACACGTTGCAGAAAGCACATTAGACTCCTGTGTCGAGCAGATCAAATGTTACTTCATGGGATATGGGCAACCAGCGTTTCCCAGGATGTTTACAGGTGGCTGTCTGGTAGGATAAGTAGGCAAGCATTAGGGCATAGAAGAAGAAAACGAACAAAGGGGCGCTTTTACTAAACAACATAGAGCAATGCAGCAGAGCAGCTAAAGGTACTGTGCTGCGTTGCCTTGGAGACAAGAGAATTCAAGAGGTATATCTGCTATCTACCATCTGCTGGCACTATGGCACTCTTCTCCACCACTTGTGTATAAACAGGCTGCCTAGCACTACACTCACAACTTTCAACTTTCAAAATTAAAACATTTCTTCTTGTTACCCCTGTGTTAGAAATAATGTCTCTAGTTGGCTGAGGCATGCATCATGTCAAAGTTGGGACCACAATCCTAATCAGGGTAAGTCAGTTACACACCATAAATTAACCTGTGCTCACCCTCTGATAGCTTGGCACAGAGGAGGCAGGCTTAACGTAAGTATTTGTGTAACACTTGAAACAGTGAAAACACCACACAAAAAAGGTTAGTTAGCTACATCTTAATTTAATGAACAAAACAAGATGAAAAACAATAAAAACCCAATAAGTAGAAGTCAAAATGGGAGTAAGAGACTGAGGTCATAGAATCTAGAGTTTAGTGTTCCTGGACTACAAAGACAGGTATTGCAGCAAGTGCTTACAGCATGATAATATTGATATGACTGAAAAGCTGTGAGAGCAGTTGGGGGGTGGCCGGTTATTGTAGTTACTTTTTTCCATTTATTATTTACAGTAATACTATCCGTAAATGTCTGCTTTTATTTTAACTAATGACAATGTGGATATATGTTACACAGATTGGTTACAGTGTTATAATGACTACTACAATAAAAACTATATAGAAGAAAAAAGTAGAAGTCAAAATATGATTTTTTAAATAATATCTGCAAATATAGTGCTTAAAAGCATAAAGCACAAACCAGGGCTATATGGTCGCACTAGACCGGGTAATATCTGTGAAGTCAGGCCAACCGTGATTGAGCACTGGTCAGAAATAAGGACCACCCTTGTACCGCTGAAGTCATTACCTTGGTTCGGGGTTGCATCGAAGTCGAGGAGCAATGCGAGGAGCAGTGGTATTTACATATCAGCATTGATCTTGGTGGTATCACTGATGCGAGGGTGCCGAGCTGCACTATCCGAGATGCGTGGATGTTTAACTTTTTCGGTGCAGGTGATGCATCGTCATCGAGCCACGCAGCCAGCGATGCGGGAATGTCGAAGGGCATGCATCAGTTTCGACCGGCACAACAATGGTGATGCTTGGGTTCTGACAAAAAACCACTAGCAAGCTGACTTCCAAGAGGCCACGACTGGAAAGGCACCACTTGGCAAGGCAGAACTCACAGACAACAGAGTCTAGAAGCTGCAGCAGGGTTATGAGAAGTCTTTGATGTCCCTGAGACTTCAGAACAGGAAGCAAGCCAGAAAACCCTTGGAGTCACTTTGGTTCTGGGGATGTAGAGATACAGTTCCGGTCCTTCTCGTTCCCAGGTGAGAGCAGCAGGGCAGGCGTAGTAAAGCAGGAATCCAGCAAAGTCCAGGAGAGTCCAGCAGAGAGACAGTCCTTTCAGCAGCACAGCAGTACTTCTTCCTGACAGAATTTCCGCAGGTCCAGAAGTGTACTGTATATTAGAAGTCCAACTCTTACACCCAGTGGTTCCTTTGAAGTTGGGAAGACTTCAAAGAGATTGCTTTGAAATGTATAGAGTCCCTGCCCTTCCTGTCGTGGCTCAAGACACACTACAGGGGGTTATGCAGCCCTTTGTGTGGGAACAGGCACAGCTCATTCAGGTGCAAGTTTCAGCTCCTCCCTCCCATCCTGCCTAGGATGACCCATCAAGATGCAGATGGTCTCTCAGTCACACTTCAGCTCCCTTTGTGTGTGGTTGTCTGGAGGGAATGCAGAAGAGCATAGCTGTCACCCACCCAGACATGTATTCAGAGACAGGGAGAAGCACTAGATGATTTAAGGTAAGACAATGCTAACTTTCTAAAAATGTAATTTTCATAATTACAATTTAAAATCCAACTTCACCATCAGCTGTGATTTTAAATTGTAATTCCAGCAACACCAAAACTGGGGGTCCCATCTCATCCCAATTAGAAATTATACTTATAAACTGTAATAAGGCAATCCCAATGTTAACCTATTGGAGAGATAGGCCTTACAGTAGTGAAAAATTAATTTGAGAGCTTTTTACTACCTGAACATGTAAAACTTAAAAGTACATGTCTGACGTTTTAAATACACTGCACCTTGTCCTTGGGGCTGTCCAGGGCCTGCCTTGGGGTGACATGTTTTAAAAAGGAAGGTTTGGGCCTGGAAAGAGGGTTAACTTGCCAGGTAAACATGGCATTTTAACACTTCACACACAGGCTCTGAAATGGCAGGCCTGAGCCATGTTTGAAAGACTACTGCAGTTGGTGGCACTATCAGTGCTGCAGACCCACTATTAGCATTTAATGCACTAGCCCTGAGCACAGGTAGTGCACTTGTACTAGGGGTTTACAAGTATATTAAATATGGCAATTGTGGATAAGCCAATGTTATCATGTTTTAAGACAAGAGCACATGCACTTTATCACTGGCCAGCAGAGGTAAAGTGCCCAGAGTCCTAAAGCTTGCAAAAGCGAGGTCAGCAAAACAAGAGGTCAGAGGGCAAAATGTTATGGGACATCATGCCAATGATGCCAGGTCTAACACCCTGCCTCAAGGAGGTATTGGGTTTTTGTGCAAAGCCCTGCCAACCCATTTTAGTAGGCATGGCTTTGTGTAAAAAAAATAAGGGTGATTGTGTGGGAATGGCCATGTACCACCATGGGATGCCTTCTTCACACAAAGTAATGTAAAGCTCCACAAAGTGCTATTTGTGGTATGTTTAGGGCATTTTTTTAGTGCAACAATGTTTTGTAATGGAAAGTAAATATTTTGTCAAGAGTTTAAGCCAGTTTGTTTCACTTTGCATGACTTTGCACCAACATAAAGTCTTGAAAAATCTGCCCAATGTGTGGCTATTAAAAAAACAGAGAGAGCTAGGTATCAGCACCATTCTGCCTGAACTGTTTTCCAAGCTATGACCTGGAATAAAGAAACCTTTTGTGAAGAGGATGAAGGCAAAGCAACACTGTCCAAACCGGTTATGGACTGAGGGTAGTGTGAGAGGGTGGAAGGGCTGGGCAAAAACAAGGCCCAATGTGGATATCTTCTTTTGAATGTACTGGGGATGAAAGGGGGGAGGGGCGATGGGATTTCTCCAAAGCTAAAAAGAAATACTGTTGAAAATGTGGTAGGCTTCAGAACAATTTCAAAATTCATAAATTGTAAGTAGTGACAAAAACAGAAGACCTTGTATTCAGAAATAAATTCAAATCATCTGTGTTGTAAGTCGTTCTACATAAGTGTCATGATCTTTTTTCAGAACTTCATACAATTTGTGAAGTTATGCAAGATTGCAAAATTTTTTATTTGATTAAAAAATGTTTGGGGAACCCCCTACAACACTGCTTTCAAAAGGAATAATCATTTTTTCTCTTAGATTCATAATAGTGTTTGAGCAAAAATTATAAACCATTATGGTTATCAGGAATCCTGTGTCCGTCTTTAACCTTTGGAGAAATTCTGACTCTTATTAGGGTTCTCAATACATTCTCCAAAAGTTAGGCAGTATGCAAGTGACATCATGTCACCTAACATCATGGTTGTGCCATCACATGTTTCATTCCAGGAAGTGAGATCACAGGAAGTGGTATCACAAACCATGATCTCACAGGAAGCGACATCATAAGAAGTGACTTCAGATCTTAACACTTCACATATGTTTAGCAGTTCTATCACAAGTCCTTTTGAGCATATTATGAGATTTAACAAGTGAGATTTTGCATTGGGTTGTGCCGAAAAGGTAGAGCAACCCTGACACAAAATCTGGGTCTCAACTTATAAAAAAAAAAATGTTAAACCTCTGTGGGGGCGTGGCTACAGGCATCAAGATGGCGGTCGCACTCTAAGAGTGCTCCGGACCCCTCCGTCATCTGCCTCGATATGTCCTGCTGACCCTGTGCTCCTCCGGGTGCACTGGAGTGATTTCTCATGGCTCTCAGAGACGTGGTAGCAGGACTTTCCCTGGGTCAAACCATACTGGGGGGGGGGACTTCAACTTTGCCATGAACCCGGAGAAGGACATCCCTGGGTCTTTGTCTTTGAGCCGAGTTACCAGGGCAACAGGACTGCTCAGATGGGTGCAAGGCCTCAGTCTCTGCGATGTGTGGGGGGTTTGGCACCGCCAATTGCGACAATATACCCATACGTCCGCGGGGCACCACACTCACGACAGGATAGACCTCTTTCTTTTGCCAGCCCTTGATGTACCCCGAGTCACAGGGGTTGAAATACTCTCCCATGGGATCTCGGACAACGCGCCATTCATTCTTCGGCTGGATGATACTGACGCGGTCTGGCGCCCGGTATGGAGGCTTATTGCTTGGTACCTGCAGTATAGTGATTACGCCCAGGCCCTCAGGGACTGGCTCTCTGACTACTTTACTTTTAATCTTGGGTCTGTGCCGTCTCCGGGTACAGTCTGGGCTGCTTGCAAAGCCACCCTTAGAGGGCATGCTAAACATCTCCTTCATGTGGGGGAGCGCATATAACCAAAAAGTGTCGGTGCTTGAGGCTTAGGCAGTGCGTCTGGAGGGCCAACTCACCGATTTCATGCATGCATCTGTGACAAGGCAGCTCGCCTTAGTTAGGCAAGAGATTAGACGTGCTACTCTTGAGATAGCAAAGCATATGTGGTGAGCCTCCGCGGCCCACGTGTACGGGTGAGCGGACAAAAATGGCAAGCTCTTGCACTGGCTTGCATCTGGACAGATGGCAAGCAGAGTCCTTCCGGAAGTCATTGGCCATTTCCCGGATGCCATACAAAATAGCGCAGAGTTTCACCACCTACTACACAAAACTCTACAAAGAGCGGCCTAGGCCCCAAGTGGAGAGTGAGACCCCCTTGTTGGAGAAGGTGTCCTTTCCAAGGATCTCAGTGGTGAAAAGACAGGACCTAGACAAAACCATTGGCCTCAAGGAAGTTGGGACCGCTATATCGGAGCTGGCTGCGGGCAAGACACCAGGCCCTGACGGTTTCCCGGCGGAGCTTAACACCAAGTTTTGTGATATCCTAACTCCCCACCTACTTGTCATGTTCGAGGAGGCTGAAAAGACCAGGGGTTTCCCCCCGGGACTGGACCAGGCCACCATAGTGGTGATTCCTAAGACTAGGCCCCCCTCACGGCACTGCTCTGAGTATCGCCCCATCTCACTTCTGAATACTGAAATTAAGATGTCCCTCCCTCTCCCACTCTTATGGAGGCCGCGCAGCAGTAGAGAGAGCGACCTCTGACCCTGTTCACCAGGCAGGTCGCTCCCCTCACCGCCACGCAGCCCCTGTGTGACCGCTGACCGCTGCTCCTTACCTGTGTCCTGTTGCGGCCTTTTTCGCTTCCTCACCTTCTTTGGTCCTGTTCCTGGGTCCCTGCGCCCAGCGTCTCCCCCTGTTTCCCGCCGCCGTTTCCCGCCGCCGCGACCCGTAGCTCCTCCCCCCTCGCTCCCCATTGGCCGCCCTGCTCCAACCTCCCAGCTGCTCCTCCCTCCCTCTCCCACTCTTATGGAGGCCGCGAAGCGGACGCGCGCAGCGGGCACGCCGCTGGCGCGGCGAAGGCGCGCCTAAGGCAAGCCCGTCTGCGCCCGTCCGCGCCTGGCCCGCGCCTGGCCTGCGCCCAGCGCCAGACCCCCTGGCCCCCGCAGAGGCCAGCCCACCCGCAAGACCTACTGCGCCGCCACCCTCCTCGCACTCAACACCGGCCGGATCCCCGGGTGCTGCCGTGCCGCCCCAAGACGCACCCACGGACCCTTCACCTGCCAATCCTGCAAGTTCTCCTGCATCCAGACCCGCACCGCGCCCGCCAAACCAAGCACCAGCAGCAACCACCTGAAGTGCATCCTGCTCAACACCCGCTCCATCCACAGACACGCCGTGGAACTCTGGAACCTGCTCGACACCACATCTCCAGACGTCGCCTTCCTCACAGAAACCTGGATGAACGCCTCCTCAGTGCCCGACATCGCCATCGCCATCCCGGACGGATACAAGATCACCCGGAGGGACCGCGTCAACCAGACAGGAGGAGGCATCGCCATTGTCCACAAGAACACCATCCGCATCACAACCAACTCCGACGACACCCTCACAGCTGCCGAACATCTCCACTTCCAGATTCACACCGACCCCAAGACCACACTCAGAGGCACCCTCATCTATAGACCCCCAGGACCCCGCACACAATTCAGCGAAGACATTGCAGACTTCATCAGCCCACACGCCCTCCCCTCCGCTGACTACATCCTCCTAGGGGACCTCAACTTCCACCTGGAGAACAACAACGACAACAACACCACCACCCTGCTGGACAACCTCCCCAACCTCGGACTCAAGCAACTGGTGAACACCCCCACCCACTACGCCGGACACACTCTTGACCCAGTCTTCTCCTCCAGCAAGTACATCTCCTTCAGCCACTCCACCGGACTCCACTGGACAGACCACAGCTGCGTCCACTTCAGCTTCAGAAAAACCACGACTCACCACCACCTACAACAGGCTTCCCGCAGGAGCTGGAACAAGATCATCACCGACCAGCTCTCCACATCACTGAGCCAGAACCCTCCCGCCAGCTCAGCGGACCCCAACCAAGCAGCCAACAACCTCACACAGTGGATCACCAACTGCGCTGACAACCTTGCACCTCTGAAAACCCATCCCATCAGGCCCAACAGCAAGAAAGCCTCCTGGTTCAACAACGACCTCAAGAACTCCAAGAAGAACTGCCGCACCCTCGAAAAAGCCTGGCGAAAAAACCCGACTACAGACAACATGACCACCCTCAAGTACGCGTCCCGTAAACACCACCAGCTGATCCACACCACCAAGAAGACAGCATTCAAAGAAAGAATAGACAACAACGCACACAACAGCTAGGAACTCTTCAGCATCGTCAAAGAGCTCTCCAACCCCAGCGCCGGAAACAACGACATCACCCCCTCACAAGACCTCTGCGACTCACTCGCCTCGTTCTTTCACCGCAAGATCGCCGACATACACAACAGCTTCGGCGCACAGACCACGCACCCAACCACCAAACCGACGCCCCCCAACACCACCCTCCGCGCCTGGACCCCGGTCAGCACCGAAGACACCATCCATACGATGAACACCATCCATTCCGGATCACCAACCAACCCATGCCCCCACCACGTCTTCAACAAGGCCGACTCCGTCATCGCACCCCATCTCCGGGACATCATCAATTGCTCCTTAGACACCGCCACCTACCCGGAGAGCTGGAAGCATGCCGAACTCAGCGCCCTCCTGAAGAAACCATCAGCAGACCCCACCGACCTCAAGAACTACCGCCCCATCTCGCTCCTCCCGTTTCCTGCCAAAGTCATCGAGAAGTCCGTCAACAGACAGCTGGCCGCCTTCCTCGAGACTAATGGATCCCTCGACCACTCACAGTCCGGCTTCCGAGCCAACCACAGCACCGAGACCGCCCTCATCGCAGCCACTGACGACATCCGAGCCCTGCTCGACAACGGGGAAACAGCGGCCCTCATCCTCCTGGACCTCTCCGCAGCGTTCGACACTGTCTGCCACCGCACCCTAGTGCAGCGCCTCAGCAACATCGGAATTCAAGAGAAGGCACTAGAGTGGATCATCTCGTTCCTCACCGGAAGAACCCAGAGAGTCCGCCTCCCCCGTTCAGATCCGAGGCCACCGAAGTCATCTGCGGCGTACCACAAGGATCATCACTCAGCCCCACCCTCTTCAACGTCTACATGAGCCCCCTCGCAGCCATCGCACGCCATCACAACCTCAACATCATCTCCTACGCCGACGACACCCAGTTGATCCTCTCCCTCACCAACGACCCAGCCACCGCCAGAACCAACCTGCACGAAGGGATGAAAGACGTAGCCGAGTGGATGATGAACAGCCACCTGAAACTGAACTCAGACAAGACGGAAGTCCTCATCCTTGGATCATCACCGTCTGCCTGGGACGACTCCTGGTGGCCCCCTGCCCTGGGCAGCGCACCCAAACCAACGGACCACGCATGCAACCTGGGCTTCATCCTGGACTCCTCCCTCTCGATGACCAGACAAGTCAACGCCGTCTCATCATCATGCTTCAACATCCTACGCATGCTCCGAAAGATCTTCCGATGGATCCCCACCGAAACCAGGAAGACGGTCACCCAGGCACTCGTCACCAGCCGACTGGACTACGGTAACACCCTCTACACCGGAACCACGGCCAAACTACAGAAAAGACTCCAACGCATCCAGAACGCCTCCGCACGCCTCATCCTTGACATCCCCCGACACAGCCACATCTCCGGACACCTGAGAGACTTGCACTGGCTCCCCGTCAGCAAGAGAATCACGTTCCGCCTCCTCACCCACGCACACAAGGCCCTCCACGACCTGGGCCCCAGATACCTCAACAACCGCCTGACCTTCTACACTCCCACCCGCCAGCTACGATCGACCAGCCACGCCCTCGCCGCCGTGCCACGCATTAGAAAAGCCACCATGGGAGGAAGATCCTTCTCCTACCTGGCAGCCAAGACTTGGAACTCCCTCCCCATCCACCTCCGTCTGATCCAAGACCACCTCTCCTTCAGGAAGCAACTCAAGACCTGGCTGTTTGAGCAGTGGCGGTCCCCCCTCCCCCAGCGCCTTGAGACCCTCCGGGTGAGTAGCGCGCTATACAAATTTCTTGATTGATTGATTGATTGATTGAAGATACTGTCCACGGTTTTAGCCACTAGGTTGGAGAGAGTGTTGTCTTTACTGATCCACCCGGACCAGTGCAGCTTTATGCCAGCTAGTAGTACCAGGCATTGTATTAGACAACTGCACGTGGCACTGGCCAATCGAGCCCTCTTAACATCTCCTCTGGCACTCTTCCTCTTGGACTTCGAAAAAGGCGTTCGACACGGTGGACTGGTCCTACCTTCAGCAGGTGCTTTTGAGCGCTGGGTTTGGTCCACGATTCCGAGCATTGGTAGGACTCCTCTACTCTAATCCAACGGCCCGGGTGAAGGTGAATGGGGCAGTGTCGGACCAGTTTCCTATCTGTCGGGGAACCCGCCAGGGATGTCCCCTGTCCCCGCTTCTATTCGCATTGGCAATTTAATTGCTTGCGAAGCTAATAAAGGAAGCCCCCCTGATTGACAGCTGGTCATGGCCCAACGGGAGGGAGGTCCGCATCGCGTTATACGCAGATGATGTACTCTTGTTTCTGGCCAACCCGGCCAGCAGTGGACTTAGGGTGATGCAACTGCTGGGGCTGTTCGCTGAGGCTTTTGGTTCCGCTATGCCCTACCAGGGACTGCTATGATTGGCAAAGTGGCATTCCTATCTGATGCAATAGCTTCCGGTATCTGGGGGTGCATATAGTGCTGCTACCCGAGCTGGCATAGCCACTTAATGTCTTGCCACTGACCCAGAGAGTCAAGTAGGACCTCCAGAGATGCCGGTCTCTGCCCCTCAACATCCTGGGATGGATAGCGCTGTATAAAATGATGGTGCTTCCCCGGTTCCTCTATTTGCTCCAGAACGTCCTGTACCACATCCATAGGCGATGGTTCAAAGAAATGGAGGCTGTCGTGCGGGGATTCCTATGGCATAGTTCCTGCGTGTATGAGGGTGGTCTGGGGATGTCTAACCTCTATCTTTACCACCTTGCGATGCATCTACTGGTGGTTAATGACTTGTGGGGGGGTTGGTCGGATCCTGCATACCAGCTAGAACTCTTGACGATGGTCTTTCCGGGTCTGTTCGGGATGCTGTACGGTGACCCCCTGCCGCGTAAAGTCCCAGAGGTGACGAGGGTGGTGCTGATGGTGTAGAGGGCAGCACTGCGGGTGACGGGGTGGTGGCGCCTTCTCACTCAACAGACTCCTCTGTGGCAAGGGTCGTGGCTGGGAGAGGTCTCAGCACTAAAGGGGTTCCATAAATGGGACCTCATAGGCATTTCGCTGCTGGGTGACATCTGGGTGGGTTCCCACATGGCTTCCAGGAGCTTCAGCAGCGGTTTTCACTTGCTCGGACCCAGTTCCATAAATATCTGCAACTCAGACACGCATTACACATGCATGTTTAAGCAGGTATGGTCCTCCCCGAGTTTAGCCCTGTTGAGGCCAAGACACTGATGGGTGACCTGGGCAGAGGGGGAGTGTCGCGCATATATTGCACCTTAGTCACTAATACAGCACAGACACTTGACAAGCTTCGAGAGCGGTGGGAACAGTGGGTGTGTCCGATGGAGGACGAGAACTGGAGGGATGCTTTGATGACCCCGAGGACACTGACCATGACCTCCCGTCTCTGGGTGGTGCAGACCTACTTTTCCCACACGGCTTACCTCACTCCCAGCAGGTTACACAGAGCGGGCCTCCTGCCCCAGGCTGGTTGTCCTTGTTGTGCAGGCCCTAATGCTGACTTTATCCATATGGTGTGGACCTGCCCCACATAGCAACCTACTGGCAAGCAGTGGTGACGGAGATCTCTAGAAACCTACAGGTGTAGGTCGAAGTTGCCCCGTTGCCAATTTTATTGGTAGTCCTCGAAGGGGTGGGGACCAGCAGAGCGGACCGGGCCTTTGTGGGAATGGCATGTTCAGTGGCCAAGAGAGACATCGCAGCGAGTTGGAAAGCAGAGATAGCCCCCGCGATTGGGAAGTGGCGCTGAGGGGTAGACAGGTGCGCCCAACAAGAAAAACTTGTTTATGAAGCAAGATGCTGCCCTGCTAAACATGACAGAGTGTGGGGGAAATGGATGGGGACCTAGGGAGATTGTGTTGCAGGCATGTCTTAGATGTAGGAATGTTGTGTGCCTTGTCCTTGACTACTACGACGGTTCTTGATCGTATGCCTCTGTTATATGCTTTGGACTTGTGCAATGTTCAGTCCGCAAAGTGCAATTGTGACCTGTTGGGTTTTATGTTGCTATATAAAACTAAGAAAATTGCTTCTAAAAAAAAAAAAACTCTGTCTCAAAGAAGTTGGAAGAAAGGAGAAAAGTAACAGCAAATCTGTTCTGTTCAAATGGTTGCCAAGTTTGCATTTTGAAATATCTTATGGGGTTAACGCACTAGCAGCAGAGATCTTTGTGTACCCAGTAATTCTCAGGGAATAATAATTATGGTAAGATAACTCTGGAGGTTAACACATTTGCTGGAAAGATGTGTGTTTTGTCTAGCCCTAGTTTTGAATCAAAAAAGCATAGAGGGTTAATGTGTCTCCTGCAAAGCACATCATGTAACACACGGATGACAGATTTTTATTTCATGTAGATAGATGAGTGGGTTACTGTTTTTAACATAAAGATCCTTTTGAGTCCTTGCATTTCATAAATTGTAATCCTTCTAATATAGCACAGTGAACTATGAAGAGTATGTGACTCCTACACCTTGATGTGTTACATGACACCTCTCTGTCTTATGTCAAACATGCTAAACATTGATTTACATCCATATGATTCATTATCAATGGACAGTGTGTACATGTGATGTAAACTGCTCTGACACCTTGCACTGGGAAGAGCAGCACCATAAAAGTAATAGAAAAAATAGTGGTATTTAAATTGCTAGTTGTGTAAATACTGGAACAGACCAACACATTTGACATTCTTACAGTGCATGCATATCTCTTATATGCATGGACTGAACAAAGTCAAAACCATGCCTCTCTCTTAAGTACCTGTGAACAGGGGCAGCTCCTTCGCACTGGCAAAGGAGTGTCGCCCCCCTGGCTAAGAGCCAGGAGCTGTGAAATAAACAATATTTCATTATCGTTTTATTTTACAGCTCCTGGCTCAGACAGCAGCAAGTGCAGGAAGCGGTGGAACTGGGCCACAGGAGGGGGTGGTAACGAGGGGGAGTGGAGTCTGTGGACTAAGTGCACATTTGTGTTTGGTCATCCGTCTCAGGCCGCTGTTAGACCTGGTATCCTTGGTGTAGTCTCCCCTAACATTTTGCATCTGCTTCCCAGGTTGTTGCTGTGTGTAATTAGCTTTTCCATAATTGGCATATTTGATTTACTAGTAAGTCCCTAGTAAAGTGCACTAGAGGTGTCTAGGGCCTGTAAATCACATGCTACTAGTGGGCCTGCAGCACTGATTGTGCCACCCACATGAATGGCCCTGTAAACATGGCTCGGACCTGCCACTGCAGTGTCTGTGTGTGCAGTTTTTAAACTGCTAATTCGACCTGGCAAGTGTACCCACTTGCCAGGCCCAAACTTTCCCTTTTTATACGTTAGGCACCCCTAAGGTAGGCCCTAGGTAGCTTCATGGGCAGGGTGCAGTGTATTATAAAGGTCGGACATGAAGGGATGTGTTTCACTTGTCCTAACAGTGAGATACTGCCAAATTCATGTTTTACTGTTGCAAGGCCTATCCCTCTCATGGGGGCTGCCTTTAAATTTTCTTAAAGTAAAGTTTCCCTTTGAAAGCAGATAGAAATATGGGGTTTGGGGTCTCCTCTGAACTCACAATTTAAAAATACATCTTTTGGTGAAGGTTGTTTTTAGATTGTTAGTTTAAAAATGTCACGTTTAGAAAGTAGGTATTTTCCTGCTTTAACCATTCTGTTTGCGGATTCCCTGTCCGGGTCTGTCTAACAGTTTAGCTGTTTGTGAATCTCCTCTAGACAGTGCCACAAAGGGAGCTGGGGTGTAGCCTGCATATCCTGATGAGCCATCTGTGCTAGATTGGAGGGAGTAGTGGTCGCTTACACCTGAAAGGGCTGTGCCTGCCCTCACACAATACAGTCTCCAACCCCCTAGTGTGTGTCTGGGTCCTGGCCTGGGCAAGACAAGATCCTGTCAAGTGGTACCTAAACCAGTCCCTGGGCCCTTGAAAGGAGAAGCTGGTGGAAAATCAAGAAGATCCAAGGAAACCGACTTTGGACGACTCCAGACCGACGCCACTGCCGAATCCCATGAGGTCACCTGCAACCAAAGCCGTGGTCCTCGCTGGAGTGCGATGACCCCAAAGACCCGACGCTGCTGCAGCCTCACTGAAGTTCGTGACTCTGTGGAGGTCGCCCCACCAAGTTGTGACCACTGGATGCCGACTCTGCCGAAAGTACGTGGATCCAACACTTCGCAAAGCCGCCACCTCACCTATATAGCTCCACCCCAAGGACTCAAAGCCTCTTTGTGACGCAACAGCTCCTTTGCTCCGCAGCACCGGAACCAACACTGCCTTGGATCCAGCAACACCGCAATCCCCGACTCCGTGCACTGGTTTGTTTTCCTCATTTTCACAAGGTACTGTACCTGGGGGTCCATGTGACTCCGTGACAGGCGCCATTGGAGTTGGAATGTTGGGAACAACTCAGTTACGACACTGTGATATCACCTTATCAAAGCATTTTTGTTTTTAAGTGCTACTTTTGTGTTTAATCTTTAAACATTCATAACTTTGCTTGTATTTTTTGGATTTTTGTCCTTTTGGTCTTGTTTTGTTTAGTTAAATATTGAGTATTGAGTCATTTTGTGGCATTTTCACTTTAATACTGTGTGTGTTAGTACAAATACTTTACACATTGTCTCTGGGTTAAGCCTTTCTGCTCATGCCAGGCTACCAAGGGGGTGTGCAGGAGTTAACCAAGTGTGTTTCTCCTTTGCCTTGACTATAGTGAGGATCCTTGCTTAAACAGGGGGTAACTTGACTGCCAACCAAAGACCCCATTTCTAACACCGGCCAAACACAAATGCACACTCAGGTTTCTCCAAACCAGCTGTGCTACACAGCTGGACAAGAGAAACTGCACAGATTCACTGCACTGGATTTTCAGTTCCAAAATTGGTAACTCTTTCCGTAAGGTCATAGCCTCTCCCATGCCTGGAAGGTTGAATTTAGTGGAACAAACCAGTGTGAAGATTCTTACTTGGCACGTTGTAACTTTTAATAGTTGCAATCTGATGTTTATACGATGCCATGTGATATTTTTTACATTCGGCATGTCAAATTTAATTTGCTGCAATGGATGAAATGGTAGCAAAGGAACAGCGGATGGAGATTCTGATGTAAACATGGTGTATGTGTTTAACAAGATGATTTTCACTGACATTTTGAGCTAATTAAAAGTGAGAAAAGTAGAAAATGGCAGCTGAGACCCTCTGGAGAACGTTTCCCTTCCATGGGTGACTAGTACTTTCAGAAGGGAAGTAGGGCCAGATTTAATAGAAAATGATGGTGCATGGCACTGCGCCAAATTTGACAGTGTTGACCATCGTCATTTTAAAAATGCAGGGATGCGCTGTATTTATTAGAATATGGCACATCCCTGTGTTTCCCCTGCACTAAATTTGCTGCCATGCGCCAACGCAGCAACCCCTGCACCATAGTGCAAGGATGGCTGCGTTGCGGGGGAGATTGTTCTTGTGCAGGAAGGAACACCTTTCTGCACAAAAACAATCTTAAATGGCGATTTGCTTTTTCTATGTGTGCTGCACTCTGCAGCACACATAAAAAGAGCAAAAAACGAGGAGAAATTAAAGCATTTCTCCTCGTTGCGCCATGCTAACACCACCCCTTGGGTGGTGTTAGATTTTGATGCTGCCTCATGTTTCCGAAAACTCGTAAATCTGAGGCAGCGTCAAAATGTAATGGGTGTTGCTGTGGCACGCCCACAGCAACACCAATTGCACGCCCCTTCCACGCAAAGTGCTGCGTGTGAAGGGGCTGTATTTACAAGGTGGCGTTAAGCCACAAAAAGTGGCTTAACGCTACCTTGTAAATATGACACTGAGCATTGCACCACTGCAGCGTCTCGAAAAGTGATGCTTCGCTGGCACTACGGGCTCTTAAATATGCCCCCTAGTGATTTCAGATTGTGTTGCCGCACTGGTACCTAGGATGCTCTTACTATCTTGGCAGATTCTGATGTAGCATCCGCTGCTCACAAGCAGTTTGTTGCTTGCTTCAGTGCATCGTTGCTGATGAAAGAATTTGAAAATTAGTGGACTGAGGATTGAAAGATGAGAAAACAGTGAATAGGAGTCTGCTTAACTAATGAGAAACCGGACTGTAAGCTTGTTAAATGAAGGCTTGGTGGAGAAACGAGTGTTCAGCACTAATCTGCAGTGAAGAATCACCCAACTGTCCTGCTGAATGCCAAATCTAATCAATATGTCAGCTATCCAACACACTCCAATTACGTCCTTCCGCTCCTTGGAATGAGATGGAAATGCATTTGTGACTGATGTTCCTGACCTAAGACCATGTAGTGTCAATTAAGTGTTGTATCTAGAATACCCCATTGCTGCAAAAACAACTTAACCGATAAGGAACATTTTGTTACTCTCGAAGAAGTGGGGATGGGGGATATATAGGCTAAAATGCCGACACTGGAGGGCGGGTGTATTTACGTAAAACCTAGTGATTCTGGACCGATGCCTTATTCTGTTTCTCTGACATAACATAAATGTAGATAACCTAAATATGTACAAAGCAGCCTTGCATCGAACTGTACAGCACTGTACTAATTCATTTTTGACACTCGCTCTTCCAAATCTTATGTTGGTTTTGTAATCCAATCTGAATGAACTATGCTCATCATACTTTTCAATGTACTGCATGTTACATTTCAGGTTCCTGCCACAATATGTTCTCAATAAAAACTCTCTGCCGATTCTTGGAGTTATATATGATCTCTACTGCATTCGTTATTCACTGTCTGTTGCTCTGATTTTATGCTGATGCACCATACTAATTCTAAGGCCCTCGTTACAATTGGGCCCCGGAGACGGGGTGGAGGGAGGATACACTGCTCCAGACAATTCTGAAAAGTGGTGTGTTTTTGGGCCTAGAAATGCTGGGTCTGAAAATACCAGAGAAGTAATACGGGGGCCGGATACACTGAGCTCAGAGTCTTTTGCAGTGCTCAGGAGCAGCTAATGACACCCCTGGTTCCATCCTCACTCACTCAGCATTTCCCTGACACCCCTCACTCTCCGCCAACTCCCCTCTGTTCCTCAAAATAACCCTCACTTAGGCCCATATTTATACTTTTTGACGCTAAACTGCGCTAACGCAGTTTAGCGTCAAAAAATTTAGCGCCGTCTAACGCCATTCTGAAGCGCCATGCGTGCGCCGTATTTATGGAATGGCTTTAGCCGGCGCAAGCAGACCGGCGCTGCCTGGTTTGCGTGGAAAAAAACCACGTACACCAGACAGCGCCGGCGTAGGGGGAAAATGGCGTATGGGCGTCTTAAAATGGGGCAAGTCAGGTTCCGTCGAAAAAATCGTCGTAACCCGACTTGCGCCATTTTTTTTCGACGCCCATCCCCCATCAACATGACTCCTATCATTGTAAAGATAGGAGTCATGCCCCCTTGCCCAATGGCCATGCCCAGGGGACTTCTGTCCCCTGGGCATGGTCATTGGGCATAGTGGCATGTAGGGGGGCACAAATCAGGCCCCCCTATGCCACAAAAAATAAAAAATAAAATACTTACCTGAACTTACCTCAATGTCCATGGGATGGGTCCCTCCGTCCTTGGGTGTCCTCCTGGGGTGGGCAAGGGTGGCAGGGGGGGTCCCTGGGGGCAGGGGAGGGCACTCTGGGCTCATTTTGAGCCCACTTGTCCCTTAACGCCATCCCTGACCCAGGCGTTAAAAAGCGGCGCAAAAGCGCCGTTTTTGGCCACGCCCACTCCCGGGCGTCATTTTTGCCCGGGAGTATAAATACCACGTAAAGGCCTGGGAGTCATTTTTTAAGACGGGAACGCCTCCCTTGCATATCATTAACGCAAGGAAGGGGTTCACGCTAAAAAATGACGCACACTCCGGGCACTTTGGCGCCCGAAGCGTCTAACGCCAGAGTATAAATATGGCGTTAGTTGGCGTTAGTTCTGCGTCGAATTTGCGTCGAAAAAAACGACGCAAATTCGGCGCAAACGGAGTATAAATACGGGCCTTAGTATTTCCCCCATGATATGGAAAATGCATGGAACTGGTATTACCAGTCTGAAACATGCCACAGAGAACTCCACATGTTAGAAAGCACTGACACCCCTTGGCATTGACGTGACGGTTGTTGGACCATTTTGCACAAAACTTAGCCAGGCTGAAGACCTGGCCTCCATTCTCAAATCGTTTGTGACGGAGTATCCCATCTGCCAATGTCGTAATCAGGACATACACTTTCTCAGTAAATTATGCGGTCCTATATTATTATATATGATCCTGGTATTTAGATAAAATATCAGGTTTTAAATGTGGAGTTGCAGATACATCGGGAAAAAATATTGTAATGCAGAAATATCATTGACAAGAATATCAAGATTTTAGGAAATATCATTTTCAAGAATATATTTGTTGTCAATATCGTTTTCAAAAACATTGTTGTCAAAAATATTGTTTTTTTTAATTACCTTTGTTAATGTGTTTTAGTTCTTTTATTCATTGTATGTGTTAATATTGTTTGTATAAATGTTAATAATATTTTTACATGTAGTTTGCAATTTTAAGTGATTTACAATTTATGATCCAATTGCTAATCAATTTATAGTGTTGTAGCGAGTCACCAGGTTTGTAGAGGTATAGGGTGGAAAGTACATAAAGTATAATTAATTAACAAATACTTTCTAATTTTGCATTAATTATTTAATTGAGTAATAATTATGTAAATTGTGTAATTTTTTAAAACTTTTATATTAGGTGCGTTTTGCTGGGTTTGTAGAGGTATAGGGTGGAGAGTTAGTTAAGTAATAACTAATTACCAATTAATTATTAATTTTTGTAAATATTAAATCGATTAGCTATGTAGGGCATGTAATTATTTTTTTACTTATATATTAGGTGTTGATTTCTAGGTTTGTAGGGGTGTAGGGTGGGAAGTTAATTAGGTAATAATGAATTAACAATTACTTGTGTATATAAATGTATATATGACCATGTCATGAGTGATGTGATATGTGAGTTCATAAGCAGTGCATTACGGGGCGCAAGTTATAGTTAGC
Organism: Pleurodeles waltl; assembly: GCF_031143425.1. Classification (NCBI taxonomy): domain Eukaryota; kingdom Metazoa; phylum Chordata; class Amphibia; order Caudata; family Salamandridae; genus Pleurodeles; species Pleurodeles waltl. Next base: position 1,369,137,302 of record NC_090440.1, read on the forward strand.
TGAGGTAACTTTAACTGCTGAATTGCTTTGGTTTGGGACAAATGAGATGTGAGCCTATATATAACATTCCTGTAACTTTTGCTTTTTACATTGAATTTCCAAGGTTTTATTACTTCTATTTCCTAACAATATAGTCCCTTTAGCCTTTGTTTTTTAGTGAATTTCTATGTTTTTTAAATTATATTTCCTAACTATAATGTTCTTGTGACCTTTGTGTTTTTTTCAGTAAATTTCTAGGGTTTTTTAAAATATATCTCCTAAGTATACCTTTATTGTAACCTTTGATTTTTCCACTGAATTTTGGAGCTTTTTAAAATAATTTTATCTTACAAGGATAACATGTTCGTTACGTATGGTTGTTTTAGTACATGTATTATGTGTTTTTAAAACAAAGTAATTTATTTACAGACAAAAATCAAACCACTATAAAGATTGTATGTGATTAGTGGTTAGAATGTAAAGACCTTAAGTATGTCTGATACATTTTGCTTACAATATATTTTCCTACTATAGCTACATATAATTTTTTAAATAGCAAGTATTCCTCGCGAACCTCCCTGACAGGTACTCAACTCTGGCGTAGTTTCAGTAGCATAATAAAAATATATATATAGACTGTGTATACAATTTTATTTTTACAAGAGTTTCTCTAACACATTTGTAAATATATTAGGAAACATAAGAAAATAAAGATTTTTGTTGGTTTAGCATAAAATTGAGGAGTCGCGACTCCACTGCGTCTGTTAGCGGCACGTATTTCTGGAATCACAGTGGGTACGCGAGTCTGCCGCATTTAAAAACATATAAAATTACTATATTACAAAGTTCTGAAGTATAATTTACATAAAGAGGTTTATTTGTAATCAAAAAATAGAATAAATAAGGAAACTGTTAATTTCTAAACTCCTTTTTATGGAATCGCGGCCTCTACATGACGAAGGTGCATAGGGGTTGCGCACCCCAAGTGGCATATGGAAAGATGTTTCTGATAGGTGGACCATCTTTCTGACAAAAATACAGAAAGGTCCCACTTCTTTTTTCCATCATTTTCGCTGTGGCAGCATATGTGCACACTTAATAAATAATGGCAGGAGCTCCTGAAAATGTTCCTGGTGACAGCCTGAACTTCCTGGAGGAAGAAGAGTAAGTAGAAGAACCACCATGAAAATGCCAGGAAAGTGTGGTATGGTCGTTTTTCAGTATCCCAGAGGGTGAGATGAAGGTGAATGCCACACAAAGTTACTTGTAAACTATGCCAGAAGGTGCTTTAGAGGGGGAGTGAACAAAAGGTACAGCTGCAGTACATCTAGCATATATAAACACCTGAACATCTATAACTCAACTCATGTAGCAAGAGCAGAGACGAGACATTTGGAAATGGACAAAACTGAATCATCTTCTGGGAATCTCCAAGCTAGAGCATCGTCAAGCACTCCACATGTCTCCAGTGTGCCACATACAATTCCAGAGTCAGGGAAAGTGTGAATTCTCTGTCCCAAATCAATCAATCAATCAATCAGTGCTTGTATAGCGCAACTACTCACCCGTTAGGGTCTCAAGGCACGGGGGAAAGTGTAGCGTTTACCAGTGAGGTGGTTCTTAAAAAAGCCATATCTTCAGTTTCTTCATAAAGCTGAGGAAGGAGGTGGTTTGTCTGAGGTGGAGAGGGAGAGCGTTCCAGGTGGTGGCTGCGAGTTAGGAAATGAAGTGTCCTCCAGTTCTGGTTTTCCTGATGCAGGGTACTTCTGCGAGAGAGAGAGCTGGGCTGAGCATAGTGTCCTGTGGGGTAGGTGGAGGTTGAGTTGCTGGTTCAGGCAGGCTGGTCTGCTGTTGTGAAGGACTTTGTGTGCGTGGGTGGGGATCTTGAAGGTGATTCTTTTCTCTCTGGGAAGCCAGTGCAGTGTATGCAGGTGTTGCAAGATGTAGCAATGTCGAAGTAGGTCGAGGATCAGTCTGGTGGCGGCGTACTGGATGTTTTGTAGTTTGCGGGTGAGTTTCTTGTTTATTCCGGCATAGAGTGCGTTTCCATAGTCCAGTCTGCTGGTGATGAGGGCGTGTGTGATGGTCTTTCTATGTTTGAGGGGGATCCTCTTGAAAGACTTGCGTAGGAGGTGGAGGGTACGGAAGCAGGTGGAGGTTACTGAGTTGATGTGATGGTTCATGCTGAGGTTGGAATCCAGGATGATTCTTAGGTTGCAGGCTTGGCTGGTGAGGTGGGTGGGTTTCTGAGGGTGGGTGGCCACCAGGAGATGTTCCACGCATTGGGTTGAGGGCCCATGATGATTACTTCTGTCTTGTTTGTGTTGAGTTGAAGGCAGCTGTTTTTCATCCAGTTGGCGACTGCTATCATGCCTTCGTGGAAGTTGTGTTTGGCTTTGTTGGGATCGTTGGAGAGGGAGAGGATGAGTTGGGTGTCGTCAGCGTAGGAGATTATGTTGATTCCGTAGCTCCTGATGAGGGTGGCTAGTGGGGCCATGTAGACTTTAAACAATGTGGGGCTGAGGGAGGATCTCTGGGGCACTCTGCAGGTGGTGGGTGTGGGGTCTGCGAGGAAGGGGGCGAGTCTCACTCATTGAGTTCTGCCAGAGAGTAAGGATTGGATCCAGTTGAGGGCCTTGTCTCTGAAGCCGGCTTCGTGGAGTCTTCTTATCAGGGTGATGGGAAACTGGGTACCGCAACTCTGTAGGGGAGCAGGCAGTTCCTATACTAGTGCGACTAATAAATGCACACAAATGTTAACATTTGTCCTATTTTGGGATTTCACAATTTCTGAGTTCTTTCACTTGCCATTGCAAGTAATGTTCTGTTTTCTCTACAATAAAAAAGTAAATACCAAACAAATTACAAAATTGTTTAAAAAACCACAAAAAAGTTTCCAAAACACAAAAACGGTTCTTCATAGGAACACCTATTTTACTTTAAACCATTGGTGACTGATTGGGTGTGTTAGTATGTTTATAAGAGGATGAATGGCTGCATATGTGTCTGTATGAGTGAGTGACTGGGTGCATGACTGTCTGTATGGGTGAGTGACTGGGTCAATTACTATCTGTATAGGTGAGTGACTGGGTGCATGATTGGCTGCATGGGTGGATGAGTGTCTGTATGGGTGAGTGACTGGGTGTGTGAGTTGGTGTATGGGTGAGTGACTGGCTGCATGAGTGGCTGTATCGGTGTGTGTTTGGGTGTTTGAGTGGCTGTATAAGTGAGTGATTGGATGTGTGAGTGGCTGTATGAGTGAGTGACTGGGTGTGTGAGTGGCTGTATCGGTGAGTGACTAGGTGTATGAGTGGCTGTATGTGTGAGTGACTGGCTGTGTGAGTGGCTGTATGGGTGAGTGATTGTCTGTGTCAGTGAGTGTATGTGTGAGTGACTCGATGTTTGAGGGGCTGTAGAGGTGAGTGACAGTGAGTGAGTGGCTGTATCTGTGAGTGACTGGGTGCATGAGTTGATGAATGGGTGAGTTTCTGGGTGTGTGAGTGGCTGTGGGGTGAGTGGCTGTAGAGGTGGGTGACTGGGTGTATGAGTGGCTGTATGGGTGAGTAATTTGGTGTGTAAGTGAAAGTATGTGTGCATGACTGGGTGGTTGTATGGGTGAGTGACTGTTGTGTGAGTGGCTGTATAGGTGAGTGACTGGCTTTGCGAGTGGCTGTATGGGGGAGTGATTGTATGAGTGGCTGTATGGGTGAGAGACTGGGTGTGTGAGTGGCTGTATAGGTAAGTGACTGGGTGCATGAGTGGATCACTGGGTGAGTGTCTGGGTGTGTGAGTGGCTCTAGAGGTGAATGACTGGGTGCAAGAGTGGCTGTATGAGTGAGCGACTTGGTGCATAAGTGACTGCATGGGTGAGTGACTAGGTGCATGAGTGGCTGCATGGGTGAGTGACTAGGTGCGTGAGTGTGTATGGGTGAGTGACTATGTACATGAATGGCTGTATGGATGAGTAAATGGATGCATGAGTGGGTGTATGGGTGAGTGACTGGGTGCACGAGTGGCTGTATGGGTGAGTGACTGGGTGTGTGAGTGGATGTATGAGTGAGTGACTGAGTGCATGAGTGGCTGTGGAGGTGAGTACCTGGGTGCATGAGTGGCTGCATTGGTGAGTGACTGAGTGAGTTAGTGGCTGCATAGGTGAGTGACTGGGTGAGTGAGTGGCTGTATGGGTGAGTGACTGGGTGTGTGAGTGTCTGTGTGGGTGAGTGACTGGGTGCATGAGTGGCTGTATGGGTGAGTGGCTGGGTGTGTGAGTGACTGGGTGGGCGACTGGCTGTGTGAGTGGCTGTATAGGTGAGTGACTAGGTAAGTGAGTGGCTGAATGGGTGAGTGACTGAGTGTGTGAGTGGCTGTGGAGGTGAGTGATTGGGTGCATGAGTGGCTGAATGGGTTTAAGGTCTGGGTGCTTGAAAGGTTGTAGAGTTGAGTCACTGGGTGCATGAGTGGCTGTATGGGGGAGTGACTGGGTGCATAAATGTTTGTATGGATGAGTAACTGGGTGGATGAGTGGTTGCATGGGTGATTTACTGGATGTGTGTTTGTCAGTATAGGTGAATGACTGGGTGTGTCCGTGAGTACTTGGGTGAGTAAGTGGATGCATGAGTGCTTCTATGGGTGAGATACTGGGTTCCTAAGTGCCTGAATGGGTATAAGAGTGGGTACATGAGTGTCAGTATAGATTATTGATGTAATGCATGAGTACCTGAATGGATGAGCGAATGAGTGCATGAGGGCCTCGGAGGGTGAATGACACGGTGTGTGAGTTTTTGTATGGATCATCTATTAATAAAGAAACATTTAATTACCTACCTTCATTACTGATCATAATACCCTTTCATCTGTAGTTGAAGACAAATAATAGTTGAATTTTGATATCATTATTTTATATATTAAAACTTGTTAACCTGTAATACAAAATATATTATTATGAACAAAACACAAGCACCTTTTGTTTTTTGATACATCAATTGCACATTCTTTGTAGACATGTTATGTTCCCTTGTCCACTATTCTTAGCTGCTATACTTTTTCATTATAAAAGAAGTTTGTATAGCTGCTCATCACTGAACAGTGGGGGAAAAACAGTCTTCTGGACTTGGAAAAAAACCCATAAACACATAGGACCTGATTTAGACTTTTTTAGCGCCACTTTGTATTTTGTAAGTTTGCATCGCTTTTGCGGCAAAAAATGACGCTAATGCGGCGCTAAAAAAGTATGAATCAAGGCCATAGTATGTTATTTAAATTAAATACTATGCACAAGACTTATAACTTCTCAATATTTTTCTTCAAATAACTATTTTTGCACTCAATATAATTTCTGAATAAAATATACTTATCGTATCATTACTAGAGTGAAGCAAAGTACAGATCCTACGAATATGTTGATGATTATTATACCTAGTACAAAAGTAGGTTTTCATAAAGGCAGTAAGAACATATTAATCCACAATTAATTTTTCCATATCTTTACTTGACATCACCCTTGATAGGCCAAATGATATATTAACCAGTGATAATTGACGAACAGAGAAGGCAGTGTACCCATTTTTTTCCTGAAAAGTATTTGAATAGATTTTAAGCACACAACACCTTTTCCAATGTTTTTGAAAACATCATCCTTGTTAGGCTGAATGACGTCCTAACTCCTTAGCTACTGGGACTTTCCCCCCCCCTCCACTGCTGAGCCCTTTTTTGGCTATTTGGGGCATTCGCACTTGTGCCTTATAAGTTCTTGTCCACATAAGCTATCCAGGTCAAATTTTCTTTTTTTCATCATCCTAGGGATTCTAAAGGTACCCAGAGTTTGTGGGTTCCCCTGGAGGAGACCAAGAAATTAGCCAAAATACAGGTAACATTCGTTTTTTCAGAAAAATTTGAAAAAAGGGCTGCAGAAGAAAGCTTGTGGTTTTGTCCCTGAAAATGGCATCAACAAAGGGTTGCCAGCTTTCAGGAACATGCAGACTTGAATCAGCAAACCACATTTTCCAACACAATTTTGGCATTTTACTGGGACATACCCCATTTTTACTATATTTTGTGCTTTCAGCCTCCTTCCAGTTAGTGACAGAAATGGGTGTGAAACCAATGCTGGATCCTGGACAGCTAAACATTTCTGAAAAGTAAACAAAATCCTGAATTCAGCAAGGGTCATTTGTGTAGATCCTTTAAGGTTTTCCTACAGAAAGTAACAGCTGAAATAAAAAATATTGAAAGAATAAAACAGCCATTTCTATCCACGTTTTCTTCTATAACTTTTTCCAGCTATGGCAGATTTTTGAAAGCAATATACTGTTATGTCTGCTGGACTCTTCTGGTTGTGGGGATATATAGGACTAGTAGGTTCATCAAAAAACCTAGGTACCCAGAGCCAATAAACGAGCTGCAACTTGCAATGCGTTTTCATTGTATACTGGGTATACAGCAATTCATTTGGTGAAATATAAAGAGTGAAAAATAGGTATAAAGGAAACCTTTGTATTTCCAAAATGGGCACACGATAAGGTGTTGAGAAGCAGTGGTTATTTGCACATCTCTGTATTCCAGGGTCCCGAAACTAGCATGTGAATTGCAGGGCATTTCTCAAATAGACTTCTTTTTTACACACTGTCTTACATTTGGAAGGAAAAAATTTAGAGAAAAACAAGGGGCAATAATACTTGTTCTTCTATTCTGTGTTCCCCCAAGTCTCACAATAGAAATGGTACCTCACTTGTGTGGGTAGACCTAGTGCCTGTGACAGGAAACACAACACGGACACATCACATTTTTACATTCAAATCTGATGTGTTTTTTGGATAGTGCATAGCTGTGGATTTTGGCCTAAAGCTCAGCCAGCACCTAGGGCAACCTACCAAACCTGTGCATTTTTTAAAACTAGACACCTAAGGGAATCCAGGATGGGGTGACTTGTGGGGATTTCACAAGGTTCTGTTACCCAGAATCCTTTGTAAACCTCAACAGTTGGAAACAAAAACACTTTTCCATCACATTTCAGTGCTGCAAAGTTCTGGAATCTGAAAGGAGCCACAAACTTCCTTCCGCACAGCATTTCCCCAAATCTCCCAATAAGAATGGTACCTCACTTGTATGGGTAGGCATAGTGCCCGCAACAGGAAATGCCCCAAAACACAACATGAACACATCACATTTTCCAAAAGAAAACTGACCTGTTTTTCGCTAATTGCCTAGCAGTATTTTGGCCTCTGGCTCAGCCTGCATTCCCGGAAACCTAACAAACCTATAAATTTTTAAAACTAGACATTCAGAATGGGGGGACTTGTAGGACTCTCGTCAGGTTCTGTTACCCAGAATCCTTTGCAAACCTTAAGATTTGGCAAAAAAAACACTTTCTCCTCACATTTCGGTGATGGAAAGTTCTGGAATCTGAAAGAAGACACAAATGTCTTTCAACCCAGCTCCCCCCATAGTCTCCTGATAAAAATGGTACCTCACTTGTGTTGGTAGGTCTTCACTTGTGTTGGTAGGTCTAGTGTCTGTGACAGGAAACGTCCCAAAACACAACATGGACACATCACATTTTTACATTAAAAACTGACGTGTTTCCGCGGCCAGGAAACCATGTAAGGAAGGTCTTGTTTGTAATGGGAGAATCTCCCCTTTCAAACGAGGCCTTCTCAAATGGCAGGGAGGCCCTTTTGGGCTTATTTTCCCCACCAGAGCAGAAAGCAGCCTTACCTGCTGCTTCCTCCTTTGGTGGGGAAAACGAGGTGTGACGTAAGCGTGCCTCCTACGCGCTGACGTCACAGAGGCGCGGGTGGGGGGAGACATAGAAGCTCTTCCGTGTCTCACGATGGGATTGTAAATAAAAAAAATCCTCTGGTGCGACTCACCAGAGCATTTTTCAAACCCCTCCATGGAGTTGGCCACTGGTAGTGACCCGCACCAGGGAGGGTGTGTGGGCATCGGCCAGTGGCCAGTGCCCGCACCGATGGATTTAAATTGAAATTATCCACGTACAAAAAAAACTGTATCCAATCCTATTGTAGTGATCCATGTTAGAACTTTGGTTGAAGAAACAATAAATAAGAATTGGGAAGTTTGTAAGGTAGTTTTTGTTTAAATCGGAGGCTGCTGTCATTGCATTCTGTCCATCCACCTTGAGTTTTCAAATATACAGTATAAGGTCCAGAAGGAATATTTACACCTTTATATAAGATGATAGCTAATGTACAATATGTTCTACCAGAAATTGATGTCTGCCCAGCTTATAAATTTGTATCTCAGTATCCAGTTTTGTTCCATTGGCTCTGCATCGTTAAAACATTGTTATAATGTATTTACCACTCCTCTGTATAACCTATGTAGAGAATACATCTTATTTGCAAGTTGGACACATCATATTTTGGTCAATATTTTTTATTAATATTTCAAAAGACACACTTTTCAGAATGTGGCAGAGCTTAGTACAAAAATTGTTTAGATTGGATTTCAGTGGTAGATGAGAAAGAGCAATCTTCACACTCATGGTTCCATGTATAACTGAGTCCAAATATATCATCAATATTCACATTTTCTTCTTCTAAAATTCCAAGGATCATCATAATGAATTCCTGTGCTTCTTGTTCAGTGTTTAGAGTAAATACTACAGATCCATTGTATTTTTCTACTAGTTCTTGAATTCCTAAAACAGATTGTATTACAGTTCTGTTACGAGATAAGCGTTGAAGGCAATTAAATAGTGCTGTGAACAATGCATTCCATGATTTGTACTGGATTACGTTTATTACATGTGGTAGATGGAAGAGAACATTGAGAACGACATTACCTTAGCAGTTAACACCACCAGTTTTATCCAACCGGTAACAAACAATATCTTCATCTGTTTCCACTTTTCGTTTCTTCACACCTTATTCTGTACCTGTGCTTTCTGTCTTTTGTGTAATCTTTTTGATTGTTTTTACAATTTCCGCTTAGGTCATATTAACTTTTCTTTACAAACAGAATACTGTCCCAAATGAGGGGCGTAGTTACGTCTTAGTCTGTTGTACTCTCTCATGCAATTTGCATCTGCACTAAGCTTGTACTCATCAAAATCAATTAGAAACAAACCAGATATCGTGCAAACCTGTGACAATGCTACATAGGACATACCCTCTTTAAAAACTGTACTTCTGATATTTATTAATGCAGCATCCACACTTATGGCCTCATTATGAGTTTGGCGGTCTTTTGGCAAGACTGCCATGGTGGCGGCCACCAAAAGACCACCATGTTGGCAGTCATACGACAACTGTATTACGACTCACACATTGAAGTCTACGAAAAAACAGCCAAAGATCTGAAACCACTAGGTCACTGGAGGGCGGGAAAGAGGCGGTCCCACCACCAACACTGCCAGCCTTCTAAAAAATCTCCCCACCTATTACAGCCCACAAATCACAACAGTGAATCTTCCATGGTGGAAGACCAATGGCAGTGTGAACCGCAGCGGTCGGCAGTCACCACTGTATGAGACCACATCACATTTGGTAACTTGAAAATCCCACACCTGGCATACATCTACACATCCAACATACCTATACACTACACTATAAAACATATCCCTTCACACCCCACAATCCTTTGCAATCAGAATTCTAAACACAGCTCAAAAAAGGTTGCACTCAAAATTCTGGTTAGGCACGTCTACTCACTTCACATAGCACACATCACACACCTGCACAACACACCCAACACAATAATTACACACCACCGGTTATCCACTCACACCACAGCACCCTCACTACATCACCAAGTTTTTTCCAATTTTATATTCATCCTTTCCATCTCATTCACCACTACCATGTCCCCCTTTCACAGATGATTACTTGAGGGTCATGATGAACAAAATCATCAGAGTACAGCCTGGAAGTCCTCAAGACTGGCAGTGAGCCCCTCCTCCCATTATTTCACATCATGCGAGGAGAAGGTCTTGGATATCCTGCATCCTGAGGGCTTGACATGAATACCTGGGGGAGTGGAGTCGGTTAAGTCACTACACCATGATTGTCACCCTAAAGATCTGTCTTGCATGCTCACTGATCACCTTTTGACAAATTAACAGCCCACTCACTTACCATCCCTGTGTTCAAATGTCAAAATGCCCCTCTCTGCCATGCCACAGGTCAACTAAACTCACCTGGGACCACAGTGTCTGAGTATGGCATGGGTAGTGCAGGGACTGATTGCACTACAACTCCCAGCAGGCACTGTTCCACCAATAAGAAAAGCAGAATAGTGTACTACAGTTAAAATTGCTTTGCATGTTGAACTAACAAACATTTCAACCCACCTGCATGCTCCATAATTGTAGATTCTATGGCAATGACAACAATGCTATGGGCATCTGCCAGTATAATACCATGCAAAACACAGCCACAGCTGTGTTCCCTGCGAAACTGGCCTATCATTCTCCATTCAAACAATGGAATTTACTCACCTGGGGGGCACACACATATAGGAAGCTAGATGTACTATGAGTACACCCACAGAGAGGCCCAGGTATAATGGTTATTCCCATACTGTTGGCCAGCTCTGTTTTCATAGTACATTATACAGCTGTTAGTTGACTCAATGATGCCATACACCTAACTAGATGACCTTTACATGTAAAGTCATTTAGCAGACAAGATATGACTCAATGAACAGACATCTAACCACCAAGATACTATACCATCTTGTATCAAGGAGTGTGATATAGAAAATCACTGTTTACCACATAGCTTTAAATCAGATTTGGAAGAAGGTGTCAATGTCAAAACAGGGGATAAAGTAATGGTTTTGTGAGCATGTCACAAAGCATGTCTACTAGGCAAAGTTTGATATCACTTGTTGCACACTTACACTGTGTGTTGTTCCACTTCTCCTACAGGTAAACAAGCCATTGTGACAATGGAAAGGAGACCAGAAACAAACAGCCACATCCCTCTGGATGAAGCCCTTAGTGGGAAAACCACCCCTGGATGTGTGGACATTGAGGATGACTCTGGTCCAGCTGGGACACCTGGTCAGTCAACAACTGTCAGCCTCACCCTGCCTACATCGAATCCTCCCAGCTTTGTTGCTTCTAAATCTCAGGAAACCATTCACCACCAATCCTGTGTTCCAAGGACAGTGCCAAGCAGCATGTACCCCTAGTACAGGTAACTGAGTCACCAGTTGTAAACACAGAAAATGATGGACCTCATACCAGTGAGAGGGGGAAAATAGTACCAGGTAGTAGGGTGCATGGGAGGGATTGTGTAGGCCTGAGGATGGAGGCTTTTATGGATACATCTGACCATGGCACTATCTCCCAAGTCTTGGGAGTTTAAAAACAATCTCAAGGCGTGATGGGGCAGGTATTTACTATGATAGGGGAGATCAAGCAGCTGCAGAGAGACAACCACCAGGAAGTGATGCAGCAGTGGGAGGCCCAAAATGCCCATTAGGCTGCCTTTGCAGGGGTGCTGAAAGACAGAAATACTAGCCTGAGTAGGTCAAGTTCAAAACAGCCATCCACTTCCACAAGCAATGTGACATCTGACTGATCAACATCTGTGGCAAACAGTGGATTGGACGCCCTGCCAGAGGAAGGATATGCCTCAGACACTCCTGCCTTTGTAGGTGAAGAACCCCCTGCAAATGTGGATGTCCACCTAAACATCCTGGAGGAGCAGATGCCAAGACATCAACCACAGCCAGGAAGTGAACTACTACTGATTGGTTCTCCTTGTGTGTCACTGATACACCCTGTTGACTGTTGTACAAGCAATCTCCATTTTCTAATGGTACAAGAACACTGGACTTGAGACTCCATATGTTGTACCAGCTACTATGATGATTTTATCCACCATGACAGAACCCTTTACTGTCTATAGCCATTTGTTTTGACCCAATTCCCACTTATGAATGTGTACTCCTTAATAAACACTACTAAAACACAGATCATATATGAAAGTCACTTTTTCAGCTATGTGTAAGTGCCCCAGTCATGGAACATTTCATTTACCATGGTCAGGTATCACATGCACACATGCACAGTGGCCTGAAATGAGGAAACACAGTAACAGCTACTTACAAATAAGGTATTGTCAAACTCAAGCCATTAAGAAGGGTGAGGTTATGGGTTGCCCAGGATGACCTGAGTCAGAGACACAAGACCAAACACATGGCACCATTGGCCCCACCTTCCATGGCAAGCAGGTCCATCCTGTGGAATGGGATACTAACATCCCACTGTCCTGATAGTCTGGACTTTGAACTCACACACCACAAATCTCATGCCTGACAGTACTGGTCTCAATCCATGTTCACTTCACATGCCAGTCTGCTAATCCCACCTGCCTCTGACACTGTCAGATCTTGCTAAATGAGAATGACCTTGTTAAGGAATCTGCAAAATAGAAATGTCCTACTTAAGGTATAGGAACAAATTGATTGTAAAACAATATACACCTATGTCCTATATACAATGGTTACCCTGATTGTGCATTTTGACCAACTTAGACTATGGTGATCAAAAAGCTGCACACTAGTCCATGTAGTATTCTGTATGAGTATCTGAATGATGTGCTTTGAAGCTACTTATGACCTGTTTGATAGTCATACTAAGACCCTTATCAAACAATCCGAACCCTCCAATACTCCACTGAGTTCATAAAATTAAGGGACATCTCCTTCAGTCAGGTGAAGTACTGATTGATGAGACCTGCCCAGATGTCTTCAGCTTCACCCGCATCACAGTCATTCTCACGTGGCAAATCTGCATTCTCACCCGCTGGAACTGATGGCTCCCCCTCATATGGTATATATGGGATTTCACATCACTTGGTGAGGTTGTGGAGCATGCAGCAGGCAACAACAATTTGACATATTCTGGTGGGTGATTAGAGGAGGGCTCCACCAGACTTATCTATGTTATGGTATCTTGCCTTCAAGAGCCCAAAGGTCTGTTCCACTACACGCCTTGTCCTTCCATGGGCTTCATTGAAGCGGACTTCCCCTCTCATAGTTGGGTGCCTCACAGGTGTGAACAACCAGGGACCGTTTGGGTAGCAAGAGTCCCCCGTAAGGAATAGTTACAAAAACACAAACATAAACCTAGGGCAACCTAACATGTGGTAGCAGATTGAAATTACAGAGACACATGACGTATAAGACTTACCAATCAGCCAGGCCCTCTCTGTGTACCGATGTGTCATCATCTGTGGGATTTACCTGTTCCGCATGATGAAGACATCATGGACTGACCGCGGGTAACTTGCATAAACTTGTGAAATGTAGAGGTCAGCCAAACAGACTACTTGGCCATTAATGGAGTGAAAGTTTTTCCTGTTCCTATACACCTGTTCATTTCCATTTTGGGAAACCAAGGCTACATGGGTGCTATCAATGGGTCCCGCCACTTGTGGGATGTACGCTAAAGCATAAAAATCAGCCTTCACATGGGCCAAATCTTCACGTTGTGGAAATCTGATGTAGCTGTCCAATGACATCCCTGCATTGAAGGCCACGGTATTGTGGAAGGAGCCTGTGGCCAGGAAGTGCAGCACTGGCATGACTTGTACAATGGGTGGTATGCTATAGGGATTATGAATGGTAGGCATCAGATCTGGCTTCAGCTGATGACTGAGATCCATGGCTGTATGCCTATCCAGGCAGTACATTTGGATGATATGTTGATTCTATGTGGTCTGCAGGTCTGTTAGTGGATGGTACACTGGAGGTTCTCTCACTTTTCTCATGGCAGGCTAACTATGTGAGATAAAACCAGGTTATATGTGTATCACTCATTCTGTTCTTTGTAAGTATTACGTTACGTATGTCAAAAATAATGCTCAAACATGTTGTAGTGTGGTTAGTTTTACGTATTCATTGCGCTTTAGCTTCAGGCTTTAGGCCTTTGTGCGCTTTGCCCTGAATATTTTTTATTCATTTGCTGACAGCTTAGAGCCTCTGTGCACTTTGCTCTACATGCTTTTTATTAGGCTTCGTACTGTTATTTTTCAAATAGCCAGTTCTACGGTGTTGTTTTTTATTCATATCACACTGTTTTGCCTACTTCAGCACTGGAGTTCTCCATAACATATTTACTCTGTGCTTCAGTCAAGGATACAGTCTGGTACATTGCCGATAGACGTGGTAGGAGTTTAGACTTGGCATTCCTGCGTAGGGACATTTTGTGATCACAATGACATGTTAGTTATAAAATCACTTCCTTGTCCCAATACACGCAAGAGGGAGATTCCGACCAGGGAACCACAACTAGACGCTGACTGCCTCGTTGCAGATGCTGAACCAAGATCACAGGTCTTTGCTCAGGTATGAGGGCTGATGTCTCCACAGTGATTCTAATAGGCAAGCTAGAAGCTTAACATGCTGTGCTCTAAATAGAACAAGCAGAGGGAGAGTAGAAACTGTTAGACAATATGAAAGCTTTGTTCTTATGTTTTACTCTCCTGGTGACTATTTCAATCCTACTGTGTTGTATGGTTCTGGTTATTGCGGCTCACGCCTTAATATCTAAAATACAGTCGTTTTATTAAAACATTATATAAAACTTATACTGTCTTTGTCATTTGTATATGAGATCATATTGGAAATAAGAGAGTTGGTTTGGATCTGAGTAACCACGACTTCCCTGAGAAGTTCCAAAGATGTCATGCGCTCGGCTGCCGAATCATTCCTTCCACATGGGAGAAATGAGGCACTGCTAGTTAGCCGGAGCAAAAAACGGATTTAGGGTGACAGAGTTCTTTACACGTGGGTTAGACTCAGTCCCCCACACCGTTATCGATCCTGCTGCCTAGAAATCCAGTAGTCTCATTAGAATAATGAGAGCCCACGCGACAATGTCATATGAAAATTTAGATACATTGCACACAGCACATACATAGGTAAATAATGGATTATTACTGCAATCACATCCCCTTCCCTCAATCATGATTTAGAAATGGATAAGCATGTCACTAACAGTCTCTCTGATTATGAAATTCTAACCTTGTTTCACATTTTTAGGACACAAATACTACATTTCCGATTGCCATCAGTGTCCTGACTATGCTACTAAATTTACCTTACTGTACCTCACCAAGTTTACAACCTGTGCATTAATCCTGCATATTCCTACATGTTTGACCAAAGCCTGCAGTGAACACAATGCCGTAGATAAGCTTCTCAGCTTGTGACACACCTTTTATTTTACTTTACTGATCATCTATGAGGTGTAAAATGGCAGCTGCCTAACCTACTGAACTGGTCAGTAGGAAATGACCTAACTCTGCCGGCGGAAGTCGTTATGGTGGTAGGCAGATACAAACGCAATGGACACTGCCATTGGAACTGATTGCTGTCTTTGGCGGTCTTGCGCAAATGACAATGTCCGTTGGCAGTGATAGTGTCTTACGTGGCAGATGTGACCACCATCTCAGACTTGAGCTCTCACTTGACTCCTGACACTGCTGCCAGCAGGACCTCCACGACCTGAGCTCCTATGTAATGCCTTTGGGAGCAATCATGCCACGTTTAAAAGGTGATAGGCCCCCTGCCTTCTCCACAGGGGAGATTGATAAGCTGGTGGAGAAGGTCCTACCCTTTATGAACATCTCTATTGTGCACCAAAGGAACAGGTAAGTGCACCATGTGCACATGTGTATATATGCTCATCTATCCTTTGTTGGGACAAACAATGGTTGATGGGAAAAGTTCATGATGATGTCCACGAAATGTGGAAGAATGAAGGGTTGTGGTTATATGTGTGGGTAGATGATCATGTGCATATGTGTTGTGATAGATTTTGAGTCCTGAGACATAGTAGAGAGTGTGATATATGTTCCCTGATCCAACTAGTGACTGTAAAACATGATCACTAAAGGTGGTTTAACAAACCCTGCCAGGAATACCATGTTTACAGATATGCTTGTAGACTGGTCATATGTAAAAAGCAGACACCTGGTGCTGGAAATGCATGTTGTAAGCCTGTTCCAACACCGCACATAGCCTGACTGCATATGGCCATCTATCATTGAAGGGGAAGTTGAATGGAGGCTGTGTATGGCTAGTTGCACTAACTTTGTTTTCACCCTAATTGTTTTACTATGTGTATGTGGACATGACATTCTCTTCTTGTCTGTGTCATCCATACAGGTCAATGCCCATCAGAAGAAGGGGATCTGGCGTGCCATCGCCAAAACAATGCAGACCCTGGGGGTCCACACTCAGTGGAGCAGCTACTGTAGGAAGAAGTGGGAGGACCTGAGATGCTGGGCTGGAAAACCGCAGAGGCCCAGCTAGGGATGTCCTCCCTAGGAGGACAGGGTGCCCGTCGGACCTTGACCCCCTAATCAGCCGCATATTGGCAGTACAGACCTAACCCAATTTCACCACTTTACCACGTTAGTGTCTGATGTGACTGAATGATAGCTCTGACAATGTGGTAAGTGCAAAGAGTAAAAGATCTCCAGTCTACACATCGATGTACAGTGCCCAACAATGGTACCCAGGTGTGCTCATTCTAATCTTAGCCATACTGTTGTAAGCATGATAAATAGGTGTTAGACTTGGCATCCTTGGTGTGATCTCACCTAACTTTTTGCCTCTGTTTCCCAGGTTGTTGATGTGTGCTGGACTCTGTGTTTACTGTTTTTGTTACTCTGAGCACTTTACCACTGCTAACCAGTGCTAAAGTGCAAGTGCTCATATGTAAAATGTGTGTATAATTAGCTTTCCATGATTGGCATATTTGATTTATTAGTAAATTCCTAGTTCAGTGCACTAGAGGTGCTCAGGGTCTGTAAAACAAATGCTACTAGTAGGTCTGCAGCACTGGTTGTGCCACCCAAATGAGTAGCCCTGTAAACATGGCTCAGACCTGCCATCTCAGTGTCTGTGTGTGCAGTTCTAAACTGCCAATTTGACTTGGCAAGTGTACCCATTTGCCAGGCCTAAACCTTCCCTTTTCTTACATGTAAGGCACCCCTAAGGTAGGCCCTAGGTGGCCACATGGGGAGGGTGCAGTGTATGTTTAAGGTAGGACATATACTAATGTGTGTTATGTCCTGACAGTGAAATACAGCCTAATTTGTTTTTTCACTGTGCGTGGCCTATCTCTTTCATAGGTTAACATGGGGGCATCCTTTAAATATTATTAAAGTGCAGATTCCATTTGAGAGCAGATGTAAATATGGAGTTCAGGCTCTCTGAACTCATAATTTAAAAATACATCCTTTAGTAAAAGTTGTTTCTCGATTGTGTGTTGTAAAATGCCACTTTTAGAAAGTAGGCATTTTCTTGCTTAAACCATGCTGTGACTCTGCCTGTTTGTGGATTCCCTGTCCGGGTCAGTCTGACAGTTGGGCTGTTTGCACCTCTCTCTAGACAGTGACACAAAGGGAGCTGGGGTGTAGCCTGCATATCCTGATGAGCCATCTGTGCTGGGAGGGAGGGGAGGAGTGGTCACTCACACCTGACAGGGCTGTGCTTGCCCTCATACAATGCAGCCTCCAACCCCCTGGTGG